>NC_136483.1:193078285-193655785 GCF_053919585.1 Euprymna scolopes
TTCAAATGCTTAGGTCCAAAATTGGTTGAATTGTTTGCTAGAGACCGCAAAGGTAAAATCTTTCGAATTTTGACCTCTTGGCAGCCAAATTTTCAGCCAAAAACCGATTAAAAAAACTTGCCTTATGTCTGAATACACTTTATGTAAAATTGCAAATGTTTAGATCAAAAATTAGCTGAGTAATTTGGTAGACTGCAGAGATCAATTTTTTTTTAACTTTGACCCCAATTTTGACGCCTTAACATTTATTGTTTTGGACTCAAATCAAATTAAAAAGTTTGATCCCATGTCCAAGTAACCTACATCTAAAATTTCAAGTGTTTAGGCCCAAAATTGTTGAAGGAGTTTGATAGTTTTCAAAGGTCAAATCGTTGAACTTTGACTCCTTGACAGCCAAATTTTGGGCCAAAAACCGATTAAAAAGATTTTGCCAAATCTCAATATCCTTTATGTCAAATCTCGAGTCTGAAAATTGACAGAGTTATTTGATAGGGAAATGTACAAACACAGACAGACATACAGACAATTTCACTTTTCTAGATATATAGATTTATGCATATTTGCCAATCAATTTCTTTTTTTTATTATATCGATGGCGATGGGATTTTTTTTTAAAGAATATTGTCCAAAAAAAAAAGTAATTTGTTTCATTTTTATTTGCATGTGATTGATCTTTTTTTTCACAGGAAAATATTACATGGTAGCTTCAATTATTTTTAGAAATAAATAAAAAATTTATTTTGCATGTGATATAGTCTAGTTGAAGTTTAACTTATAAAAACAGCTGATTGGTCTGCCTTTTGGCTAGGAACAGTTTATTCTCTTCTATCAGTGAACGAGAAATCTTCCCAGATTGAGGCAATTGAAATTTTGGTTCCAATTCAGGGTTTCTTTTTAGGGAAATGGATGTTCTCCACTTTAAAAACTGATAAGAAAAAAGTGTATTTCAACACAAAAGCAACATGAGATGAAATTTAAATGACTTTTTTTACATTGCAGCTTGGCCGATCCCATCTTTTAAGAAAGGTGTGGAAAGTGTTAACAATGCATCCAATCATGAAAAAAGTTTCTTTAGTTCATTATTATATTAATCAAATAGATGTGTGTGTGTTTCTTGTTTATATGTAACTTTGATAAATACACATGAAATTATTTTTTGATTTGAACTGAATATTTTTTTAAATAAAAAATAAATGTAAATTAAAACGAATTTTAAAAAATCATATTTAAAAAAAACTTATAAAACTTGACTACATATTGAATTATTCTTTTCTAAGCCTTTCGCCTAGGCAACAGCAGATGAAAGGTGCAAATAATAAAGACGAAAGTCATTCCAAAAGTAAAGCTTCTTTTTTTTTAACTAAAAAAGTTTAAGAGCTACAAAGACGTGAGTGGTACCATTAAAATGAGCAACCTTTTGTGCTACAGAATTTACTTTTCTACATAGTCGTCTCCATTCTCAATGCACTTTTGCCAGGAATTAAATGATGAATCTCTTTCTCCGCTTCTGATGCACATCCATAACAGGAGTTGCTTTCTTAGAGTCTCACACTGTTAATATTCGCAACAGAGAGATGCATAAGTTCAGTCATCATAACAATGCAATTTGCAATCCGCTCTGATCCATTAAAGTGGAATTTAAAAAATAGGAGGAATTACTTTTGGAACGTCCCTCGTAGTTATCTTTGGCATTTTTCCATAAAAAAATTTTTTTTTCTTTCATTATCTGAACAATTTTAAGCGACAAGAAACACAAGTTTCCATCTAACAATATTTACTTTTGTTTTATGAATTTGATACGATCAATATTGCAAATGAGCTTCCCATCTGTTTTATTTTAATCCTTATTAGCTTTCGATAATTAATTCAGCCGTCTATGAAATTAGACCATCAACACATTCTAGAAACTAATCTTTTCGTCGAATGGAATTTCTTGTTGGAATGCTGTTGTGTCATTGCATCGCATTGCTGTGAATTGAATTAAAATTTGTTGTGCAAAGTGATACCTTCGTTTCTCTCAACAACACAATTTCTACATTTTTGACATTCTCAACTTTTATGTTGGGTATCCTAAACCAAAATTATATTTTCGTTAGATCTAAAAGCTTTTAATGTTGGCAAAAAATCTTTGCAATACTTAATAGGACAAGTAGTCATCGAATTATGACCATTTAAACTTTGTTAGAATTTAAAAGATTATTCTCTTGTGTTCTATTCGTCCAGAAACCAATTTTCACTGTATCTTTACTATTATATAAAAGGAACCTTTTGTGTGTGTCTGAGTTAGTTCCCTATGGACTCCGAAACGACTTGGTTGATTTCTACGAAATTTCACACAAATGTACGTTATGCGTTTGGCAGTGTTCTTAGATAGGTTTTGTGTAAAAATGTCTTTGATAAGTATCTATAATCGATAATCCAAAAAAATTTGATAAAATAAGAAACCGGCAATTTTCACCAAAGTTAATACCTTATCCAGCCTAACATCACAAGTGCATGTGAGAAGTTTTATTACCACACAATCAGAAAGGCCCAGCATATAAAATCTACAGTAGGTTTTTTGATATGACAGGGCACATGCCGAATGAATAATTCTTGTTTAGAGCACAATTCAACCATAGTACCTGACTTTTGCATTTTAAACTTTAATTCAAGCTGTTATATATAAATATAATTTTAAAATCAATAGTAGGTTCTCTACAATGTAACGCAGACTACAATCTATTATGGACTAAGTCACTGCAGGCATGTGAGGTTCCTCTTTATGCAATGGGTTCCCAACTAGCAATCAATTTGATTAAAAAATAGGCAATTTCACTGATTTCGATGGCAATAAAAATATGAGAGTGTGAAATATTCGTTGATCCTCCTTCAATCCCGGGTAACGTCGGGTTTCTCTGCTAGTATAATTGAAGATACGAGAGGCTTTGAATAAGTGAAAAATGTATCGTCATCTTGTGGTCCATGAAAATTAGTCATGATGGAAGCAATAATTATGAGATCAAACCAGCATAAACATTGACTAAGATCCAGCTCTTAGCAAAAAATAGACAAAAATCGAACAGAAGTGAAACTTTGATGCTTCATATATGATTCATTTCAACAGCTAACACATTGAATCTTTTTGATATGATTCATAACACATTGGAAATCAAATTATTTTTTTAATAATAACTCAATATAAAATCAAATTTGTACTACGTAAAACAGCAAAAATATTTGCTAACAGGTTAAAAATTTCGTTTTCAACTTTGTTTTGGTGAAAGACAGCTTAAAAATATATTAAGTCCATCATATTTTTTGTGGATTATGCTTTGTTTTATGTCGGAAAAATCAATGCATGCCAAAAAAAAAACTCGGCATTGAACAACACCTATCACTTGATCACTGTCTGCCTGATGCTTACGGATCAGAACAATCTGCATCTTCTCACTGGCATTGTCCCTTCTGATTTGAGATGGGAAAAGATCATAAAAACTATCAGTGATGAATGTTATCTCCTTCAGTTTCATCAGCTATATTGAACCCCTAACATTTCAAGCAAAGACCAGACTCCAGTTGTGGACCAGATGACTAGAGAATGT
This sequence comes from Euprymna scolopes, assembly GCF_053919585.1. Classification (NCBI taxonomy): domain Eukaryota; kingdom Metazoa; phylum Mollusca; class Cephalopoda; order Sepiida; family Sepiolidae; genus Euprymna; species Euprymna scolopes. Next base: position 193,081,870 of record NC_136483.1, read on the forward strand.
CCCCCACCTTCTTCTGACATGGGAATTTTCCCTTCAAAGGCCATCTTTCTCAGTTCAGAAGCACTTTGTCTTAAACAGAAAACACTGAATTGCCAGAGAATGGGAATGGAATGATCACAAGTTATGATCAGGAGTTACTATCAACAAGAGTATCTCTGAGAAAATTGACCACATTCTGTTTAGCCATATTTGATAGAGTATGGCATAAAGGTCCACTTCACAAGATCACCAGCTATGGAATAGTTAAAATATCCTCTCAATTATTAAATCCTTTCTCTCTGAAAGGTTTATAAGAATAGTTGTTGATGGACAGAAATCAGAAACTCATAGTATTAATGCTGGCGGTTTAATCCTGGGCCCACTCTCGTCCTGATCTTCATCAATGATCTCTTAAATTGCATTCTTAGATCATTCGTAGACATTTATACAGACGACACCACAATCTATGGCAACACTTCAAAGGCCAGCAATGACCAAGGTCTTTCTGATTCTCTCTCTTCTGATCTTGAGAATGTGATGCAATAGGGAAAAAGGTGGTTGGTTAATTTTAATGCATCAAAAACCAAGCTTCTCTCCTTTCATCATAATCGCTCTGATCCCCACCACGCCCCAATTGAAATGAGGAAGTTCCATGTCTTGTTAAGTTTCTAGGAATGACCTTCACTCCTGATTTAAAATGGAACACATACATCAAATCTGTTGCCAAGATTGCTGGAAAAATAGTTGGATCACTCTACTGCTCCAATAGGTATCTCACTGGTGATGCAATCCTCTATCTGTATAAGAGCCAGGTACACCCTAAAATGGAGTACTGTTGCCACATCTGGGTAGGAACTGCTCAGCGCACCCTGTCCAGCCTTGATAGAGTTCAAAACCGGCTTCGAAACTTAGCAGGTGGTACACTTATCTATTCCTTGCAACCTCTTTCCCACTGATGTTGCGAGCCTGTCTCTGTTTTATCATTATTTTCTTGGAAAGTGCTCGACTAAACTCAATCTATGGTCCCACCCCCTTGCCAAACTTTCACAAAAAATATAACTAGCTACAACCATTATCAACAAGTTTCCCCACTTTCTATCTCTGCCTAGATCTAAATGCAGATTCCATGAACAAAGCTTCTTTCCTAGAACTGCCTGCCTGTGGAACACTGTTCCACTGACCTAACCTTCAAATCCAATGTAAACAATTTCTTGTTAAGCCATCCCCATAAATAATCAAATTCTACCCAATTTATACCATTAACGATTACTGCACTACCATCTTACATTCATTAACCCTTATCCTCGAGTGGCTTTTAGGTAATGATTCCCAAGTAAAAAAATAAAGAGGAGTTAGGCTTATGGTCAGGGTTAAAGAGGATGAGGAGCATACAATGCAACATTGTCTTGTTTGGCCTCTACTGCCCAATTCGTGCAACAGAAAAGATCATGGAAGTCTCCATTCAGTCTTAAAAGACAATGGACACTCTTGTAAGGGTAGCTGCATGTGTAATTATGAGGCAAGAGTTGCACAATCCCAGCCACACCTCTCCTGAATTGGCACTGCTTGAGTACAGTAGCAAGGAGGCGTCCAAGACAACTGGAAACAATGCTGAGCTAAGTGGAGAGCACATACAACACCTCGAATACCCAAATGGTCACCCATTTTAATACTGACTATACTCTGTTGCTTAACCTCAGTGATCTAACAGGAACCGGTGTATCAACGTGATTATGCCATATATGAAAGATCGGAATACAACAGTAATGCAAAGGACTGCATAAAAAGGTGGGAAACTTTTGTATGATCACATACTTCAAAGTTACATAAAGATTAGAAAAAGGTTAAAAAAAAACAAAAAAACATATTGACGTCTTTTTAATTTAAGATGGGGTTGTTTTAATATGCATGGAGACACAATATCGTGTGCACAATAATTTGAAACCACTAACATTAAAAAAATGACTTGCTATTTAAAATAGTAACTTGAAGTAACCTGGAAAAATATTAATGATATAAGAGAAAAAAATTGTACTTTTATAATGAGAAAAGATTCAATTTTGTTTATATTCAGATTTTAATAAAAATATCATCAAAAGTAAACGAGTTATCACAAGTTAAAGTTGAAGAGAATTTCATAGTTAGCCATTTTTTTTGTACGCGAACAGATAACCTCTTTGTTTTTGTTGCAACCGCAGGTATAATTTTTTTTTTTTTTTGCTTACATAGATGGTATAAATTGGGTAGTGTAACCATTGGTGTTTGTGTGTGTGTGTGTGTGTGTATATACATATATATAATATAGGTGGCCTCTTTGTTTTTGTGGTAACCGGTGATATAATTTTTCTACAAATATAGGTGCCTTATATTATTCTTGTAACCACTAGTATAATTTTTTTGCTTTATATAGGTGATCTCTTTTTTGTAATCACTGGTACAATTTTTCTACTAATATAAGTGACCTCTTTGTGCTATAACCACTGGTATAATTTATTTACTTATGTAGGCGGCCTTTATTATTGTTATAACCACTGGTATAATTTTTCTGCTTAAGGTGGAATCCCTGTTATGTTGTTATTACCTGAATGGTGTATGCTGTTTATTTCGCTCTAGCTATGATCAGCAAACTCATTTCATTGACAGATATCCAACAGTGTTGACTATCATATATGAGTCAAACATAAATAGCATGGTGTACTGACTTGCCTGCCATAGAGAAACTTGTTTAATGTTGACAAATAAAATCGGAACTATTTGTTAAAATATGGCATGATCACGTTGACACACCCCTTTCTGTTAGATCACTGAAGTTAAGCAACATTGAGCCTGTCAATTCCAGATGGGTGATCACTTGCGAATACCAGATGCTGTATATTTGAGGGTGTTGGTACTTCCCTTCAAGAATTGCAAAAACCAAACGTCGTCATCTCCCCTGGTGGGGATGTATATACGACTGGGGATTGCTTGTGAATTTCATACTCCCATGAAAACTTCCTTTGGAGGATCCCAGTTCAACCCGCCTAGTGTGAGTGCCGTTAGAGTATAGTAGAAATAGTAGTAGTACTATTTGTTGGTGAGCAGCTTCTTTCCAATTATAGTAGGAGTCATGATGAATGAAATCCTCACAGTTAGATGGGCGAGGAGGATATTTTCCCATGATGCAACACTAGAAAAGCAATATTAAAGTACTAAAGTGTTGAGACATGCCATTAAAAAAGTATGCATTAAGAACAAAAATACACATAAAATATATTTGAATTCAGTTTTTATGTTTTTAACTTTATCATAATCTTCCAATCTTTAACCTTTTTTTTTTATTTTAAACAACTCTTAATTTATTTTAATTTGTAAAGTCACGATTGCTTGAGAGAACTAACAACTGCTTTAATTATATCTAGAATAATTTAATTCATGTTCATATGCAGCTGTGAAAACTGCAATAAAATAAACGTTTGATATAAATGCAATACAAAATGTATTAAAAAAAAAGAAGATATTTAAAAAAAAATAAAATACAAATAAATAAAATAATACAAAGGAAAAGGAGATGGACATGACAGTGGCACCAAGAAGGTTTTTCTAAAGCGATCATGTGGACTGAGGAAATATGACTGTCGAAATATATATGAACAGAAAAATTGAATATATTATTAAAAACAAAGTTATATGTTTACGGAAAAAGGAAAAAAACTGCTACTACATTAAACTGACCGTTAAGATAACAAACAAAACGACTTGCTCTCTCTGGGGCCAAAACTCGAAAAAAGACTTGGTATCCCTTCTGTTCTATCACTTCACCAGGGGCACTGACTAAATCACGACTCGAAAGTAAGAGCACCTACATTATTTTAATTTCTAAGCTATGTTCGAGAGAACGCCAAAAAATAATTTATTGTATTTATACATATTTATACAATTATTATGATATTTCTCCTGTCTTTTTGAACTTTGTGACCTATTTTATGGTGACAGATTTAGTTAAGGTCTGTTAGGCTTTAATATTACAGCATTGTGATTTGAGGAGGGCCAAAAATACCAAAACCCATCTATTATATAAAAGGCAAAATGGGCGCGTAGATTTTTGTATGTCCACGTCGGCCTTCTCGCGTTGGTTACATTTATGGAGAACTTTCCGTATACTTCCTAGATTATAATATCTATGATTCGAAAACAGACGTTGTCTCTATCTTTATTTCGATCAAGTTTTTAAAAATTCCAGAGTTAAGTGCGTGATTCTTAAATTAAGCCAGACGTTCATTTCTGTGCCTGCATGAACTCATTCACTTATCCATTTCTGCAAGTCAACTTTTTGATTGACATCGCTAAATTTGAACGCTTTACACTTCCTGTCACGTCATAGCGTAACGGTAAGATGTCAGGTTCTCTGTCACTTTCTTTTCGCCTGTGCATCATGGGTACGAGCCTGCCTGCCTACTACCACTTTTTATTTTTTTTCTCAATACACACCTCCAAATACCCGGGCAACGCCAGGCACCCCTGCTAGTCTATCCTATAGAAAAGATGAATCTGTCAGCAGTTACAATGAACATGCATTGTTAAAAGTTTTTATGTCGAATGACCAGAGTGAATTTTTTTTTTTGTTCTTTTGTTGGAGAACAAAACAACAATCAGTCCATTGTCTAAAGATGTCTATTCAATCTTCACATCTAGTGATAAAATGTCATTTTGAACTTGAGTGTGACAGATGTAACAAATTAAATATTTTTCTTTCTTAAATAAGTCAAAATGTCTTCAGGCAATCTAACCCCAGTTGTAGGCACACATTTAGGGGTTTATTGTCACGATTTACACACCAATTTTTATAAAGCTTGAGTAGTTTTCAAAATATTAATATTTATTGAAAAAAATATAAACGTGACTTCCAGACAAAAAAAATCTTCTCATAAAAATTTAATGATGCATAAAAATGATGTTTTTTCTCTTGTTTCTGTTGAAAGATAATGAATGTGTATTTATTTTCGATAAATCAAAAGGCAAATAGATTACTGGCAAGTCATGCATCTGCAATTCTTTTTCTTCTTGTTTAATTTCACTCTTTCCTTTTCCAGTTTTAAAAGAATTAAGTTCACAAGAAAGTAAAAACGCGAAAATCGTTGTCTACTTCTGTCCACAAAGATTACATAACCAATTTGCAATAAAAAGTATGCTAATATCTATTAACCAATCGGAATATTTTCTTGAAACAAGTCTGGAACTTAGATAAAAAAAAAAAAAACAACCTAATTACAGAAACAGACGTATTTCTAGCCAACACCAAATCATCAGCACAACAGAATGCTACAGAACACTGAACTCTTAAACTACATAACTACTTGAGGATGCTGGAAGTGATGTAGCTAGATGTACATTCACACATGTTGGACTCACACGCAACAATGAACATTGCAGAAAATGATATAAGCGTTTATGACATAATAAAATAAAAAATATATGAATCTTAATTTTTGTATTTCATTCCTCTTTCACTGATTCTTCATTTTTTTCTTTCTCGTTCATTAAACCAACACTGATGGTATAAAATCAATCCAACTCTTTCTTTGAAGACAGGAGTAGCTATACAAATATGGCAAATCTAAATTCAAAATTTAACGGTTTAAAAGACCAGACAATTGCAAGATTTTTTTTTTTTTTTTTTTTTCAGTTAATGTGTTTATTTATTAAAATTAAATTAAAATTTTTGAATTGTAAAAGATTCTTCTTCGGGAAAATTCACATCGTATTTATTTTTTCCCTTCCTTCATGTCATGATAATAATAAAGCCTGGCATATTCTCGTATTTTTTGATTGAGGTTGACGTTTTAAATGTTCAATGCAGTGTGAAGCATCAGTCGTACACTTGTGTCAAAATAATAACAATCTTTTACAATGCGAAAATTTAAATTTAATAAATATTTATTAGAAAAAAAAAAATCTTGCACTTGTTTTGTCTGTATTTATTTTCAATAAATTACAGATATAAATTATTAAAGTGTGACATAAAGCTGAATGAGAGGAGATGGGGGGAAAGACAAACTATTACAAACTGATCTAACCTAACTACTTCCTAATATTACTCAAACACCGCAATACCACATTTACTCTATATATACTTCACGGTATACATCCTTGTATAATCAGCAAAAGAAGTCATATCATGAGGAAACTTATTTTTAAGTAGGGTGGGGTGTCACTTCTCGGCTCTGTCTGGTTCTTACAAAAAGAAAAAGTGGCTCTTAAAAGCTATATTTGACAATATGCAACAGGTAGTGATATGATTATTTATAATGTAAAAACGAATGCTATTAAAGATTCCCCCCCCCCCTGACTAAACTATGATGCTGGCGATTTGCCAGTAGAAAAAAGTGAAACAAACTTGAATGCTTTATTCAAATACACAAGTTTCAAAAACTTCTAAAGGATATCTGTATCGCTAACAAATCACATCGTCTATATTGCCTAATTAAGGATGGTGTGGAAAATTAAAAATTTGAATTGGGGAGTAAAAATAAAATAATTGGGCAAGGAGAGAGACAAACATAACGGGGGTTTAATGAAATTATTCACATGCTAGCTCAGTTATGAACTTAATATACCTAATAACTGAACACGTAAACTAGTCTTAAACAGGTCGAAACCAATGTTTGATTTTGCAGCTGAATGTCCTTTTGCCTAAAGCACAGCTAAATACCATTTTGGTTTTGCACCTCTAACATGACACAGTTGCAATATTCACACACCTTTCAACAGAATCTGATGTTTGAGTATTGTCTCGTTATTAGGGAAGAGAGAAGAGTTCATATATAAAGAATGGGATGAAGGTCCTGTTTGTAAGGAAAGAAAAAAACAGTTTGTATATGAGAATGCATGTACGTACACAGATGTTGAAGTCGAGCTGTGTGCATGTTATGTTATTAAGTCTGCATGTATGTGGCTGTAGTCATGTTGAACTTTTGGCTATTGTCAACGTCAGAGACAATGGTCTCGGTGGAAAGGTTGCAGGCCAAGAGTGAAGTTTGGGGATTGAAAAACACTGCTGATGAGTCAACTTACTGTGTGATCTCCTGACCAGAAAAGAGAAAGAAACAAATGGGCCTTTTTATCAACTCTGATTGCAAACTGAGCTCATCTGAGAGATGACCTCTCATTAGGCAAATCAAAAATAAAGTTAAATGGTTGCACCAATCAGCAATCAGTTTAGAAATTAAGCAGACTCAAAATCATTAACCATGAACTGTTACTGCTGTTGTTGGTGGTACCACTGCCATTTTGTTATATTTTATTATCAACAGAGATGAACGCAGACGATTTCTATTTTTCTTTTTTATTTCTTTGTATTGTCTTTTTATTAATTTTTTTAAATCTTTTTTTTTTTTTTTGTATTGTGCCTTTTTATCTTTTTATTAATTCTTTAAATCTCTTTTTTTTTCTTTTTTTTGTATTGTGCCTTTTTATCTTTTTATTAATTTTTTAAATCTTTTTTTTCTTTTTTTTTGTATTGTGCCTTTTTATCTTTTTATTAATTTTTTAAATCTCTTTTTTCTTTTTTTTTGTATTGTGCCTTTTTATCTTTTAATTCTTTAAATCTCTTTTGTAGATTCCTGCAATTACTTGGATCCATCTTCACTTTTGTTGTGTCTGACGTCAACGAGAAGATTCAAATTCTTCGAGATTATCGCCATGGTCCTGATGCAGATCAATATGTCACCGTTGATAAGATGATGGCGCATGAGATTCTGCATCAGTTGACGAAAAAGAGCAAACCGTCTGGCTCAAGGACATTGCTGCGTTTGCATCGGGCTTTTGAATTTGTCATGGACTTTATTCGCGAAGTGAGGTTTGCCAAGGAAGATGCAAAAATGTCCGAACTGACGAGTACAAGTTATGACCGAACACTTGCCAAATTTCATCCCTGGCTGGTCCGACAAGGCGTCTATCTTGCAGCCTACACCCTGCCCAGAATTTCACAGTTCAATATTAGGTTGAAAAGTAAAGAGGATTCTGATTCCCACTTGGACAGAGTGCTTCTTTTTTCCAAGCCAATATATGAAACAGTACAGGAACTCTATGTTACGAATCAGCTGGAAAATCTGCCTTGAGATTTTGTTTGAAGAAATTAGTTGTAAATCTTCTGTGTGTGCGTGTAATGTATGTATTAAAGCAGGTATCCTCTTGTTAAAGAATTAATTGAAGGAAAATTAGGTACTTGTGCAGTATAATAGAATATTTGAACAAATGCATTTCGGATAAAAACACTATTATGTACTTATGTCATGTCAAAATTTGTATAAATTCCAAAAGTTATGAAAAATGATCCGGTAGATGTGCAAGATCTATTTTTCACAAAAAATCATAAACTAGCGATCTGACATTTTCTATTTTTTCAATGACGGATTTCAAGAAAAGCAAAGGAAATAAGTCATTTTGTCGTACAAAATTGTATGCATAACTCTTCCATATGAAAACATACGATAAAATTCGATAATTCGATAAATTCTATTTTTATTTGTAATTATTTTTCGACTGGATCATTTATCGTAATTTTGACATGAGACCTAAGACTTCTGCATTTGTTCAAATTTTCACGATATTGCACAAGCAGCGAAAATTGTTTTTTGGGAAAAGCAAAATTCTGTTGTTATCACATTCCAGTTCTGATTAAAGCATTCTTGGAAAATGGTTTGAAATTTAAAAAAAAAAGTGAATTTATTGAAGATTTTTTTCTTTCAATCAAATAAAAATAAAAAAACAGTTGATGGAAAAAAAGTAAACACTTAATTCTGAAAGAAAGAAATCCTCACAAGTAAAAAAAAAAAAAAAAAAAAAATTTAAAAATCTTTGGATGCATTTAATCATTTCTGAGAAAACTAATGGGATTTTGTTGTAAAATCTCAAACAGAATGATGTCTTCTTCGTTTTTAATCTGACCTGTGAAAGTGGAATTAAAAATTAAAAGGATGAAATAAACTTGTGATTATTTCTTTATTGTTAAAGTTGAAATGAAATTTATAAAAACAAAGAAGAAAAAGTATATTTGGGTTCCATGGGGGCAGGAATTTGGGGACAGAAAACATTATCATCTGCCAATGAATCAAGGGAAACAACTCTTTTATAGGACCAAAGAAGGGGCTTTTCCTTCTGAAGAACTGATTTTCAGTTCTGGTGTTGCATTTTCTAATTTTTAATTAAAAAAAAAACAAAAAAAAAAAAAATTTTATTTATAATTCCGCTAATTAACTTTACAGTCGTTGGTTGTGTTTCTGATGTTCCATCCGCCACACATAATGTATTTGTTGTTTCTTCTTTGTTATTTTTATTGAAAAAAGAAAAATATATTTTTATTTTTCAAATTGCACTTTTTGCTTTTGTTTATTTTATTTTATTTATTTACTTTTTTGCAGCTAAAAACATTTTCAAAACTTTTTCTTATTTTTATTCTTAATTTCTCCCGTTGTTTTGCTATTTATTTATCTATTATCTATTGTCACTTATACAGTATGGGGCTCATATAAAAATCACATTCCAAGTAAAAATTAGGCAAAATGACCATTCTCACCAAAAATTAAGAAGAATTGTTGAGTATAATTTTAATCTATAATATAAATCTCACCTGTCTGTTTAAAGACATGTATGTATGTTTGTATGTCAGCCTAAAACTTTCAACAGAGGTAATGGATTTTCACAAGATCGATATCGTTTTGAAGCTCAACCCTTCGGATGACAAATATCGAAAATTGGTTAAAAACATTAATTCCTTCACCTCCAACTGGGCACTTTTCTAAAGGGAGGGTCGCTTTTTTTTTTTTTTTCTCAATATTTTCAAAAATCATCCCCTCTTTTTGATTGACTAGCCTTAATTTAAACCTTTGCCACTTTCAGTTTGGCGATGGATGCAACAGCTAAGATGTCATTTTTTTTTTTTTTTTTCACATTCTTTTCCTCCATTTGCAGTACAGGTTCGAGCTGCCTTCCTACTACCACTTTTTTTTTTTTCTGGCTCAATACACACCTCCAAATACCTGGGCAACGCCAAGCACCCAGGCTAGTTAGATAAAAATCAGTTTTTGTATTTTGCTATCGATAAGAACGGAAATACTCATAAAGCAGGGGGAGGTAAGTCAGTCTGACATTTAATCAAGTAATAATGAATGGAGAAATTGGCAAGTATGAAAACTGATTTTTATCTTTAATTATATTTTTGTTAAATAACTTTTTAAAACTTTTGTTGAGGATATATTTTTGTTTGATATGCAAGTATATCAAAGAATTTTTATTGGAATGCAATTTTTATGTGACCCATACTATATAATCACCTTGATTTTTTTTCAAATTTTTTTTTCAAACCCATTTACTTTATTCTGTTTCATCTCTATTTAATTAATGTTAAAAATGTTTGTACATTTCTATGCATAGGATTCATTCCTAAACTAATTAACTGATCATTATGAAGTTTGAAAACTAGGATACTCATATTGGTCTGTAATGTGGGTTATATTTAATTTAATTTTATGCAAAGAGGAATAAAAAGGTGATGTAAAAAAAATATAAAAACTCTTTCATGAAAATTCAGATATCTTTGATTTTTGTGAAATTTTAGCAATAGATATTAGACATCAATTAATAAATATTTCTCAAATTTAAGTTTCTTGGGAGTATTTCAAAGAATTTTATAGGGTATAATATGGGCACAACCTCCCATTTTAGACATTCAAATACTTCAGATGTGCATTAAATTTGATCCATTAGCAAGATTCCCTGAATTTAAATTTCTTAAAACTTAAGCCTTAAATTTGAAACGTTTTCTAGAATCAGAATCATGTATTAGATTGTGATTAAAATTATAACAATTCTAGACATAAGGTTTAATATAATTATATCCTGATTTTCATCTTCATAAGGGAACATAAAAATGGTGCAAAAACTATTCTGTTTGGAGATTTAATTTTACCCGTCCTGGGATGGATACTCTAGTTTAGCATAAAATCTATTAAACATTCTTATCAATTATACAAACATATAAATCTTATATTAAAATGGTGTCAGTAAGAAAAAATGGCTCTTTCCCACTTTTTTGAGAATGTTATTCCATTCACCATAACAACCAAATTGTTTGTTTCTGAAATTTTGAGGCTAGGATTGATAATTTGTATTTGGATTATTCTGACTACTGTTCTCATTTTGAGTGTAATTTTCATGTTTCGATTGATGTAACCTCCTACCTTCTTCAGATGTCTTGTCGAACTCTTGTGAAAATAACTCAAACTGAAAACAGTAGTTTGAATTATTCAAATATCCACCAAATTCTATTTATTTGTACAGTTTGTTTGTGTTAATATAGAAAAAAAAATTATTTAATCAAAAAAAAAATTTTTTTTTATATATTTATTCAATGAAATATTTTGTTTCTTGTTTTATAGAAAAACATTTTTTAATCCCTGGCCTCCATTTTTAGAAACCATTTTGATACACAAAGAACTGTTTGAAGCCTGAAAAAAAAATTTTTTTTTTCAAAATTGCTTCTGAAAGTAAAATCCAAAAACAATCTGAAAAAAATGAAATGATAAAACCATTGTTAAGTGCATTTATTTTCTTTAATAAAAAAGTGAAAACGAAAATGAAGAAAATATATTTACAAAAAAAATTATTGAATTTCATTTCTTAAAATAGAAAGACATGAAACTTTGAATTTTAATAAGAAAGAAAATAGAAGTTTTGAATTGCTACAAACATGATACAAAGTTAAAATTTCATTTTTCATTCATTGTAGAAATTTTCAGTTTTGTAAATCTACACCCAACAAATAGAAAAATTAATTTTTTTTTAATTTGAATTAGAATTTGGATAAAACTGTATCTATGAGCCCTCGGCTAATTCAGTAAATGAAAAAAAAGGAGATTCTACTTTTTTGTTTGGCCAATTACATAGAAGTAAGAAAAATAAACATAAAAAATAAATCAGATTTTAGTGTGGGGGATCACTTTTACATCTAAATTTAATGTAAAATGATCACTTACTACTGGACCAGATAGCATTAATGCATGGTTAATCATTTAAATTTATATGTGAAAGTGATCACCCAGTTTAAAATCTAATTTTTGGGGACTGGGTAAAATTTTATCACTTACTTTTTCAGACTTTTTACATATGACCACCTAAAAAACACAATCTCTTTTTTAGAATTAGCAGCAGTTGCAATAATACTAGAATTTGTGTGTGTGCTACTCAAAGTTCATAAACGCTGGATATTTAATTTGAGATTTTCTCAGATGTGTGTATTTGATATTTAATCAGAAAAGTTGTGTTTAGTTTGGCTAAAAAAAATCTTGAAGCAAAAAAAAAAAAAAAAATTGAACGGAATTTAGAATTTGATTAACATTCAAATTCTTTGGTTTATTATTCTCCCTTTGGTTGTTCTATTCAGACCATTTTGTTTAATATAACCTCTGACCATCTTCTGCTGAGATGTAAAAATAGCAACCAAGATGAGAAATACTATTTCGAGTAATCCAAATAATATGAATCAAATATTTTGGTGCTTATACAGTTTAGCAAAAATATTAAAAAACGAAGATAAACAAAAACCTCTGTAAAAAAATTACTTAATTTGATTAAGCAGGTATTTTTTTAGAGAAAAGGCATGTGCCCATTATGGAATAAAAATCTCATTAAAAAAAAGACACAATAGATCTCACTAAAATTTAATTTTCCTCTGTAAAAAAAATATTTTTTTTTATGAGAACTTCATTTCATAATGGGCACAGTACATCGTAGAGATTTTTCTTTATTTTCGTTATTCAATATCTTTGCTAAACTGCATAATAACCAAAATATTTTTTATTTTAATTTTACTGTTAATGTTTCATCATTTTTTTTCTTTTTATTTTTCTGTAGAGATGAAAATGATAAGTTTTTGATGATTCTTCTATGTCTGCTTTCTCAGAGATTTTATTTCCAGCGGAAAATTTTCTATTTTTATTTTAGTTGAAAAGAAAATCTCAATCTTATTTTCATATTTTTTATTATACTTTTAATGTTTCATCATTTTTTTTATTCTTATTAGTTTTTGATGATTCTTCTATGTCTGTTTTCTCAAAGATTTTATTTCCATCGAGAAATTTTCTATTAATTTAATTTGTTTTTTCTATTTTTATTTTCATTGCAAAAAAGAAAAAAAATCTCAAGAAAGAACATATTTTTTTTGTCCCAGCAGTTGAAGAACAAATAATAATAATAAAACAATGGCTCATGAAATGCAATTTTGTTGCAAAAGATTTTCCTCATACAAAATGGGAATCATTTCATTTTTTTTTTCCTTATTAAAATCTTCCAAATTGACTGATTCTTTGTCGCGAGTGGTGGAAATACAATATTTTATTTAACTAAATTTTTATTTCCTCATGATATTAGCATAATTTAAGGAATCATTAAAAAAAAAAAAAAAAATCTTTCTTTAATTAGTTGACAAATTATTTACTTCTAAAATAAAATGTTTTTAAATTTAAAAAAATACTAGCAGGGAGACCCGACATTGTCTGGGATTGAATTAGGATCAACAAATGTTTCACTCTCTCATACTTTTATTGTCATGGAAATTGGTGAAATCAACTATTTTTTAAACAAATCGATTATCTTCTCCAGTTAGCCCCCCCCCCCCCCGCAGTGTACTGAGAAGAAGCTTCACGCGCCTCTTTGCAATAACTTAGTCCACAATACGTTGTCGTCTACATAATACTGTAAAGAATCTATTGTTGATTTTTATAAAATTATCTGTAAATAATGGCTTTACTTAAAGTTGAATTATCATGGTTCGGTTGTATTCTAAAAAGAAACTTACATTTCGAATGCACCCCTGTCTTATAAAAGAATCTGCACTTGATTTCATTGTGAAATAATAAAATTTCTCAAATGTACTTGTGATGTTAGACTGAGTAAAAGTGGTAACTTTGGTCAAAATCGGACATTTTTTTTATTATTGATATAATTATCAAAGGCACTCCGGTCCAAAACCTACCTAAGAACACTCCCAAACATATAAGATACATTTATGTGAAATTTAAAAAATATTGACCCAGCTGTTTGGGAGTCTATAGGGAACAGACACACAGACACTTTTACACATACTTTTATATAATAGAGATTAATGTTTCAAGTTGATTACTGATCTATTCCAAAACATTTTTTATTTACAATTCTAAATCATTTTGTATCAAGAAAATATTCATTAATTAAATACTATTAAAATTTAATTTTAAATATTCAAACTTTTCTCTTTAAAAAGTTTATTCCTTTCAAAAAATTTTCAAATCCAATTTACTGAATCAATTTTTTAAGCTGATTTTAAAGAAGTTTTGATTGAATTTTAAGACTAACAATTTGAATCTACTTGGTACTTGTCCACAATTCCTCCGATATTAAAAAGAAAATCTGTATAATGTAACAGAAAGAAAATATCATATTCCAAACATCATGTAAATTAATCAAGGAGTTTTATTTTAAAAGAAAATCAAATTTTATAGCTAAAGGAGGAACAACTGTCTAGTGACACCATTTTAAAAACAGGCTGAAGGAATAAGGGAGAGAACTACAAACTTGCTAGATTTTAGAAAACAATTCTTAGTATAGAAAAACTAAAATTTGCTTGAACATGATTTTCTTTATAAAAACTACTTAATCAATTTATGTGATTTTTGGAATATAATATTTTCTTTCCATCAACATACAGATTTTCTTTACTTTTGTTTTTTCATAGGAGTAGTTCTGAAAAAGTGGTAGCTTTTCAAATACAATCTATTGAATTAGTTTTAAGTTGATTTGAAAAACTTTTTGTTTGAATTTTAAGACTTACAATTTAGATTTGCCGCCAGATAACCATTATTTATTGCTATTTTATTTATTTCATTTTTCTTTTCAATTTTTGCTCTCTTTGCTGTTAGATCTCCTTTTGAAAACAAAATAGAAATCTTTCCGTTGTAGAAAATTTATCTGCTGCTTCTTATAATACCAATCCTTGGAATCTGCAGTAAATATGGTGATAATTTTAAAATATAATATTTCAGATTTTAGTAAAAACAAACTTTTTTTATTTTATTTATTCTATTTTCACTCCAAACACGGCACAGTTCCACTTTGATGTAGGGGGCTACTGTCAGGGACATAATTGCAGGGATACTATGTAGAGAGTTAGGCAGCAAGATGTCTGTTCACATTACATTTGAACTTTTGAATTTCAGTGCAGTTGGAAAAACAGGAACCTGAAATTTTAATTCAAATTTTATGTACTTTTAGAAACATGTTTGTAAATGAATCCCATTTTGATTGCTTGCATATGGCAATGATAAATTTCTGTTATAATTGCTAAGATAACTCAAATTAGACTAAATTGTGATTTGAAATATAAAATGGCCATCTGACTCTTTCAATTCAAAAGTTTGTAAAAAAATAAAAAATAAAAAAATTGTAAACAAAATAACTTTATTTTCACTAAAAATTGAAATATTAATTTTCTACACAATAAGAAGTTTGCATAACATAAAATTAGAATTGTGTTTATTGTAATTACCGAGGATTGCTAACTAGAAAAAAAAACACCCATTATACTTTTCATTTTTTGTTATCTGAATTTGTATAATCTTGAGTCTTGATTGAACTATCATTCAGTCAAGCAATTATTTTCCTGTGTTCTTCATGAATATCAACTTTAATATTTGTAAAATAGAAAATCCAAATGAATCAAAGTCCTGCTTATTCCGTAAAATATTGTTTCGATGGCAGTTAGCGTGTAACATATCATCAATGTTTTTTTTATTCCTTTATATCAAAATATGACGGGGGGGGGTGTCATCAGTTGGTTTTTATAGCCATGTGAAGACTTGCAAGTAGAAGGCACTATGGAGACGAAGTTAGTCATACTCGTATTGAACAATCATCATCAATGGTGATTAACAATACAAAGAAATATAAAGTTCCCTTTGAAACATAATCGACTCTCTACAGTGGGTGACAATAATATCACTTGAAATAATATCTGTAGTTTTATTTTAAAAAGAAAATCAAATTTTATAACTAAATGAGGAACGAGTGTCTCGCGACACCATTTTAAAAACGAGCTGAAGGAACAAGAGAGAGAACTCCAAATAATTCAAACTTGCGGGATTTTAGAAAACAATTCTTAACATGGAAAAACTCAAATTTGCTTGAAAATGATTTTCTTTATAAAAATAAAACCACTTTATAAATTTATGTGATTTTTGGAATATATTTTCTTTCAATCATGGGTACATATATAAAATAGATTTTCTTTACTTTTATTTTTTTCATATGGGGGAATTCTGAACAAGTTTTTAAAATCCAATCTATTAAATTAGTTTTAAACTGTGTCTCACGGTTTCCATTTGCAAAGAGAATTGCCATTACATCAATAAAAAAAATGTAAAATCACTTGAAAACATTGAAAAGATAAAAAAAAAAAAAAGTTTGAAAAAAGTAATTTTTCAACTGAGGAAAAATGTCTTTTTTTTTGTTTTTTTATGAGTCAAAAAAATTTTGAGAAAGCTTTTAACAATGTAAAGGTTAAATTAGTACAATTTCTTTTTTAACACAATGGTTTTGTTTTTTCAACTAATGGAATTTTACCAGAACAAAAAAATTCAGAGAATCTCTACAAATAACTAAGAAAATGCAAAAAAATATTTTTAAAAAGTTCAGTTATCCTAAAAATACTCTTTGAAAACAAACACTTTTATTTAACCATGCATCCTCTTCAATTTTATAAGAGATATTGAAAAAAAAAAAAAGAAAAAGCAAGAAAATGATATTTAATAAAAGTGAAAATGTTTTTGTGTTTAACAATAGAAAATTGCAAAAGAACTGTATTCATAAAATCTGCCAATTAAACTTATTTCTTTTCATCTGTGGATGAGGATGAAATTGAGTGATGTTCTATGATGAGCAGCAAATTCAAATGTTTTTTAACTTTCAAATCCAAGCACTCTCACTACTATATTATATTATATATTAAAACTGTACATTGCTAATGAGATTGCAAGAGAATACATTGTTCAGATAAGGAGGAAATTCTTAAGATCCTGAAACAAAATTTTTATTGGTTAAAATAAAAAACTGAAATTAAAGCAAACCCATTCTTAGCTTTCAAAATAACTTCCGAATTTTGTACATTGCATCAAATTTTGATATATTTTTTCTTCCCACATTTTTTCATTTTCATGAATGAATCATTCAAAATGGTGAGATATCTTTACTTTCATCCGATTAAACTTAAAACGTTTTTTCTACCATTTCAATGCAACTTTCGTCCATTTTCTCTTTTAAAAGAAAAAATATATGCAGTTCATCTTTACCAATTCCATCTTTACAAAATCTAAAAAGATCTGTCACTCACTCCAACCATTTTGTACCTTGGTTGTACAAAAAGAGCCATATTGCTCATTAGAGCAGTCTAAATCACATTTTGACTCGTAGAAAATCATTTTTGTTTCATGAAAATGCGAATTGATATTTTCAAAAGTATATTTGTATTTTTTATTGCATAGGAAAGTAAAAACGATGTCTGTTTTTGCTTCATTTTTTTTTTTTTTTTCATTTTTCAATAATAGTCTGGTTTTAATTGACAACCAAATACTTTGTGTTTTGTTATGGACAAGAGAGAAACAGCATTTTTTTCTCTGTTGAGAAAGTGGGGAACAGTTTCAACACTTCCCCCATCCATCTATTTCTTACTAACAACCCCCCCTACCTCTTTTTATAAATTTTCTTACTAACAACCCCCCCCCTACCGCCTTTTATAATTTTTCTTACTAACAACCCCCCTACCTCCTTTTATAATTTTTCTTACTAACAACCCCCTACCTCCTTTTATAATTTTTCTTACTAACAACCCCCCACCTCCTTTTATAATTTTTCTTACTAACAACCCCCTACCTCCTTTTATAATTTTTCTTACTAACAACCCCCCACCTCCTTTTATAATTTTTCTTACTAACAACCCCCCACCTCCTTTTATAATTTTTCTTACTAACCCCCCCCCACCTCCTTTTATAATTTTCCTCCTTTAATCTCTCATTCATCCATATTTATTGTAGTTTTGTTATTTTATAAATTGCCCTCCCACACACACATTTCTGATTAGGTTAGAATAAAATGATCTCCTTTGATTAATGACAGTCTTTCAAGTGTAACCCTGAAATAAGAGAGCCCTCCCCTCCTCCTCGGTTGCACCTGTGAGACAAATATATTATTATTTAGTAGCATTCTGATTGTTCCATTCGAAGGACAAATCTTTTCTATACTCTTTGACCTGGTGAATCACTTTTAAAAACTTCCACTTGTTTATGTCTCTGCCTCCCCCCACAATTTTTTTTTCAAAACATTTAAAGAACAGTATCAGGAACAATTCTTGATCTATTTCATCTTGTGTTTTTATATATATATATATATATATATATATATATATATATATATTTTTTTTTTCTTTGTCTTTTTTTTTTGCAAAAGTTTTTTTACTTTTTAATCTCTCCCTTTCTCTCTCTTTTAGAATCTTTTCCTTTTTTCTCCCCCCCCCCTCTATCTCTTTCTCTCACACACAGTCACATACATATATATTCAAGCAAAACTCCATGGAATAAGGAAAATTTTTTAATTCTTATTCCTTGTCGAAAAATAAACTTGTAAATTTTAGTTTATGGAGTTTAAATCCAATTTTCTTATATAGTCTAAAGAAGCTTTGAATAAAAAAATGCAAAAATAAAGAATGCAGTTTAAATTCCCGGATGGAAAAAAATATTAACTTTAACCTATCGCAGACTTAGCACCTACATAATCCGACTTTTAAAATGTTTATAATGACCGAGAATTCATTTATATAAGGAAGAAAAAAAAAAAAGGCATTAACTAAAATTGTTAAATAGAAATAGACTTGCATAAGCCGATTTCGCAAAAGTATTCAATTTTAAAACACAATTTAACTACATAAGGATGAAAAGAGAAAACCTTAACTAAAATTTTGTAAATAGAAAACGGGGATCATCAGCTGCTTACCATGAAGCTGTTTCGGAGATTTAAAAACAGGACAGCTGTCCTATATATATATATATATATATATATATATATTAGTATTGAGATGATTAAATGGAATCAGAAAAAAAATATGCCTATTTTTTTAATGTCAAAAACGATTTTAAAAAAAGTTTTTTTTGCCATTGTTGGTACCAATGAAAAAATGGTAAATATTTATTGATTTTAAACTACCAGTAAAACTAAAATATATCAATCACCATCTTCCCACACAAGTGTATTTTACGTTTACGAAAATATGTGCATATATTAATACATGGGGTTTTACAATAATCAAAGATTTAAAAAAAACAAAAAAAAAAGCCCCCAACTTTATAACTATATGTTCAAAGATTTAAAAAGAATTGAAATATATAACTGTAATTAATCATCTCCATTTCTTTTAAAATCTCTTTCCTCCTCTGTGTTATTTAGAACATTTATCTTCTTTTTTTTTTATAGAATCTTTTCCTTCTCTATCTTTCTCAGAATCTATCTTTGTGTTATACATATATGAAAGACAACAAACAAAAATAAATTTCTCGTGTATTTCATTTCGTATTTTTCATATAATTTTGTTTTTGAAAGGTGAATAAGTTTAACATCTTCTTCTTCATCTCTCTCTCTCTCTCTCTCTTTCTAAAAATCTTTCCACCCTCCTTTCTCTCTTTCTTTTCAGATTATCTCTTCGTGTCCCTCTTTTAAAATCTCTTTTTTTTCCTTTGAGTATTTTAGAACCTCTATTTTTGTAGAATCTTTTTCTTCTCTGTCTGTCTCAGAATCTATTTTTGTTACATACATACATACATACATACATATATATATATGTATATACGATATATATATATATATATATATATATATATATATATATATATATATATATATATATATCGTATATTGTTTCTTTCCCTTTTCATTCATAAACACGTTTCTCTTTTCCAATGTTTGCTTTAATGCTTACCAATGGCAACACCTCGCTTTACACAGCAAATGATTGGCTAAATTTGTGTCAGAATTTTAAACATATTTCTTTTAAAAAATCTGGTGCTTGAATTATTTTCTCTTAGAAAATATTTTCTTAATCTTAAAGAAAAAAAAAAATATAAATGAAAGAAATTCATTGTCTTTTTCTCATATGACGAAGTGGGGAGGATGTTTCAATCGGTACTTGTTGAAATTTCTCAACAGTTTAAGTAAAATGCTGGAAGGTGCCAAATGAAAGCTTTTTGGGGTTTTTTTTCACTTTAATGCTGGCCAGTGTTTTCAATGAAAAATATATTACTTGTATTTTATGAAAATAATTCGATGATAACTTAATTAAAAATGAAAATAATATTCTTTTTGTTATGAATAAAATATGATTAATAATTATTGGACAATTTTTACAAAACTTCAAGAAAATTAAAATTCAAATCAAGAAAAAATACTTATTGTAAGGTAAGTTTCATGAATAAATATTTATTTTTTGAGTAACAAACAACTAATAGCTAACTAATTTTTAAAAATATTTTTTAGTGATTTTAAAAAATAACTCTCTTAATCATTATTAATTTTCTTTTAATGATTTTTTTTTATTCAAATTAAAATAAATATTTATTTAAAAACATTTTTCATGAATAAATATTTATTTTTTGAATAAAAAAACAATAGCAAACTAAGTTTTAAAAATATTTTTTAGTGATTTTGAAAAAATAATTTTTTTAATTATTTTTTTTTTCTTAATGATTTTTTTTTTTTTTTAATTCAAATCAAAATGAATATTTACATTAAAAAAATTGTTTTTTCAATAAACCAATGATGGCAAATAAATGTGTTCTTAAATGACATTGATTACTGTAATTTCATTGGTTTAACAGTTTGGCACTTTTCAGTGTTTTACATAAACTATCCAAAAAATTCCAATCATATAACAATCCTTATTCTTCGTAATTACCTTTCAGTTCTAACAATTTGAAGATGGTGCCTTTTTCTTTAGAATATGGAAATATCATCCATATTCCGTCATTTAACAACCTCCATTCGGTTAGATGTGAATAAAACATGGACACTCGATGTTACTGTGATAGTATTAATTATCTCTTCAATTTTTACTTAAAGGCATAATAAACTCTAATGAAACAGTTTATATTTATTGTCTTAATCTCGTCTTAAAAAGAATTTTTTTTTAAATAGTTTCCGATTTTTAAAAATCAAAACTCATTTCAAGTTAGATTCACCATTTTATTTTAAATGTCTCTTTATTTTTTTTGTAAATTTGAAACATTTTTTGAAACATATGTATATGAAAAAAAAAGATGATTTTGTTTTTTTAAAGAAATGTAATTTAATAAGCTCTTCTGCATTCCAACATGAATAGTTAGAATGGTGAATCATTTATTTTTTTTTTAATGAAAAAGTAGACGGCTTCATGAGGAATCGCATGTTTAAGACTACCAACTCCACTGCCCTCATTGTTATAAATAAACATTGCTACAATTTCTAATAAATATTATTCAGAGAAGAAAGATAAAATCTTGTCTAAAATTTCTAAAAAATATTTAAGTCTTAATTTTTCCATGCATGCCGGTGTATGTCATTGGCCTAATTTTAGACTTTGGAATTGGCAAATCCTATCAAATCTCTCGTTTGCACTAATACAGACGCAACACCGATTTTCTGGTACTTTTGGTTCAAGAACTTTGCTAGAAGAGCCATTTTACCAGACCATTCCAGTTCAGCTTGAATATAATTCATCAACAAACCATAATCCACTAATTACTATGTCATATGGGATTGCTAAACAATTGCTTTTCTTTGATGTAAATAGGTTGATGTTTACGTTTAATATCATAGTTGTTGTTTGAATCTGCCTTTAAAGCCATAACTAGGGTTAATTTTTAGCAAAATAAATGTTCACCAAGAGATCTACAGTTCACTGAAATATTGCATAGCAAAAAAAGTTAACTATATTTTTTTGTGTCTCACATTTATTCATAAAATAGTAAGAAACAATTTGTCTTGTATTTTTCTTATGAAAAACAATTACACAAATCAATCGAAATTAATTGAACGAGTAAAGATCATTGTTTTTTTGTGGATTTCTTTAAAAAAAAAAAAAAAAAAAAGCTTAAAATAATCTCTCTTGTTTTATCCCTATCATTGCAAGTTAATTTTCACAATGAAAAAAGAAAGTGTGTGTAATTTTAAATGGAAGAACCGAACAGCTCTACCCCCACCTCTCCTCATCTCTTTGTGATTTTCCACTTGATATTGATATATGTCTAATATTTCTTGAGTTCCATTCTCAGATTTGGAAAAACTTGTAAATGCTGACTGATTTTTTTATTTTTTTTTATTTTTAAAGAAACTTAATTTCTATTCATTGATTCTGTGAAATTCTTATAATTTTCTTACAAAACTGATTTTCTTGAATTTCATATTTAAAACAAATATGATTTTTTAATGGTGTCTGATTCTCACTTAATTTTTTTTTTATAGTAGAGACTGACAAAATAGGATATTCTTATATTTCTATTCAATCAGCACGTTTAGCAATGAAATTACAGGCGGGTTCACAAATATATAACCATTCGTGATAAAATAGCATTTATTATTCAAAAGAAAACATTAATTCTTGTCCAAAATTTCCTCTGTATTAAAAACATAAAGGAAAATCTACATGACGTACGTACTTGTGATAAAACGAAAATATCATATTCTAAAAATCATGAATTGATCAGGTATTTTTTTTTAAATAAAGAAAATAAAATCTTATGAATATCCAAGGAGAGACTGTCTTGCCGACCATTTTGAACCAAACTCAAGAAATAAAAGGAGGATAACTAAATTTAAACTTGCAATATTTTATGTTGTAATGCCTATCACTTAAAAATGATTTTCTTTATTAAAAATAAAACTACTTTATCAATTTATGTAACTTTTAGAATATATTTTCATTCCATCATGGGTATGACGTCATACAGATTTTTCTTTATTTTTTGCTTTTTTTAATATGGGAGAATTCTGGACAGTTTTTATTCACAGACATGTCAATTTTCTGTGGCATTAATTTTCCTCTTATATTACCATTTTTTTCAAACACAACCCAATACAACATAATTACATTGACCAGTTCTCAGTAAACCACTGAAGTTAAGCAATGTTTAGCTTAGTCAGTACCAGATAGGTGACCATTTTAGAATCCCAGGTGCTTTGGAGAACATTAACACCGCCTTACAAGAACTGAAAAAAAAAAAAAAAATTAACATCATTATTTTCCTAAGGAAGAACCTTTTTTCACCCCAAACAAGCTATATTGCTATTTGGGCGTAAGGGGCTACTATTTGGGATTGTGTCTAACAGGGGACTGTGTGAAGAGTCAAGTATTAAATGTCTGTTCACATTATATTTAAATTTCTGCAGGTTAGTACAACCAGGGAAGCAGAAAACAGGGAGGGAAAGAAACTATTTGAGTAGAAGGCTTTCCGGCAGTGAAGGGGTGGGATTTTGTTGCTTGTTTGATCAGGAATATGCACATCGAGAGGGGAAAAATGTCATAAGTTCATCAGAACACATTTCATTAAAGTACTTGTAAAACAGGCACAGGGATGCAACATTGTGGTGATGGGACAGAGATTGGAGCTTAGCCAATAGTGTGGGATCTATTTAATTTAACCCTGTCTAAGAGTGAGAGACTAGTGGTAGATGCACCAGCCTTGATGTGGCAACAATACTCCATGCATGTGCGAATGATGACTTTGTAAAAATATAAGGTACTTTGCAGCAATCTTGGCAATCCCCTCAATGTATTTGTTCCACTATATGTTGCCTGTGAATGATAAGCCAAGGAGTTTGAAGGTAGTATTATTTGTTATGACAATCGGTAGTTCAGAAGGTATTTTGTAATTGTTAAAGGAAAGAAGCTTAGTCTAGTAGCATTCAATGTTACCATCCATTTATGGTCCAATTCCACTACAGGTAATTTTTTTTTTTAAAGTTTCTGCCATTGCATTTGATATGTGTACATTTACTTTTCCCTTATTTCTATTACAGACATATCAGTTTTGTATGACATTTTTTTTTTCCACCACAACACAGTTCAACAGCTTATGATGTGCTAATATTGCATAATTATGTTGGCACACTGGTTCTCATTAGACCACCAACATTAAGCAACGTTGAACCTGGTCAGTACCAGATTTGTCATCATTCGGTAATACTGTAACGCTACACACACGTTACCATGTAGACACCCAGGATCCAATGCATTGTAGCAAAATATGTCACACAGAACATAGGACAAGTGATAACTCAACTCCTTTTCTTTCTTTTTTTTAACATTTATTTTCGGGCACCTTTCCAAATAAAACATGATTGTGCTCCTTCACTCTGACCTCTTGTCTTCTTGAAAGTCGTTTCGAACGTGTTATCGAACATGCTCCCTCTCTCGTATCTCTGTCCTCTCAAACGTCCTCTCCTTTTTGTAGTTTTTTTCTTTTTCCTTACTGTGACGTCATTTCGCACATTGCTAGGTATTTGCATATAGCCATCATACGCACGTCTGCACTCTGTTACAATCCCAGGTGCTGTATATAGTAGAACGTCGACACCTACCTGCAAGAACCTAACATTATTTTCTCCCCTGACGGCGATATACATGCAACTGAGGAACGCTTGTGAATTTGATACTCTCATAAAACTTCCTCCTTTGGAGAAAGTTGGTTCAACACACTTTGGATGGTGTCGCTTCAGTACAGTATGGGTAATGTACTCAATTCAAACAACTTGGTGTTGAATATCTGTAGCCACTCAAACATCAAAGTTTATAATGACTTTCCTAATGTCTCGATGTATGCCTTGACTGAATGTTACTGACCCCTGACCTTCAATGTTATCCTGTAGCTTCCTGTTTTCGTGATCCTATCGACAGAGGACTTTATTGTGAATCTGATTGGAGTGTTTCCCCCTGGAAAGTCCCTCCGAAATTATCATTGAGTTTAGAAAACTGATTTTGTTACAGAGTCAAACCTCTACAATCTTCATCTCATCTTTCATGGAATATCTTGTTGCTCACTTGGAAAACAGAAGCTCCGGTTGATTTTCATAGAAATGACAGTGAAAATAAAATTGATACGTCTTTTTGAACCAATGAGCTTGGATCAAATACATTATAAATTATTGAGCTATTTTTGCCACAAAATTATAGTATTTGTCTTTTTCTTTTATGGTAATCGTTCTAGACAAGACATGAACATGAAGCCATTTGATGTAAGGAGCTAAAAAAAAGTAATAGTTCTATTTTCTTACTTATATACAAGAAAATAAGGACTTCTATCACACACAACTTACACATCTGTAAGACAGGTGTATGAAAAAAAATTGTAAAGTTTTCTTTTCAATAAAAAATGCTACTTCATCACAAATGATTACATCTTTTTCGCCCACCTTGTTCTATTTCAAACGTGAAAATAACAAATCTACTGACTGACAGAGAGAGCCTCTAAATAGAGATGCTAGGACGCATTTAAAAACAACTCCGATATTTTTGCATTTTCTGAATTTCCATATTATTCGGCTTTCCTTCATTTTAATAACTGAATTTGTGAATACTGCAAAGAAAAACAATACTTTAAAATTGTGGTGCCTGTGAAGAATAGTGATGTTTTTAAACCAACGCATTTCAGGTGAAAACATTATGTACTTATGTGACATGTCGAAATTAGTATAAATTCTAAAAATTATGAAAAATGATCCAGTAAAAGATGTGCTGGATGTATTTAAAAAAAAATTAATTACAATTTTGTGTTTAAAAATGGCAGATTATGATTTTTTAGTAAAAATGATTCATTGCAGTTATTTCCTATGGATCTTGTGAACTCTTCAACATTAAAACGTATGATAGAACTCTATAAATCGATAAACTCCATAAAGTTCCATTTTTATTTGTAATTATTTTTCTACTGGATCATTATACATTATTTGGAAAATTTATTTAAATTTCGACATGAGACGTAATTATGTTTTTTACTTGGAATGTGTAGTTTTAAAACATCACTATTCTACACAAACACCAAAATTGTTTGCCAGGAAATATACCTAAAAAATTTTAAGCAAAAAATAAGAAAAATATTTTTTCTGATATGAATATATTTTTCCCTCTTCTCGTTTGTACTTAAGACATGTATTTTTGCTTCTTGTACTTTATTTTTATAAGTGTAGCAATTTTTTAAAATTATATTACTAATAACTTCATCAAAAAGGATAATTTAAAAAATTTTCATAGGTGTTATATCTGTTCAAAAATCATTTTTACTTAATAATGAAAAAATAAAAAACTGAGCAAATGAAAAATTTTTTTTTGCCTTTTATGAATCTTTCAGCTTTTTTTTTTTAAGAAAAGATATTTAAAAAAATCTAAATTCTATATTAAATAATAATTATATTTCAAATGAGTCGATTTGTAATTGGTACCATTGTTATTTCTATGCTTGTAAAATCTCTAATTTCATAAAATATATTTTAAATCCATATTTCATATTATTTAAGAAAAATTCAAACATAAGGGTCAATTTGCAGTTTATTTCAAACTCAACACTCATTTTTAAAATAAGTTTTATAGGATTTTTTGGTCTGCTGAAAATGAATGTTGCATTTAAAACTGGTGCTGACAAATAGTTTTCCTGATGTTAAGACATTGGTTTTTACCAAACTGATACGTTGTCACCATGTTTTTGTAAACTTCCGACGAAAAAAGAAACAATACGCATGTGTGTAAACGAAACTTTACTTCAACTTAAGAAAAACAAAACGGTGGCCAATGAAAACCATTGGAAAAAAACGATGTCTTAATATCAGGAAAACTATTTGTCAGCAGGGTTTTATGTGATATTCATTTTCAACAACCTGAAAACCTATAAAAGTAATTTTAAAGGTGAGTGTTGAGTTGTAAATAAACTGCAAATTGACTAGCATCAAGTCTAATTATAAAATAGAGACTGTTGAAAAATCCACCTGTTTTTTTTTTGGGGGGGGGTTAACAAATATTATTACTGCCTAATTCTGCCTTATCCTTTTTCATGCTTGCTTTTAATTCATTAAATTTTATCAATTTTAATGTATCAACGTCATTTTGTTTGTCTATGTCGTGAGGACGTTTTTGGAATGACTATTACATCCTGAGCATAGCAATCAGCTCCCCCGGTTGTTTTTTTTTTTTTTTTTTTTTACATAGGCATCACCACTTATCAAGGCCAAGAGGCCACTCAAGGATAAGGGTTAAAGAGTGTACAGTAGACATTGGACAATATAGTAATCATTAGTAATGAAAATTTGGTAAATTTGATAACTTATATAGAACGGCTCATCAAGAACTTATTTACGTTAGACTTGAACACAACCATATTGTAGTCAGCCGGAAAGCAGGAAAACGGAAGACAATTCCACAGGCGTGCACTTCTAAGAAAGAAGCTTTGTTCATGGAATCTACGTTTAGGTTTAGGCACAGATAAAGAGTAGGGGGAATTATTGATAGTGTGTACAGCTAAACGAGTGTTTCTTGTGAAAGTTTGGCGAGGGGGGACCATAGATTGAAGCTCAGTTGAACACCTTCCATGAAAATAACGATACATCAGAGACAAACTCGCAACATCTCTTCTGTGAGATAGAGGTTGCAAGGAAGAGAAAAGGAAATCTCCTACGAGGCTATGAAGTCTATTTTGAACTCTATCAAGGCAGGACAAGTCCTTTCTAGCAGCTCCTGCCCAGATGTAGCAACAATATTCCATCCTTGGACGTACCTGGCTCTTATATAGATAGAGAATAGCATGTAACAATAGGCAGGTCCCCTTAAGATTAAGAGGTTGATGCGATGTCGGCTACGTTTGGTCTACAAGAGTCTTCTCTACAAACTCTCAGCGTCATCAGTGACATGGTTTCTCAGTTGAAAAGGAAATATAACTTTTTTGCATTATATCATTTTATTTATATCTATAAAAGTGAAAGTGTGTGTGTGTCTGTGTACATTTCCATACGCAATAACTCTGAGAATTTTTAGTCTACAGACTCGAAATTTGATATACAGGGTACTGAGATATGGGAAAATTGATGTGATTGGTTTTCGGCCAGAAATTCGACTGTTAAAGGGTCAAAGTTCAACGATTTGACTTTTGAGAACTCTACCAAAATCCACCGACAATTTTGGGTCTACACACTTGAAATTTTAGATATAGGTTCCTTGGACATGGATCTAACTTAACTTGATTTGAGCCCAAAACAATAAATATTAAGGGGTCATAATAGGGGTCAAAGTTAAAAAATTAACCCTTTTTTTTTTTTCTTTTTCTCAGCATACAACTCCAAACACCCGGGCAACGCCGGGCTGAAATGCTAGTATTATATAAAAGGGCAGTTGTCCGTATGTATGTATGTATGTATGTATGTATGTATAGTTAAGTCAAAAACTATAAAACAAACGCCCACAAAGTTTATATATTCTTGATCAGAGTTGTCAAGGATGAATAATATCTAAAAAAATAAAAATTATTCTTTGATGGTAAACTGGACCAGGTTTCATCAGAAAGAGTTGTTTTTCAGTCATTTCCAATGTTATCTATTACAGAGTTTCCCAAAGTGGGCTCCATGGAGCCCTGGGGCTCTGTAAGTGAAGCTGAGGGTCTCCACAAATCTTTTCTTAAAGAGGGCCATGGAGAAACTAAATGACTGCAGACATTTAATTATTGATGTTTTTTACTGGAAAGAGATATGATACACTAGCAAAGATACCTGCGCTTTGCGTGGGACTTTGCAGTAAATGGATGTTGTAAGAGCAAACATATTTCTTAAGGTGTTTAAATTGTTTTAACAACCTCCTGAAGTGTCCGAAATCCAACAATGAACTTTAAAGCAAATAAGTTATATCACCTATATTGCTACACATAAAAATTGAAACAATTACAAAGAAACGCAATGGTTAACATTTGTTTAGTATCACAAATAATTGTATCAAAGATGAAACTTGCTTTATGATATCACATGATAAATTTATGATATAACATGATAAATTTTTCATGGAAATAAATTTGAACTCATTGCTTAAATTTTATCTAACACATTCAAAACTTACAACAATCAAGATCATATCATAATAGGTCCAGTGGTGTGGCCTGTAGGAGAGTAAATTATACATAGGCTTTGATCTTCAACTTAGAAAATGGTGTGCACCATCCATGGGTGGGAATGCCAGATTTGGTTATGATCGGTCCTGTGGTGTGAGCTCTAGTAGAGTCGTATACACACACACACGCACATGAACACTACTACTTATATATATTACGGCAGTAGAGTTTAGTTTCTTAGAAGTACATCCAACGAAACAACATGTGTCTACCAAAAAGTGCTCAATGACTAATCAGATCAGGTATATTAAATTTAGTTATACAAACATTGATGGCTACATATATGCATACATGTTTCTGTAATCACTCGTTATTGGGGAGATTACGTTTTCAGGCCAAGAATTACCCTCGAAAACAACACTTTTTAAAACTCTTCTATCATGTTTTTTTTTCTGACTCCAGACTATACTGGGTAACCCTGCTAGTAAAAAATGAGGATGAAAATGTTAATGGGTGTGGGTTCAGGAGTATACAAGGAAACTTTTTCAACTCTGGAGACGCTGAGTGCGCCTTGAGTTTTCGAGGGTAATTCTTGGCCTGGAGACGTAATCTCCCCAGTAACGGGTGATTACAAAAACATGTATGCACATATGTAGCCATCAATGTTTGTATAAATAAATTTTATATATATATATATATATAACTACAGGTGGAAAGAGTTTCAGGATGGTTCGTAAAATAAATTAACAAAAAATGCAACAATTTTTTATTAATCAGAAACAAAAAATGGTCGTAAACACAAAAATATAGGAAAATCACAAACAGGAACAACTAATGAACAAATATAAGTTAAAATTTGAAATTAATTCTTTTTTTTTTTAATTACATTTTCACACCAAACAAGGTACATTGTCACTTTGGTGTAGGGGGCTACTATCAGGGGCAACAACTACTGGGGTACTATGTAGGGATTTGGGCAGCAAGATGTTTGTTTACGTTACACTTGAACTTCTCCACGTCAGTGCAGTTGGGGAAGCAGCGACCTGGAATGGAATTCCAAAGTCTAGCGGTTATGGGGAAGAAACTACTGCAGAAGTTCAAGTGTAACATGAACCGACATCTTGCTGCCCAACTCTCTACATAGTACCCCCTGTAGCTTATGTCCCTGATAGTAGCCCCCTACATCAAAGTGGCAATGTGCCTTGTTTGGGGTGAAAATGTAATAAAAAAAGAAAAAAAGAACTGCCGAAAAAAATTCCACTTTAAAAGCAACAATCAATTTGATTCAAAATCTTTCTAAAAATGAAGTAAAATAGGTGAGATTTTACAATGGCGCCGTTATTCTATAATTGCACCTAATCATTGATATCTGTACCAAATAAATAATGGCTAATAGAGCAAAAATTGAAATATTGAATTTTAGGTAAAACTAAATGTGTTTACTTAATTGCCATGTCGCAGTAATGAACATATCCAAAAATTATTAAACACGATAAGGTAGCAAATTAATTATTAATATAAAGTTAATTATTGATATAAAATTAATTATTGATATAAAGTTATCAAAGTAATTAGTGAAAATTGAATTTTGGTAAATTGGTCTAAAATTTCAGAAAATTATTAGCTCCCTTATTATGAGTTTAACTCTCCAATTTTTTTTTTTCTTTTTTTTTTTTTAACAAAACTCAATGTTCACTAATTGTCTTCAAAAACTTTTTTTCATTAATAATTAACTTTCTATCTTATCGTTTTTCATAATGTTTGAATATGTTCATTACTGTGACATAACAATTACATAGATACTATTGGTTTTACTTGAAATTGAATAGTTCGATTTTTGGATTTTGCTCTAATAACGAAGAAGCACCAAAAATTTTTCATGATGTATGCCACGAAACCAAAAATATATTCCAAAAATCATATAAATTGATCAAGTAGTTTTATTTAAAAAAAACAACTTTTTTTTTACTTAAGTATATTGTAGCCATTATAAAACTCATTTTAAAATCTTGGTAGTTTGAATTGAGTTGTCTCCCTTTATTAAATATGGCAGATCAAGACACACCATTCTCACTTGCTCATAAAATTTGATTTTCTTTTTTAAAAATGATTTTACATGATTTTTGGAAAATGACATTTTCTTTACATGATGGGTACGTACAACAAGATTTTTCTGTAAATTTAGGTTGAATTCTGAACTTGAACCTGATTTTTTTTTCTTTTTTTCTCAAATGGTTTTTAATGTTGGGTTTAAAATGTGACAAAAATACAAATTAGAAAAACTTGGAAATTGAATAAAAAAGGCAAAGTGTTTTTATTTAAATTGGGGGGGGGACAATGTTGTCCACACACACACAACACGCACACATAATGCGCAGACGATATTTGTTTGCAAAATGACTGAGACAAAATAATAGTGTTATATTTTGAAATTTAAACATCGAACCTTGGTTAGTTAGAACTAAAGCTCTATTTATGTATTGAGCACAACTGAAAATTTGATTGATATATTCATTTTTTTAAACTCGATCATCTCAGCCTAATTAAGATGCAAAAATATAGAAAAAGATGCAAAAATATAGAAAAATCTCAATGATATACTTACCTGTCATGGAATGAAAATATCATATTCTAAAAATCATATAAATTCATCAAATAGTTTTTTTTTTATAAATAAAATAATTTTTTACAATCTTTATTAACCATTACAAGACTGATTTTAAAATTTAGTTAATTCAAATTGAGTTATCTCACTTTATTTAATATGGCAGATATTCCTGCTTTATCATAAAATTTGATCTTAGTTAAAATAAGTAAAACTACTTGATCAACTGACGTGATTTTTGGAATATGACATTTTCGTTGTGTGAAGGATATGTATGTCATAAAGATTTTTCTGTATTCTTGTTTTTAATTAGGTTGAATTCTGACTTTTACCGAAATGCTATATGTTTAAATATTCTAAATGAAAAATGGAAAAATAATTGGCGCTTCTTCGTGAGTGAAATTCGAAAATCGAAATATTGAATTTCAAGTAATATCGATGGAATCTACTTAATTGTCATGTTGCAGTAATGAACATATCCAAAAATTACGAAAAACGATAGGATAGAAAATTAATTATCAATGAAAATAGTTTTCAAAGACAATTAGCGAAAATTGAGTTTTGCTAAAAAAAAAAAAAAAAACGAATGGGAGAGTTTAAATCATAACAAGGGAGGTAATGATTTTCTGAAAACGTTGAAAATCTTAGGCCAATTTAGCAAAACTCTACTTTCGCTAATTGTTTTTGAAAACTATTTTTCATTAAGAATTAATTTTTTACCTCATCGCTTTTCATAATTTTTGGATATGTTGATTACTGCTGCAACATGACAATTAAGTAGATACCATTGGTTTTACTTGAAATCCAATGTTCCACTTTTTGCTCTGATAAGAAAGAAGCACCTAATAATCTCTCAAACCAAATATGGATTAATCTTTTAAAAAAAAATTTTTCCTCTTTTTTTTTATCTCTGACACATTTTTTTTAATTTTCTCTAATTTTTCTTTTTTGCAAAGGAAACCTAAATGATTTCTCTTGCATCTTCTGCTTTTAATATTGTTCATCTCTGACTTACATGAAATAATATTTTTTCTAATTTTTTTAGAAAAGAAATTGGGGAAAAATAGATGCAATAATAAAAATAATGTAAAGATGAAAAATGTATTTTGTAATAGTTTTCTTTTGAGAAAAAGAAACAATTTTCCGTTTTGTTGATTCAAATTTTGACTTTGACATAAATTCATGGCTGCCTTTTTTTGCACAACCAAATGACAATTGCATGAAAGAAAAATTGAAAGAAAAAAAATGACACTTGTATAAAATTAGAAAGAAAAACACAAATGACAATTGTATAAAAAAACAAAACAAATGACAATTGTATGAAAGAAAAAATAAATGACAATTGTATGAAATACAAATTAGAAAGAAAAAAAATATGACAATTGTATGAAATAAAAATTGGACGAAAAAAACAAATGAAAATTGCATGAAATAAAAAATTAGAAAAAAATGACAATTGTATGAAATAAAAATTAGAAGAAAAAAATTTCATTAAAATCTGAAACAAAATAGATTCAAAAGTTTTCTTTTGAACAAATGAAAGTATTTTTAGATCATTTTTTTTCCTTCTTTTTAAATGAGATTAATTCTATTCAAGAATAAAACAAAAATAAATGTGCCCTTTTTTCTTTTTTTGTATGTCTTCGACTTTGTTATTCATTATTTTGGCCATTTGTGCACTAGTGCGAAGATACAACTTTTTTGGTTTTCAGTTAGGACATTCGGAGAGTGCATAGCAGGGGCAGACAAGTGTACATTAGGGGCAGAAAACTCTTCTTTGTGTTCAAAAGTTTCTTATATTTATTTTAATTCAATAAATGTGTAACAAAAATTTCTCAACAACAAAAAAATCACATTCGAAAATTTCCGAATTTTTGTACTGTTACAAAAAGATTTTTTAAATCTCTAATTTGTGTTTGAAAAACTATTTTATATTACATAGAAAAATGCTAGCATGAAAACTAATATGGTTAAGATTAAGCTTAAAAAAGTAAAAGAACTAGTTGTTCAAACTGGAAAAGAAAAAGACAAGATATTCTAGTAAAAAATATAATAAATTTACAATATTTAAAGTTATAAATGGAGGCTGGTTTATGACCTCATCAGGTAGCTGGTTCCAAGGAGATGCCACTCGAACTGAGAATGCTGCTTGGTGTCAGTCTATGGAACCGTTGAAAGTAGACCTTTTTGTGTGCCCATGAAGCACGTGATCCGGGCAGGGGTGAAGAACAGGTCCCAGTGCAGGGCACACTGGCCAGGGTCAAATTGATAGTTCCCTTATGAGAGTGATTTCAACTGACAAGGATTTGTTTAGCAACGTTGCCGCTCCTCCAGGTCTCTTTGAGCTGGGCAAGCATGCACCCTACCTTATATAAAGAAATCTGGCAGATGTTCTGATTGGTTGAAGTTAAGTCACAACAACCAATCAAACTCTAGGTTTCTTTCTAACCAATCAGAATTAATTATTTTTGCATAAATCGTTCCTTCTATTCCTAATTTTTGTTGCTGCTCCTGCTGCTAATTTAGTTGATACTGCTACTGTTATTTTGATAAGTTTGAAAGGACTCCATCTATTTTGTGTTATTTCAGGTTAAGATAAAACTTAATAAATTGGAAGGAGATCTTAGCAAAGGCTATGACATATAAGAATATGAACACAGGCAGCGCTGGTGTTAATAACGTTGCCCAATCAAGAAAAGTTCCTGGTCAAGTTGAGAAGAGGAAGAGAAGTTAATAATTAGCAAGTGAGAATCCGATCACTATTTCATATGAATTATTTTAGAATGTGATTCTCCTCGGAAATAATATATGATTGTATGATAATAGTTGAAAGCAAATGATAATATGCACAAAACCTACAACAGGTATTGGTTAGTAGTCTCACCGTATTGAATTTATTTGTCGTGTCTGTGTTTGTAAAGCTATAACGTTTTTTTTCCTATTTTAGTGTGTGTGTGTGTATATATATATATAATATATATATATATATAATATATATATATATATGTATATATACTCTTTATTTGTTATATATATATATATATGTATATATACTCTTTATTTTTTATATATATATATATATATACTCTTTATTTGTTATATATATATATATATACTCTTTATTTGTTATATATATATATATATATACTCTTTATTTGTTATATATATATATATACTCTTTATTTGTTATATATATATATATACACTCTTTATTTGTTATATATATATATACACTCTTTATTTGTTATATATATATATATATATATACACTCTTTATTTGTTATATATATATATATATACACACTCTTTATTTGTTATATATATATATACTATTTATATATATATATACTCTTTATATATATATATATATATATATATATACTCTTTATTTGTTATATATATATATACTCTTTATTTGTTATATATATATATATATATACTCTTTATTTGTTATATATATATATATATATATATACTCTTTATTTATTATATATATATACTCTTTATTTGTTTTTACATAAACAGTAATATGTTGCTACACAGTCATGAGCATGTTTCAGTCAGCTAGTTACCAGTAACTTGAGACCTCTTCAGGCGATACAGCTTATACAAAAGCAAAGTTTGCAATGAAAATATCAGGTCTTCCTTGTCACAGGGAGTTAATGTCAGGAGGTTCTATCAAATGTTGTGAAAAATAAGATTTGGTTGTATGTAAATAAGACCCAATAGGTGTGCGGATTTGAGTCTGTGTTTAGATATAGGAATGAATGGGAAATGGTGGGAGTTTAAGGATCGAGATAGAGGCAATGGAAGACTAGAAAGAATAGTATTTCATATATATGTATATATTCCTATTTTATTATATACTAGCAGGACGCTCGGCGTTGCCCAGTAGTAAAATACGCATAAATATTATATTTTTATTCTTACAGAAACTGAGACATGTGCATGCAAGTATTATGTTTTAAGAGCATTGACCGGTCTCCGAATTCATGATGGTGACGAGAGCATAGATCAAACTCCTTTCCTTAACAAGAAAAAAAAGAAAAAAAAATCAGTAAATAGCAACAACTCGGTAAGAAATACAAGCATTTAAAATAATAATTTTTATTTAACCAGAAAGAGTTTATTTTTGTGTGTGAGATATGTGCAAGTCACAGTCCTTCTTGAGTGTTCGATATCTCTCCATGCGCATGAAATTAAAAACATTGAGGTCAGTTAATAATACAGAGAGATATGTATTTTAATAAGACGAAAGTTCAGGAACATCATTCAAGTGGAAAACGAATATTTGCATAATTGTAAAAGTATTGCTGGAAGTCTTTAGTGACTGAAGAAATCCTCCAAGACCGAGAAAATGATTAATGTCAGCATAATTTTATAAAGAGAACCCTGCAAATGAAAAATACCAGGAGGGTAAAAGTTTGTGAGCAAAAAAATATTCATCCATTGTTGTTTGCATGAACTTCATTAGTACAGGAATTAATTTCTTCATTTACAGTTTGAACATAACACTCTTACTAGTGCACATTTTGAACAGTGAGATATGGACCTCATATGCGTGATAATTTGGAGCAGCAGCTATTCAGCCTGTGAAAAGCTGTCTGGAAATCATGGAATCGTTGCTAAGATTCGGTGTGGTTTTAACGTCCTTGGACGGAATCTTACCGTCAGCAAAGATGGTGACTTGCAGAAACACTGTCTAGACTGTTTTTTTTTGTTTTTTATTGCATTTTCACCCCCCAAAAAGCACAGTGCCACTTTGATGTAGAGGATACTATCTGGGATATAATTTGTAGGGTTACTATGTGGGGAGTTGAGCAGTAAGATGTCTGTTTGCATTACACTTGAACTTCTGTATGTCAGTACAGTCGGGAAAACAGGAGCCCGGAAGGGAATTCCAAATTCTAGCAGTCCTAGGGGAGAAACTATTAGAGTAGAAGGTTTTCTTACATTTAGGGATCTCGACTGTGTAGGGGTGGAATTTTGCTGATTGTTGAGTTTGTTGGGGTATTTACGTCGAAGGGGTACAAGTACTTGTAGTATCTGCTCCAACTCATGCTCCTCGTGAATTTTTTGGCATGTTGACGCTTGTATATAGGTTTTCTCAAATGCTTCAAGCCATTCATTGTCTACATACGCAAATAGATAAAAATATAGTCGCATGGATTTGTGTGTAAAAGTGATACATTACAGTTGCGTCTATACAGAACTGCATGAGTGACCGGTGACGAAATGAAATTGTTCCTGAAATGAATAAATTCCGGACAAATAGATTTTTCTGATTACGTGATGACCGACTTAATTTAGCTGATTACTACATGTATATAAGTTTGTTTTTTTTTAATATCTTCAAGATAAGTATATAAAATTTTTTTTGCGTATATTTTTCCAAGCTTAAAAAAAGCAAAATCTCTTATTTATTTTTTTGGTACTTGTTTAATCAAAAGATTAAAAAATGAAAATATTGAAAAAAAAATTATATTATATGCACCTGTTATTGAATTAAGTCCTCATAAAAAAAAATTCACTTAATTTGATCAAGTAGTTTTTTTTGTTTTTTTTTTTATAGAGGAAAATCAAATTTTATTCTTGCTTATTTTGCAGACGCAGAGGGGGTGCCTTTTAACTATAGACTATAAGGACAAAATGAAAAAGGAATTAAAAAAAAGACAGAGAAACTGTAAAATTAAGTGAAAAAAACTAAAATATTTATCTAGGTACTTTTCCAGCCCATTTTTCAAAATAATCTCGTCCAATTTTGACAAACTTTAAGAGGTGATGAACTGGAGTTATCTCCTTGGCGCCCCTGCCTCATCGTCCGTGAAATAGACAAGATGGCTGGATATGATTGATCTCATTTAAATTTGATTTTCCTCTGTCAAAAATACTATTTGGTCAAATTAAGTGAAATCTTTTTTTTTTCCCTTAAAATTTTTTAAAAATTCCATTTTCACCCCAAACAAGGCACAGTGCCACTTTGAGTAGGGGGCTACTATCAGGGACATAATTTGCAGGGATATTATGGAGGGAGATGAGCAGTTAGATGTCTGTTCACATTACACTTGAACTTCTGCATATCAGTACAGTTGAGAAAGCAGAATCCTAGAAGGGAGTTCCAAAGTCTAGCAGTTCTTGGGCAGAAACTCTTACATCTAGGGATCTCTACTGTGTAGGAGTAGGATTTTACTGCCTGTCGGTTTGTCAGGGGTATTTACGTCGAGGGGGTACAAGTGCTTGTAGTTTGTTGGACATTCACCATTAAAATGCTTATAAGAACAGGCAGAGGGATGCAACATTTCGTCGATAAGGCAGAGGCTGAAGGTTAGATGACAGTTGAGGACCTATCTTTTGAACCCTTTCCAAGAGTGAGAGACTAGTAGCAGATGCACCAGCCCAAATGTGACAACAAACTTCATACATGGGCGAATAGTGGCCTTATAGAGCTACAGGATACTTTCAGGCGTAAGTAACTTTCTAGCACGATAGAGAGAGCCCACTTTCCTTGCAGCAGCCTCGGCAATTCCCTCAATGTATCTGTTCAAACTCATGTTCCCTGTGAACGTTAGGCCGAGGAGTTTAAAAGAAGTACTTTCAGGTAATGTATCTTTAGCCATTACTATTGGTGGTTAAGAAGGTTTCTTGTAATTATTGAAGGGAACAAGCATAGTTTTTGCAGTATTGAATGTGACCATCCGTTTATGTCCCCATTCCTCTATAGATTGGAAGTCTTCCTTTAGTGTTTCTGACATTTCCTTAGATATGTGTTCATTTGTTTTTCCCTCGTACCTGTTCCATGACGGGTGCATACAATATATATATATATATATATATATATATATATATATATATATATATATATATATATATATTTTTTATATTTTCATGTTTTAATGTCTTGATTAAACTAAACAAGTACCTATTTTTTTTTATTATTCTGTACTAAAATACGATGTGCGTGATAGTAAAACTTTTGCTGATTATATATAAGTTAACAAATTTACCGAATCTCCATTACTAACGGTTACTATATTATCCAATTTCTGCTGTACACGCTTTAACCCTTATCCTCGAGTGGCCTCTTGGCCTTGATAAGTGGTGATGCCAATGTAGAAAAAAAAAAGTAGGCTGTCGCTGTGATGATTTATATATGAATTATATAATGATAAAGGTAGATAACTCTGCGCTCTTTAATTTTGAAGAGTACATTTTTTGATTTGATTTCATCAGAAAATTCGCCGATCTTTAATATTAAGACAACGAGCAAAGAAATTTGGCCAAAGAAAAAAGGAAGAAATTGTCCTCAAAATGCCGACAATTACACTGAATCGAGCGGCTTTGTTCAAAGCTTTGGACAAAGAATACAGTAAGTTGATATAAGACTTTAATGGACTTATATTGTTGTTTTTCTCATTATTATTATTGTAGAGTTGTTGTCGTCTAAATGAGATTGGCGATTTGATTTTTTAATTTTAACTTAATTTTGTTACATCGGGTTGATTTTTAGAGAGAGAGAAAGATTTTTTTTTGTTCTCAAAATATTCGCCATCATTAAGAAGTTCGTTTCGATTTTGCGATTTATTTTAATTTCTTGACTGACGAATTATTCACTTTCAGTCTTTAGTGATTTTAATGTTTGGTGTCTGTACAGATCAACCCCCATGGCTGTACATATTGTCTCAGTAAAATCCAGTAATTAGTTACAAGAACAGTCGAAAGGCGATCATACAAAATGCAACTCGGGTTTTTGAAAAGGGAAACTATAAAAGTTGAAGCAGACTAGGGTACATTTTTTTCTACTAATTCGCTGTCACGGTATTTGTATAAATTTACCGACTATTTTCTTTCTTTCTTTCTTTCTTTAACGTTAGCCTAAGCTTTAGGTTTAAAGTTCGGCTAAAGTTGGTTTGTTTCGTTTCAAGAGATGCCGAAAAAACAAACAAAAAACAAAAAAACGCTGCGCAAAAATCTAATCGATAACGCGCAACGTTACTTTCATTTTTAGTTTATTGATAGATTCCCTCCTTTCAGGATACTAAACGTTCGTTAAGTCGACGAAGGATCGTGAATCGTCTGATTTGATGAATGACGTCATCATTTTGTGACGCCATCAAATGTGCATCGCCGCAAACAAGCAAATCCATAAGCTTTTAGCAGCATAGTATACCGTCTATTAGTATACTGAGTATACTAATAGACAACTTGGATCTAAACGATTCGTACACACACACCCACATACATACATACATACATATATATATATATATATATATATATATATATATATATATGATGG
Organism: Euprymna scolopes; assembly: GCF_053919585.1. NCBI lineage: Eukaryota > Metazoa > Mollusca > Cephalopoda > Sepiida > Sepiolidae > Euprymna > Euprymna scolopes. The sequence continues at coordinate 193,121,909 of NC_136483.1, forward strand.
CTTTCTTCAGTCTTGATAGACTATAGATACCCACTGTAAGGGTGTCTGCGCGTAGAATTTTTGTAGCACAAAAATTCTATATGCAGACACCCTTACAGTGGGTATCTCCGACCACACCTCTCCTGAGTTGACATTGTTAAATACCAGTGGCAAGTTGAAAATTCAAGACGACTGGAAACAAATGCCGAGATAAGTGGAGAGCACATACAGCGCCTAGAATTCCCAAATGGTCACCCATCTGGTACTAACCAGGCTCAACGTTGCTTAACTTCGGTGATCTGACAAGAACTGGTGTGCCGTGATGATGTCATATAAGAGAACTGGTGTGACATGATTGGTATATACACACACACACACATACACATACACACACAACTTGAAATCTTACTAGACACTATCCTTGAGTGTCTAAGGCTTCTCTGTACATGGGTTTGTCAGGACAACCTGGCATGAGGATATTTTTCCATATTAGTAAACCTTAACTAAATATTCTAAAATCACATTTCGTATTCACAGCCCAAGTAAGATCTCCTCGATATGGCTAACCCAACTTACGAGGAATGGTTCGCCTTCTCCAAGTGATGTTACCTCAAGTAGCAGTACAAAGCTGGATACTCCACCAGACAAGGGGAATTCTTGTCCTGGAATCCAGTGAGATGAAGAGACAAAAAAAAAAATAAAATAGAAAGATATACTATAACATATGAAAATGATTAATTGGGAGGAGGAAAATTATGTTCTCAACTTTTTTATTGACTCCGTGTTTGAGAGATAAAGAACTTTAATGGAACATTCGAATATCTATGCATCTCATATAGAGTTAAAGTGTTAGCCCCAGGAAGAGGGCATCTTATAACTTTGACTGAAAGAGAAAAAACAGAGAGAAACATACACACACATATATATATATATACAGATATAGAGAGAAACATACACACACATATACACATACACACACACACACATATACACTATATAGCCATGCAACTTTTGTATATATGGTGTAATCTAGAGGTCCAATTTTCGGAAACTCTACCCATGAAATTAGACTGTATTTCACCAATAATGCATTGAATGCTGTCTTTCAAGTGGTCTATTGTGTTTAGTTTGTTAGCATAGACATAGGACTTTACATATCCTCAAAGAAAATAATCTAGGGTTAAATTGCACAAAGTAGCCAGTTGACAGGTTCGTTTTTTTTTTTAAATTATTAATTCATCAAATGCTGCTTGGGTGGCAAACTTTTTGTGATGAATTGCCAAACTAAGCTGAACTACAAAATAACCAATAGTTGCCAAATCTGCAAATGGAGTTGTAGATTTAAAGTTTGCCGCCTATAAAAAACATCTTCTCTCTCTCTCTCTCTCATATATGTATATATATTAAACAAAGCTCATCATCATTTAACAAAGAATTACCACTGTCTCTCGGCCCATTCTGCAGCGGAAGTTTCAAATTTAGATTTTTTAAATTTGTATTTTGCGATTAAGAATGATAATGTGGATCATTTAGATAACACTGAGCAACAGTTTTTTTTACTTTTTGATTCTTGTCTAGATTTCCACAGCTAATTTCGCGTAGTTTTGCTGAATCAGGAAATGGCATTTGCTTCTCTCCATCAGGTCAGGTTTTTCTAAGTTGAAAAAAAAAAAAATCAGATTTTGAGACAAAATCGATTACATTTTTGTGGCATTATCAACTGATTTTTATCAACCCACACCATCCTAAATATGTTTTTAAGAGGAAAATGATTTTGCTAACAAAATCTATTAATTACCTGAAACATTGATTACTGTGAACTGAATGGTCGGCATTTATAAAGGTAAGTACATGTAAATTGCATGTTGCTTCACCATTGTTCAAACTTCAGGGTTTGAAATTTTGTTTCTTCAGAATGCCCAGCAGCAAAGAGGTCTCTCTTCAGATTCCAATTATAGTTAGCCATCATGATTGCGTCCCAGCGACCCTGAAACTTGGTCTCCATCTCTTTCATGTCCTGATGAAATCTCTCTCCCTGCTTGTCACTCATTGAACCCAGGTTTTCAGGAAACCAGTCCATATATTGCAGATAAGGTTTCTGAAAGCAGTCAGTATGTTGTTGACAAGTTTTGCATAGTTTCTGGCCTTATTGTTGCCATTAAGGTTCTTCACTACCAGAACAAATGCGTTTCACGTTTCCAGTTCCACTTTGTTCATGGAGTTTTCGAACTCTGGATCTCTGATGTGTTGTCAGATCTGAGAACTGTCAAAGATGCCAGCTTTCAACTTCTCCAAAATTCAGAAATGGAATAAAATCTGTTTTTTTATCTCTGTCAAATTCAGACAGATGCTGGTCAAATGTGTAATGGAAACAAATGCAGCTTTAATAACGAGCGATTTTATTCACTTCATGTAGTAGAGCTGATAGGAATAATGAATTGCTTTACTTCCCCTTCAGATAAACGCCATGGCACTTGAATGCAATGGGAATGGGGGACAGTAGTTATCTTAAACAAGCAGTTGTAGACAGACATTCTAGATAATTAAGTGAGCTACATTTATGCAAATGATTTGTTTTGCTGACCAATTCACTACTACTACTACTACTACAAAAAAGTATAAATCTGCCACCTCCTCCCTCTCCTCCGCCTCCCTCTCCTCCGCCTCCCTCTCCTCCGCCTCCCTCTCCTCCTCCTCCTCTGTAAGTCTCAGTTAAATCGAAATGCTGCCAACTTCTATGCTGTGTCTGTGGTGGAAAGGGGACAGTTCTTATCCCAAACAAACAATTGTAGACAGACATCCAGAACAGTGAAGTAAGCCATATCTTTTTTATGCAAATGATTTATTTTGCTGACCAACCAATAATAGTTTCAACGGTTTTACCTTCATTTGGGCAGTATGAGAATGTGAGCGGCACAATTCTGGCTTACACCATCATTGATGGGATTTTAAATTGATTTCTCAAGGAGTGTTTTACGACATTGTCAAGTTATAGTCCCAGCAAAAGATTAGAATAAATGCTTTTTTCATCCAACTTGTAGTGTAAACGGTTGTGTTGCATGTGAGTAGCAGATTTTTTTCTTTCATTGTATTGTACATGGAAATCACTCCAGACAATGAAGCCACTTAATGTAAAGTGGTAAAAACAAAAAATTCCTCTTTAAGTTAAAAAAATTTGCCAATGATAAGTGTTATATGGGTAGATTCTAACCCAGAAAATAACAATTCTTCCCTTTTTGTCAAAAACATCGCTCATGGAATGTAAAGAGTAAATGAAAAAATAAGAGAAGCGAAAGTTATGAGGTTGTCGAATGTAAAAACTTCTCTTCAGACTTGCTGCAGGTGAGATGTGTTAGGCCAAGAGAAAGGGAAGTATTTGAAGCAAATAGGGAAGTCAAAAAAGTTGGATGAATAGGTGCCGCATGAATTGAACGGTAATAAAAAAAATTGTCATTTTGAGGTGTCTTCTACGCTCCTTTTGCGCAACAAAAACAACCCATTTCTCGAGCGGATTGTGACGTGTAATGAGAAGTGGATCCTCTACGACAACCGGTGATGTTTGGCACAGTGGTTGGATGTTGAAGAAGCTCCATAACACTTCCCAAAGCTGAAATTGCACCAAAAAAAGGTTATGGTGACTGTTTGGTGGTCTGCGGCCGGTTTCATCCATCACATCTTTTTGAATCCAGGCGAAACAATTACAGCGAAGAAGTTCTGCCAACAAATTGACGAAATGCACCAGAAGCTCCAATGTATGTGCTCGAGATTGGTCAATATGAAGAGACCAATTCTCCTCCATGACAATGCTTGCCTGCATGTTGCTCCACTGACCCTGCAGCAGCTGAACAAATTGGGCTACGAGACTCTGCCTCATCCACTATATTCACCGGACCTCTTGCCCACCGGTTATCACTTTTTCAAACTTCCTGCATGAAAAATGCTTCAGAAGTCAAAATGATGCTGAATCGGCCTTCAATGACTCAATCGTTTCCAGAACTCGAGATTTCTATGATAATTGGATAAATAAATTTGTTTCTCGTTGGCAAAAATGTGTCAATTCTAATGGTTCTTATTTCGATTAATAAAGTTTATTATGAAAGGAGTTATGATCTTTTGAAGTTCAATGTTAAAAAACGACATTATTTTTGCACCAACCTAATATCTTTGTTTGGCAACTCAGAGAGAGGTTTTTGTTTATTTGAAATAAAATAAGTGCTTCATTAAATGGGGGTTCACACTGAGAGTAACATACTTTAAGAAATATAATGATCTTAGATTGTTTGTAGATAAGCCCTTTGGTGTGTGATATCAAGTTGATATCTTGGGGTACTGGTTGATTGAATGGGGATGACTGAGAAAAAGATCAGAAATCTTAGATTCTAGTCAAAAATATATTCCAGCCTATGAGAAGGGGCAGTTAGAGCTGGTCCTCTGGTTTTGGGACAGCTAATTTGTTTTTCTAAAAGCTGCGAGTCAGTTAAATTAGTGTGCCATTTTTAGGCTCTAAACTGTGGAGCATGTTTTGATTTGGTTGGGATAGGAATTCACATTAAGAAATCTGTTATTAAACCTAAGAAAATGAATGCCATAATGCCCCCCCCCTCCAAAAAAAAAACTGTTAATTCTTTTTAGACTGAAATTGTGGTTTTATTTGGAGATAGAATTATTCTGTTTATATACTTTGAGATCAACTCCAGGCAGTCTTTGCCTGTATGATTATTTAGTTTGTGCCTGATCGAAGAAATCCTAGCTCTCTGATTGATTGAAAAATATAATAAATATTAAAATCTTAATTAGATTTCTGCATGAAAAATCTTAACAAAATTTCATGGTGAGAAGAAATATAAACAGTCACATCAGTCACCAATACTCCTTTTTTTAATGTATTATTTTTTGAGGAGGTAGTTCAATAGGCTTTTTTGCTATGAAAATTTTCAAGGCATTATTTCTTTCCTTTTTTTTTTTATCTGAAAAAGAAAAATCGTCTTCCATTTTTTTCTTCATGTCTTTTTCTTTCTCTTTTTCAGCCGATGATGAATTTGCCGACCTTTGTTTTGATTATGGCCTTGAATTGGATGAAATCGTAAGCAGCCATTTTTCATTTCTTCGTTTCATAATCTTTTGTAAAATTTTGCACCTGTGGTCATGTTCATTTGTATCTGTTGTTCAGTTTGTATGCAAGGATACCCTCCCCCTCCTCTGAGGTTTGAAGATCTTTCCGAATATATAATAGAGACGATGTCTACTTGAAATAGACAGTGCCTTAGTAAACCATTAACTGTCCTTCTAGTCTGCCATACAATAATTTCTTTGATCTGTAATTGACATCTGCTGGTCTTAGCAAAATAATAAATATAAAAGAACATCTCCATACGTCATGTTTTCCCCAAGGACGATTTTAAAAACAAATATTGCTTTTTACTTGACTCTCTTATACAAATTTTTATGCAATTCTCTTCTGCATGCACTCATTGGTGTCTTAGGTTGTATCAAATTAAATGATACTTAGTTGTTCTCGTTACAGCTGTTCATTCTCTGCTCATTGAAAACTCTGCATTCCGGCATATTTCTCGAGACATTTCATTCTTGCATTACATCCCCTGTTTTCTCGATGATGATAGCATCTCTGACGAAACATCTTCCAACAGAAATTATGTATTATAATATGTAAACTACTTACTATGCTGCTATTACTACTACTATTAATAATAAGCATAATAATAATACTAATAATTCGTCTAAGAATGGGATAAATTTCTTCAGTTAAAATATCTGTGGGAAGATGTTTCGTCGGGGATGCCAAATCAACTATCACCGTATAGAAAACAAGGGAGGTAATGCAATAATGGAATGTCTCGAGAAACATGCCGGAATGCCGAGAAATCTAATACAATTGTTACTCTAAACACATTTTTTTTTAATAATTCTTGCATAATCATTTGATATTGATTATCCAATCAAATTAAAGCATTCATTGAAACCCCTGGTGCTGTGCATGCCCCTGTCCATTTGATGTTGTCCTCCTGACTGAAGATATTTTTTGTTACACATGTCTCTTTATTGTTGCTTGTTTTGGCAGCTGAAACAAAAAGGCTGCTGATGCATTCTCTTATAATAATTATTCAAACAAATCATTACTTAGAAACCTAAGAATTTATTTATGAGTGTCTAGTGGTTGAAAAAGCAAAAGAGGGGGAAAAGAAAGAGTAGTTAATCATGTTTTAAACACATTGTTTGATTATATTAACTTTGTATTCAAACATAATTAATGTCTCATGGATACTTCCATCAAGACTGATTAAAATACTTTCTCTATCACTCTGATTTTGGGCCGAGCATCAAAGATCAAAGTGTAGTATCTGTTCCGGCAGATGCTAAACTGAAAAACCATTGCCCTTGTGGCAATCAGTTTCTGGTCCCTGTAGAGGCAACCCTATATACCAAGAGGCAGGGAGCTGGTCCTCCTTTCCCCTACCCCTCCCACTTCTCCACATTAAAAAACAGCTTTGTGCCTAATTTGCTCAGTGGGGAAGCAAATAAATACCCACTCTGATTTTATTGGTTTTATCCACCTAAATATTGTTAACTTTTTTCTCACAATTTTTACTTATAATAACAGGGTCATCTGCTTGAACTTTGCTGACTTTTCTCTTGACAAAACATCCAAACTAATCATTAATTAATATGCACTAGGACATTTATTTACTAACCAACCTAATCACCTTAATATTTAACAAAATGTCTGCTCTGAAAACAAAAGTTATTTGCAAAATCATTGATGTTTGTTTTTTTTTCTTGAATTTTGTGGATCGTTTGATACTTTTATTTATAATTGATTCTTTTTATTTTCTTTTTTGTATGTGTGCACATAGACTTCTGAAAAAGCGATGCACGCCAAAGAACAAGGCGTAACTGAAGCATCTGAAAATTTGTCGGATGAAATTGTCTACAAAATTGACATCCCAGCAAACAGGTAAACAAAACCAGTTGGAGTTTTTTCAATGCTAACACATCTCTTTACATTGTAAAGATTGTTCTGATTCATTGATTTCGAATAGAGCCCCATCCCTTGTTGACACAACAAACAGTTCTTGGCATTTTATTGCTAGTACCTGTCAAAAAAGAAAAAACAATTGGTGAAACTGTGTATTAACTTTTCCTGTTTTACACATCATAACACGTCATCCGAAATAGAATGTGTTTATTAATTTGGTGACCGATGGCCAATTATATTCCACACTTTTTTGTTTGTTTTATTTCATTTTCGTACAATTTTTTGATAAAAAATATTGTTTTTAAATAACATTCGTGAACTGATTTTTTTTTTCAAATGAATATATGTATATGTATTTTTAACATATGTTTATTTACATATATTTTTGAATGTGTTTATTTTCAAACAATGTAATGTTCGCAGTGTTTTTAGATTGAGTAAGATAGATTTAGTATAGGACGTAATATTAGTGCATTTTTTTTAATTGATTAAAAGAATGTAATTAAGAATATTTAAAAACAAATCTAAATAAACATTTATTTGTAATTTATGTATAAAAAAATGTAAATAAACATTTTTATTTGTAAAAATGTAAATAAAGATATTTATTTGTAAAAAATGTAAATAAACATATTTGTAAAAAATGTGAATAAACATATTTATTTGTAAAAATAATGTCAAACATATTTGTAAAAAATGTAAACATATTTGTAAAAAATGTAAATAAACATTTATTTGTAAAAAATGTAAATGTATTTATTTGTAAAAAATCTAAATAAGTGTATTTATTTGTAAAAAATGTAAATAAATATATTTGTAAAAATGTACATAAACATATTTATTTGTAAAAAAAAATGTAAATATATTTATTTGTAAAAAAAATGTAAATTGTAAAAAATATAAATAAACATTTATTTGTAAAAAATGTAAATAATTTGTAAAAAATGTAAATAAACATTTATTTATAAAAATGTAAATAAACATATTTATTTGTAAACATTTATTTATAAAAAATATAAATAAACATATTCATTTGTAAAAAATGTAAATATTTATTTGTAAAAAAATGTAAATAAACATATTTATGTGTAAAAAAAATCAGTTTACAGATATTCTTAACAAGAAAGCATGGAACCTAATTAGCCAGAGGGTTTCCAAGTTAACTAACACCATCTATTTCCTATAATGTAATAATGTTCAAAACAAAAAACAGCTTGAGAAAGTTAAATGATATTCAAAACATGAAATTATTCAAAAAAGTCAATATGCAATTTTTTGCCAGTAAACTTCATCCTAGAAATGATAATTTAGATTTCAACTTGCAAATTAAACATCTTTTCAAGAATAAACACTGCAATATTTCTCTGGACATTTTTGATTTTCAAATACTAAAAAAAAGTCACAAAAGCTATTTCAATTTGAGTGAATAAATTTCATGCGATGTTTATTTTTTTATTATTCAGATATGACTTGCTCTGTTTGGAAGGCCTGAGCCGTGGTTTGCTGGTCTTTTTGCAAAAGTAAGTTAATCTTTTCCTTTTCTTTTTTAATAAACTATGTGTAAAAAATCATTTAACCATGAGATCAATATGAACTGGGACACATGTGAAGGTGAATGTGACCTTTATTGTCTTTCTAAAGATACAAACGTTAATGATGATTGCAGGATATTAATTCTTTGGTATAAATAACAAGCATAGTAGGCCGCTTGTTGGCAAGAACAATGCCATTAGATATTTTACTTTTAAGGTATAAATGAAAATATTAAAAGTTTATGTAGCAATGTGGATACCTTGAAAAACCTGGCAGAAAGAGAAAAAATAACAAAATTTTTTCACAATTTAGAGTGGGGATCAGTTTTGCATATAAATTTAATGTAAAATGATCCTCCATTTCCGGTTAGTTGAGCTTTGTTTTTCTTTTTATTATTAGGTATAAATTTTGTGTATTATTTTTTGTACATGTTTAGTAGTAGTGGTGGTGGTACGATATCAACTTTTTTATGCAATTTTTTTTGTTGAATGGAAATCACTTAAGACAAGGCATGTAGCCACTTGATGTAAGGAGCTAACAAAAACAAAAGATTATTATCGTAAAGACAGGAGATGCTGATTTTAGTTTGAAAAGACCAAGGTTGTAGGAAAACAGTGAGCAGGAAGAGAGTTCCACAATCATGTAGTCCTTGGAAAGAAGCTTCTGGAATAAGAAGCTGCATTACAATGAGGTATTAAAACTATGAATTAATGGAGACCACTAGATCAATGAGTCAAACGAGCTAGAACAAAGGAAGCAGGAAATAGATCAGACAATTCTGAAAGATACAAGCTATAATAGTATTTATAGAAAAAACTGAGATTAGCAACACCTGACAGATGTGATGTTGCTAATCTCAGTTTTTTCTAGGAGTGAAGAAGAAAAGGTGGAGCCAATCAAATTAAAGATATGTTTCTGCACCTTATCAAGAACCCATAAATGGGACAGTAATTCACCAGCCCAAATATGACAACAATACTTCAGCCCCAGTACTTTACACCTGCTGTTAGGACGGCCTCCTTAGTGGTTAGTCCAAGGTTCGGGTCCCTGACTATCAAGCCAATAATGTTAGCCCAGAAAAACGTTTACCTCCGGCACCCTTACTAGTGACATGGTCACAAGAATAGAAATAGAAACAGAAAAATTTCCAATATCTCAGGCTACTGCTAACGCAAAATTCTGCTGACCTAGAAGATAGCTTTTTCTTCTCCCTTTGTCAGAAAAATCACTCGTTCCAAACACGAGGACTAAGAGACAAATTAGGAGAAGCAAGAGTTATGGGAGCTGCTGACAACGCATTCACATTGCATTATCTGCTCTCCATTAAGAAAAAAAAGAAAAAGAACAGAGAAACTTATACGAATATTAAGTATTCTACTTAATATAAATACAATAGGCCTATTTAGGGGAAAGTATGGCGATAGGTTTCCCTCTCATTAACTGAAATATAGAAAGAAAGTTACAAATTTAACGTCCTTAATTCTTCTGTTAGAATAACCTTGAGTCATTCCCAACTTGATTTGAATCGAAATCATCTACCCCTTTTGCATTACTTCGACACTAGACGGCGCATTTATTAGTATGTCTTTTTGAAAAGAATACTAAAAATGGAATGGCGTCGCCAGTTTTTTATTTTTGCAAAAGAAATGTGGAAATATGTTGAAATTCAAAATTGGAGAACATGTTTATTTTGAGGGAATTTAGTGAGCAAATTACAAGCCACAAATTAACAACAATAAATAGCAATCAGTTTTAACAATTGTATTTGGAAGAGGTGTTCCGGGACAAGTGTAGAAAGAAAAACAATTCGGTAAATAAATTAATACATAAATGAAAGAGAATTTAACACATTAAGTCTTTTTAGAAATCTGTTTGTAAATTTGATAATGTGCTGTTGACACAACAGACAATTTTACAACATTTAATCAGTATGGTTGGACATAAGAATGGTAGGGTGAATAGCCATTACTTAAAAACTTTTTATTTCTGCAATCAAGCAATTTTCATTTTATGTAATATTATTGATGTAACCCCCCCCCCCCCCCAATTTAGGAAGAGAAAAAAGAGTAAATAAGTTGATCAACAGAACAAGGGTTATAGGAAGTGAGTTTAGTAAAAAAAAGTAATTGAGATGAAGTTGTTCATTAAGGCACACAAAGGAAGGTGAAATAGATTTGTTAATCAAGTTGTGGCAGTGATTGGGACAAAATATTGTACAATAGAGGTCGATATATTTACAGTTAGTTTTACAAACAGTTTTAGGAGTGGCAATAACTTTTGCAACTATTTATGATGGGGAAAGTTTGTGAATAATCTTGAGTTTACGACAGTTAAAGAGAGTTTTCAGTTTGGGACAGTTGGTGATTTAGAAGTTGTCTGAGAGAGATTGGAAAGATTGGAATCAAAGCCAGGCGAGAGTAGACCAGGCTGACATGACCAAATAGCTAGCGACGAACAATGTTTGAGGTCCCTTTTTCTACTCCATGTGACGTTATCACACACACACACACACACACACACACACACACACACACCGAACTTCACTGATTTACATCAAGTACTCATCTTATGTTGTTTTATCGTAGCGTGATCACAAAGGTGATCATCTGATTACATTTATTTTATTAGACATTTGATAAGATTGTCGGTTAAAAATAATGTAAATTTTCTTTTCAGAATCGAAGCACCAATTTATTCAAAAGTCGAAGCTGCTGATGGTCAAGGTCAAAAGTTAATCATCAAACCGGAGGTAAATAAAATAATATTTTTTATTTGAAGAAAAAAAATGGCTGATATAAACAAGTTTAGGAGAGAGAAAACTGATATTACCAGAAACTGAGAAAAATGTTTTTCCTTTTTCATTTGTAGACTGACCAAGTGCGTCCTCATTGTGTGGCAGCTGTTTTGCGGAATTTTACATTTGACAAGGTGAGATTTTCTTTCTTTTGTTTTCGTTCAAATTAAAACATGAATCAATTTACAAATTAAATTGAGAACTAAAAAAATTTAGGATGAGATAATTAAAGCTAGAAGATAATATTTTTGTGACATTAAAGAAAAAAGGGGAGGATTTTTGCTGGGAAGAGAAGGCTTAATGCTTGGGTTGGATAGACAGTCAGGCTTTCAGCAGGGAAAGAAATAAAAATAAAAATAATAACAAACAAGATAAATGCAACTGTAGACACCGCACACTCTGCCCACTTCAGAATAAATGTCTAACCAAAAGTATAGTTTACCAGGCAACAATATTTGCGAAAGAAAACCCGAATAATAAGAAATATTACATAGATATGATTTCCTTAGATTTCAAAACTCGATATTATGACCACAAAAGTACATTCAATAATAAAAAACACCGTATGAAAACCACGCTAGCAAACAAATACTGGGAACTCAAGGAAAGCGGATGTTTGCCGGTAGTCAAATGGAAAATAGTAAGACAAGCAAACACATGTAGAGACCTAGACGATCCATGTAGATTATGCCTTCACGAAAAATTTGCTATCCTATACTTTAAAGAACCTCAACATCTATTAAACTGTAGGAGAGAAATAGCAAACAACTGTGTTCACAGGATAAAGTTTACTCTAGGATAAAGATACAAAATAATTTTAAAACTAACAAAAACAATAGAAAATAAACAAATTAAATAAGTAAACATGCATATAGAAAATAAACAAATTAAACATGCATATAGAAAATAAACAAATTAAATAAATAAACATGCATATCACACACACACACACACATCTATATATATATATATATATATTTAAACTAACATATAAAAAAAAAACTTAACCTAGATTTAAAACAGGTCAAGACACTAGATATCTCCTCTAAATAGCAAACACAAAGGAACGGGTCAGCCGGAGGTCAAATGGGCCTTTGTCCTGTAAGTGCCTGCTCATTGGCTGATTAGGAAGGATGCGGTGAGTACTAGAAAGCTGATTGGCTAACAAAAACCCCAATAGAAGGTGCGTATATAAAAACGTGAGACAACCACAAAATTCTCGCATACGCCTGAAGAATCCTAGAGTAGATGAAACACGGAATATTCAGTGTAGCTTAATCGCCATATATATTTTATAACTTACTAACTAGCTCTACCTACATATTGAGCACTGTTGAAGTAAATATTTTAAGTTTACGTATAAATTTATACTTTTGTATATTAATTTATGTGAATAAATGAAGTAGTTATATATATATATATATATATATATATATTTCATCTGTGTAAGAGGGCATAAAATGGTGTAATATTTGCATATTACTTGGAAAAAAGAAGAAAGAAAAAAATGAATGAAGGAAGCTGACGTTAGCCTAAGGAAGTTTTATACCAGCTAAATTCATGACATGACTTTTTCTCAAAATTGAATTTTAGGCAGATACATGTATCATCATATGAGTCCTGTTCAATATGTTGGCTCTCAAGTTCAAATATCGTTAAATGCACCAGTTGAATGGAAGCATCTTAAGAATGCATCCGTTTCTCATTTTCTTTGTTTCTTCGCGTAAATTAAGTCAAGGAAAATGGAAGAATAAAATGTAATTTCCATTTTTTTTCTTTCAGGAACGTTACAACAGTTTCATCGATCTCCAAGAAAAATTACATCAAAATATTTGCAGGTAAAAACTTTTTTTTTTTGTTCTGTCACAGAATATTATGTCAATTCTCTAATATCTGCAGCAGAACATACAAACGAAATTGTCTGAACCACAAAAAAACACTAATAAAAAATAGATGATAAAGAATTCATGACAGTAAATTGTCTGATGGGTATTCTTTTAATTCGTTTTCTCTCTCCAATATATATATATATACATATATATATATATATATATATATATATATATATATATATTAGTTATCCACAGACAAACTCTTTTGTTGTATCACAGCTCTTCATTGTAGCTAGGTAAGCACCCATCCCAAGCCAGGGATTACAACCATCTAGTTGATAGTCGGCAGTTTTCCTTCTGACCCATGGGATTGGCATCTGTAAACGGTATCATCAAATGTCTTTTATACAAACATTTGACCACTACTTTTAACGTAGTTGATTTACAAAGAACTTTGCATTATGCTAAGTAAGCCTCAAGCGAAATCATTTCTTTCCTCTCTGTACTGCTCTAACCAAGTATGCTGACCTGTTCCACAAATCTCAAAATCCTCAACATGAAATATCTTCAAAACAAAAACACGAATAAACCTAGAACCCTATCCTCCAACATAGACCCCTACTACCATGTCTCCTTCTCCAACGTCAGGGGTCTACGTTCCAACCTTCCAGAGGTTGAAACCCAATTACAAGAGACAAAACCATACATTTTTTCTAAGTGAAACTGGAATAGGGCCGACCACCTCCCTAGATGAGTTCTTAATTGATTGATACTCTAACTTAACATCTAAATCTGACCCCCAAGATCGCCATGGGCATGGAATATGTGCCTACATTAAAGATGGCTTCCCGTGTGGCAGGGATATATCCAGAGAAGACCCTAATCTACCTTATATGTGCTTCCGGGTTGCACTTGCTTATACCACTGCATTTATATTTGCCCTCTATCGCCCCCACAACAGCGGAGTTACTATCTTTAAGAGTATATCGGAGAAAATTGACCACATCCTGTCTGCTCATCCCGCGGCTAATATTCACATTTGCGGTGACTTCAATGTCCACAATGTTGAATGGTTGACCCACTCAAATAAGACTGATGATGAGGGGAGGTTCTGTCATGATTTTGCCATTGCCTATAACCTCACTCAGATTGTTCGCGAGCCCACCCATTTGCCTGATACTACCGGTCAGTATGCAAGCCTTCTAGACCTTTTTCTCTCCACTTCCCCTGAGCTATGCTCATGTGATGTTCTATCTCCTCTGGGATCCTCCGACCACTCCGTTGTATTAGTTAAGATAAAAATGAAATATAATAATCTTCAGACGTACCTCTCCACAGTACTGTATACCGATACTCTATGGCGGACTGGGATAGCTTCCGTACATTCATATCTGATCTACCTCTCCATTCCATGTTTAAAAAGGATGTGTCCTCTATAGTATCAGACCTGACTGAATGGTTACTTGCTGGCATAGACCAATTCATACCATCCAAAATTTTCAACAAAAACCTAACAGCCAGCCATGGTTCTCCCCTGAATGTGCTGCTAGCATCGCACATAGAAATCACTTTTTCCATAGCTACCAACGTAATAGATGTACTGAGACTAAAGCTGCTTTCAGGACCGCCAGCAACCACTGTAAAAGAGTAATAAAAAATGTAAGAGAGCTATATGCTCAATCCGTTAAATCCAAAGTAGCTGAGCAGCGGCTTGGTTCCCACCAGTTGTGGCAAATAGCAAATAGGATCCTGAACAGAAACGTGCGTTCTATCCCAACCATTATCAATGGTCCAGAGGTCATCTCGTCAGCATCAGACAAGGCCAAACTATTTGCCAAAAACTTGGCAGCAAATTCTACCCTATGTGACGAAGGCCATCAACTCCCCGTATTTCCTCCTACAACACACAACACGCTAGGTAACATACAAATATCTGTGCGTGAGGTCGCCAACCTAATCAAGAACCTCAATTCCAGTAAAGCAACTGGCCCTGACTGTATTCCAATTATAATATTAAAAAAGCTACAACATGAAATTGCCCCCATACTTACGAAACTGTTTAAGCGTTGCCTTAAGGAGAAGTGCTTTCCAACACCCTGGAAAACCTCATCAGTATGCCCTGTATTTAAGAATTTAGGTGATAAGTCATCTCCCTCTCAATACAGACCAATAAGTCTCCTGAGTGTCATGAATAAGTTGCTGGAATCCATATTAAATAGAGAAGTAGTCAACCACCTCAGCAGAAATAACCTTCTTAGTGACATGCAATTGCTCTTGACATATCAAAGGCCTTCGATAAGGTATGGCATAAAGGCCTACTTCACAAGATTTCCAGCTATGGTATAACTGGAAATGTTTTCTCTATCATTAAATCATTTCTCTCTGATAGGCTCATAAGAGTAGTGGTTGATGGGCAGAAATCAGAGGCCCACAGTATTAATGCTGGAGTTCCTCAAGGGTCCATCCTGGGCCCAACTCTCTTCTTGATCTACATCAATGATCTCCCAAAACAAATACTAAAATCATTCGTTGACATCTATGCTGATGACACGACTATCTATGGCAACACATCAAAGGCCGTAAATGACAACGTTCTCTCTGATTCTCTCTCCTCAGATCTTGAGCGCGTGGTACAGTGGGGGAAGAGGTGGCTTGTTACCTTTAATGCATCTAATACTAAGCTCCTATCATTACATCATAAACGCTCTGATCCCCATCTGGCATCGATTGAAATGAATGGCTCTCGTCTAGGGGAGGCCCCATGTTTTGATAAGCTTCTGGGTTTGACCTTTACTCCTGATCTGAAATGGAACACATACATCAGGTCTGTTGCCAAGGTCACTGGGAAAATAGTGGGATCCTTCTACCGCTCCAGAAGATATCTCACTAATGATGCAATTCTCTATCTATATAAAAGCCAAGTACGTCCAAGGATGGAGTACTGCTGCCACATCTGGGCAGAAGCTGCTAAAAACAGTCTATCCTGCCTTGACAGAGTACAAAATAGACTTCGTGGCTTGGTGGGGGATGACCTTTTCTCTTCCCTGCAACCTCTCTCCCACAGAAGAGACGTTGCGAGCCTATCTCTGTTTTATCGTTATTTCCATGGCAAGTGCTCGTCTGAACTCCATTCTCTGACCCCCCCCCCCGACAATCTTTCACGAAAAACACCCCTCTAGCTGAAACGACTGTCAATAATTTTCCCCACTCTTTATCCGTCCCTAAATCAAAACGTAGATTCTATGAACAAAGCTTCTTTCTTAGAACTGCACGGCTGTGGAACTCTCTGCCGCTTGCCTGTTCCCCCCCCCCCCCCGGAATTCAACTTGGATGTCTTCAAGTCCAACACAAACAAATTCCTGATGAACCGCCCCCTTAAGTAATGACACCTATCAAATCCCCAATACTAACTATTACTATGATACTATCCCACTGATTAGTGTACACACAATAACCCTTATCCCCGAGTGGCTCCTGGGCCTTGATAAGTGGTGACACCCATGTAAAAAAAAAAAAATTAATGAGACTCCTGTTTTTTGGGGAATTCAAAAGTTTGCCAGTTTGAAGATAGAAACTATTTAAATAGAAAACTTTCTGACATCTAGGGATCTTTACAGTGAAAAGGTGAGATTTTGCTGCATATTGGGTTTGTCAGGGGTATTTATGTTGAGAGAGTGTAAGTACTTCGAGTTCATTGGAGCACATTCCATTAAAATATTTATAAAACAGGGACAGGGATGCAACATTTCGGCGATGGGGCAGAGGTTGGAGCTTGGTTGATAGTATAGGGCCTATTAGATTTGAGACTCTTTTTGGAATCCTGTCTAAGAACAAGAGACCAGTGACAGATGCACCAATACTTTATGTATGGGAAAATAGTGGCTTTGTAGAGGTACAGTATATTCTCAGGTTTCTAATTTCTGCGATTCAATATATTTTCTGGTTAATTTGGTATGCCTTCTCTTGGTTGCAACTATTTCACTCTTACAATCATTTCTGTATACTTTTATCTATTTGTTCTGGATTTATGTAGGATAAGTCTGGGAAATGCATGCTGCCTTTGAGCAATGGCAGCTGCACAAGTAGAAGTAAACCATTGGGGAGAGTGGGGTTTGCTATAGAACTTCTGTGTTGGAACATGTGTTTCCATTGTAACCCGACGTGCGCCCCATGCCAGATTGCCGACTCCCAACGTCGTGTACCGTGGATTTTTCGTTCGATTATTCCTCTATTCCTCTTATGACCGGATCGTCCTTTTCCTGTTGGCGATTGTCGATGAGAACACACGCGGTTCACAAAATAGAAATATGAACAAAGAAAGGAAAAACACAAGCGCCAATGTTCACATATAAATTGACTGTTGGACTTGTGAGCGTGGGTGTGTCTTCTCCCCGTTCTATTGATGTTACATTCGTCTATCTCTGTTTCACAGTCAACTCTAAAATTGTCCACGTCTATTTCACAGTCAACTCTAAAATTGTCCACGTCTATTTCACAGTCAACTCTATAACTGTTCAACTATAATCGTTATCAACTCCAATCCGACGTCAAGGGTATCTAGTTGTTAACTCTGTCCAACTTCCATCCACTGTCTAGCGCATCTAGATGTCAACTGACTGTCTCCTCTGTCTTTGTCTCTCAGGTCGTCCACCCCACCCTGGCTAACGGAAACTGCCCTTCCCTGTTTTATCAGTAGATTTCTATAGTTATTGTTTGCTATTTCCTATCTCTTGTTGATTGTAGGATATTTCCTCTTTCTTTGTTTATTCTAAGCTATTTCCTCTTCCTTTGTCTATTCTCCCCTCTCAGCTCAAATCCACCTCAGGGCCACTTTATAGTATCACACCATTGCTGCTTTAAACCATTCAGTAGCCTCATTTGCACATTGCTCTTCAGGAAGAGAAAAGATACTGCTTCATGAGGCATCTCTGATATGATCCTTGATGCCTTCTCAGTCAGCCTTCTTGAAGTACCTTCTAATTTTGAGCAGTGGATCTTGAACTTGGTCAATAGTTTAGGCTGATTATGAAGCCTCATCGCAAAAAATTGAAAAAAAAAAAAAAAATTAGGCTGATGTCTACCAGTATCACAACATGGTCAGCGTTCCTGAGTGGGCTATAGGCATTTGGTACACAATCCTTGGGGACTGTGATCAGAAATAGATTTAAAAATGAGGTTTACTGATTCTGTCGATCTGGGAGACGGGTCAAGAATGTGACTGTCTATGTAAGGGAATGGGATATAGAAAAGTTATGTGTGATACTACTAGTTATGTCTGCATAACTAGAGAAACCAAGCCAATGACTGTGGTGGACATTAAGTTTTTTTTATTTTATTTTTTTAATTACATTTTCACCCCAAACAAGGCATATTGCCACTTTGATGTAGGGAGCTACTATCAGGGACATAAGCTACAAGGGTACTATGTGGGGAGTTGAGCAACAAGATGTCGGTTCACATTACACTTGAACTTCTGCATGTCAGTACAGTTGGGGAAGCAGGAACCCGGAAGGGAATTCCAAAGTCTAGCGGTTCTGGGGAAGAAACTACTGGAATAGAAGGCTCTCTTACATCTAGGGATCTCAATTGTGAAGGGGTGGGACTTTGCTGCTTGTCGAGTTTGTCTGGGGTATTTACGTTGAAGGGGTGTAAGTTCTTGCAGTTCGTTGGAGCATTCACCGTTAAAGTACTTCTAGTTGGGCGATAGTATCCAGGGAGAGTGCTACATCTACGCTGTCAGAAACATGGTTGATTAGGATACAGTCCTGGATCGAGGGAGAGCGGTAGAGAAAATATAAGTAACTAATTCTATGTTGCAGGTTAAGTCTAAAGCACATGAAGGCTTGATTGTCTAATTCTAGTTTGGATTCTCTAGTGAAAAAATCTGTGCATGCATCTGTCTGAGTCTTTATGGCAAAGTTGGATAATCAGACATGTTAAAGGAGATGGAAGAGTGTAGGTTATTGTCACTTAGTGCTAAGATATCCGGAGAGTTTTCCAGGAGAAAAGATTCTACATCATCTAAGTTCATGGATATTTATGAATGAAAGCTTCAAGGGAGGAGGCGAATTAGTTTTTTTGAGTGTGTGTCTAGTTTGATCACATTTTTTTTTTTTTAGTTGTTTTATTTAATAGTTTCAGTTTTAGGGTGAGAGGTGTTGGACAAAGTGGGCGTGCATGTGTACACAGGAAAATCATTAGCCAACTCTTCATCCACAGGATTGTGGCCTTGGGGAAGTCCACCAGAGATGAGTACAGGGTCCCTTCCTCTATGCAACATGGCACTACTACTATCCCGATATTATACAACTGATGATAGAGCAGCCACTCTAAGTGCTACCAAAGTGTTAGGGCTCCTGTACTGTCAGTTGGAATACAGCAGCCAGACAAACTATCAAACCAGTATTGTCAAACTTGCCAGACAAGAGTAGCCCAGTTCAGTCACGTGAACGTATGTAATAATCAAGTATTAGAGAATGTGAAGAGGCATTCAATTAAAATTTCCTCCTCTTAAACTTGCGCCATTTTTTTCTTTTTTTGTATTAAAGTGTTTCTCAAATTTTAAACTTAAATTTTTTCTTTCTTTCTTGTTTTCTTTTTAGAAAACGTGCTTTGGTGGCAATTGGGACTCACGACCTTGATACAATTGAAGGTCCTTTCAGTTATGAAGCTTTGCCTCCATCTGAAATTGAATTTAAACCATTAAATCAAACAAAATCCTACTCTGCAGATGAACTCATGGATTTGTATGCAGTAAGTAAAAAAAAAAAAAAAAAAAAAAGAAACAAATATCTCCCACCTCACCCCTCGTTTACGCATAAAAAAATAAATGGACTCTGCAAAAATTAAGGAAAAAAAACATTTCTTTAATTGAGATTCTTAAAATAATAATTATTTTAGATCAGCGGTCACCAAACTGTTTTTACTGCGCGCCGGATAACTGAAAGAATGATGAATCTTAACCCTAACCCTAAGCCAGAATAGAAGCTCTGGGAAAAACGATGAAAAACTAAGTTTAACATTTCATATTAATCATGGATGGTGTGTGTGAACAAAAAGAGTAGGAAATAACTATGAAAACATTTTATGAGTAACTGAAGAGGGACTGTCTCGCACTGCCATCTTGAAAAAAAAGAAGGGCAAATAAATCCACAATTCTAACTTCCAAGATCAGCCTTGTAACGCTAACGATTTTGCATTAATCTCTCTAAATCATTTAAAAATGATTTTCTTTATAAAAATAAAACTATTTGATCAATTTATGTGATTCTTGGAATATAACATTTTTGTTTCATGATGGGTACATACATCATAAAGATTTTTTTGTAGTTTTTTTTTTTTTTTTAGTTTAAATTCTAAATAAGAATAAAAAAAATTATAGGTCACCATTTTTCAATGTCAAAAGTCACTCCAGGATAAAAACTAATGAGATGGATAGATTGCCAGTTGAAATGATGAAAAATATTACAAGATGGCTGAAAATGATGACCAAAACAAACTAAATTAATTACTTTTAAAGATGCTTTGTTTTTGTTTTTTATTACAACAGAGTCACCACTTATCAAGGCCTGGAGGCCACTCGAGGATATAGGTTAATGGGACAATGTCATAGTAATCGTTAGTAGTGGAAATTTGGTAAATTGGATTACTTAAAGGGACGGCTTATCAAGAATTTATTTATGTTGGACTTGAAGATGACCATATTGTAGTCAGTTGGAAAGCAGAGAAATGGAAGAGAGTTCCACAAGTGTGCAGTTCTAAGAAAGAAGCTTTGTTCATGGAATCTACGTTTAGGTTTAGGGACGGATAAAGAGTGGGGGAAATTATTGATAGTGGTTTCAGCTAGATGGATGTTTTTTGTGAAAGCTTAGCGAGAGGGACAATAGATCGGAGCTCAGACAACCACTTGCCATGAAAATAATGATAGAGCAGAGACAAGCTTGCAGCGTCTCTTCTTTGGTAAAGATGTTGCAGGGAAGAGAAAATGTCACCTCCTACTAGGCTGCAAACTCTATTTTGAACTCTGTCAAGGTAGGATGCTTCATGAAAAGTAATCTTTTGTGATATTTTTAAAGATTTTAAAACTTATAAACCATCACATATGTCACCGCACAAAGGATGATAGTACAATGATGTTGATTGCTTGCAGTCGGACTTTACAAGAATTATATGTTGCTGATATTTGCATTGTGTCATAATCTGAAAATAATAATTCTATAAAAATATCGTTTAAAAAACAGTTTTCTTTTATCTTATTTCATTACAATCCCACAAAATGACAAAAAAAATTGTTATTTCTGTTTTTTTTTGAAATTTGTTTCTCTTGCCAGATTAAGAATTTGACACATCGAATACAAGATAACAAGTGAAATGACTAATTTTTAATCTATGATCAAATCTTTCATTTTCTTTTTTAACCTTTTTTTTCCGTTCCTAATTATCTTAAACAAAAAATTTGTCGTATTATTTGGATTCTTCAGACAACTGTTCTCATCTTAAGTGTATATTTTCACAATGTTTCTGTCAATGTAACCTCCTTCAGGTGCATCTTTCTACTCTTATAGCTTCTTCTCTTGAACAGCTAGACTTTGCAATTCCCTTCCTGCTACCTGCTTCCCAGACTGTACTAATATGTAGAACTTTAAATGTAACGTAAACCAACATCTTGTTAATCTTTCTGAGGCAAAGTCCCAATTACCCCTTACATCTAAGTAGGTATCCCAAACCAAAATTTTATTTTTATCATATCTAAAAAAAAAGTAATGTGAGCATGTAGACTTTTGTAAACCATTTACAAAAATACCAAATTTATTTTGGTAGGTCAATTAACCATCAAGTTATGATCATTCAAAGTTTGTCGGAAAGTTGAAATTTGCTATCGTGGCCGAGAAGCCAAATTTCATAGTCTATAACTAAAAATGTAAGCTACTAACAAATGAAAAATCCTTATAAATGTAATTTCATCTTGTAGTAGATGAAAATCAATACAAATTTAGGCAATAAATATTAGATGAAAACAACTTAAACACTAGGCAAAATCCCTCTATCAACGCGAAAACAGTGAAAATACAACACGGAAATGCAACTTTAACTGTTCATATCAATTTCATTTTAATAGCTAATGTATTGAATCTTCTTAGTATGATTCAAAACACATTAGAGATCAAGATAATTCTTTCTTTTAATTATAAATTGATAAAACCACTCAATTGTGGACCATGTAAAAGCAGTCAAACAGGCAATTTTGTAAAAAGGGCAAAAAAGGTAAAAAAAATGAGTCAAAAGTATACGTTACTGAAATTGCTGTAAAACTGTAACCATTGGTGGTAGAAGCTTGAAACTTTGCAACTTTACTAATTTTGGGGTTAGGAATTCAAAAAAATGGTTGCCTTGTTTCTAATAACAAAAACTTTTTGCCACAGAAATACTTTTACTTTGGGAAATTTAAACTCGCCAAAAAAGCACCGACGACAATAATATTTAGAAATTTTTTATACAAAAGAAAAGGCACAAATCATTTTTTTTAAACATTGAAAAACTTTCAATTTAAAAAACAAGTAAGAAAGATATTTTAGGTCTTACTACAATTCCTTTCTTATCGATCTTCTATCAGAATTCTTTCATAGGCTTCTGCTATGGTAGATATCTCAGGAACCCTCCAAATCCTACCATCACTTGAAACTGGCATTACCTCAAAATCCCATCTGTAGACAAATGCTGACTACTTGTGCAATGTCATCTGATAAAGGCCATCGAAAATAATCTTTTCTACTTTTTGTTTGCATTAAAAATTTTACTACAGTGCTGGATGCAGATATAATATCAATGACTTGGCCAATGTAAAAGTTGGTGTCATAGTAGACAGCTACCCATTGTCCTTGATGTTCATAATTGAAGATATTCTGAGATGGATCTTCTTCACAACTGCAGGAGTTATCTGAATGTTCAGCAGATTCACTTAGGGAAGACATTTTTTGTTGCTTTGGTGGAGGTGGAGATGAATCAATTGGATTTCTTTTCAAGTAGTCAGAGAGAGCAGCTTCCAGTTGAACTTTATTTCCACTGGTGTTCATTTTGACACCTAAAACAACGTTGAGGTATCTCAATTGGTCTTTGAGTGCTTCCAAACCACTTTCTGAATTTTTTTTTATCTTTTTTTTTTTTTTTTTTTTTTTTTTTATTCAATTTTCACCCCAAACAAGGCACAGTGCCACTTTGAAGCAGGGGGCTACTATTAGGGAATTAATTAGCGGGGTCATTATGAAGGGAGAAGAGTAGAAAGATGTTTGTTAACATTACACTTGAACTTCTGCATATCATTGCAGTTGGGAAAGCAGAATCCCGGAAGGGAGTTCCAAAGACCCGCAGTTCTGGGGAAGAAACTATTGGAGTAAAAGGCTTTCTTGCACCTAGGGATCTCCACTGTAAAGGGATGAGACTTAGTAGCTTGTCGGGTTTGTCGGGGGTAGTTACGTCGGGGAGGTACAAGTGTTTGCAGTTCGTCAGAGCATTCACCATTAAAGTATTTGTAGAACAGGCAGAGGGATGCAACATCTCGTCGATGGGACAGAGGTTGAAGCCCAGATGACAGTTCAGGACCTATCAGGTTTGCGACTCTTTTTTGAACCCTGTCCAGGAGCGAGAGACAAGCAGCAGATGCACCAGCCCAGATGTGACAACAGTACTCCATACATGGGCGAATGGTTGCCTTATAGAGGTATAGGATACTGGCAGGCGTAAGTAGTTTTCTAGCACGGTAGAGGGAGCCAACCTTCCTTGCAGCAGCCTTGGCAATGCTCTCAATGTATCTATTCCAGTTCATATTCCCTGTAAACGTTAGGCCGAGGAGTTTAAAAGAAGTACTTTCAGGCAATGTGTTCTTGGCCATTGCTATTGGTGGTAGAGAAGGTTTCTTGTAGTTATTGAAGGAAACAAGCTTAGTCTTAGCAGCATTGAATGAGACCAACCATTTTTGTCCCCATTCCACTACGGATTGGAGGTCATCCTCTAGTGTTTCTGCCATTTTCTTGGATATGTGTTCATTTGTTTTCCCCTCATATCTGTTATAGAGAGTGGTGTCATCGGCAAATATACCCATCTCCGAAACAATATTATCAGGGAGGTCGTTTATGAATATCAGGAACAATAGAGGTCCAAGGATAGACCCCTGAGGCACTCCCGCATTTATGTCATATTGTTTGGATGTACGTCCGTCGAGGACAACTTTGATTTTTCTATTACTTAAGAAGGATTTAATTACGTTATGAATTCTTCCAGTGATTCCATATGATCTAATTTTCCTTAGAAGACCATCGTGCCATACCCTGTCAAAAGCCTTAGATATATCAAGGGCCACCGCTCTACCCTCCCCTGTTTTATCCAATGAACGGTATATACGTTCAGAAACTACAGTTAAGATATCTGCTGTTGAACGGGCTTGCCTGAATCCATATTGTTTGTCAGTCAAGAGTTTAGCAGCTGTTAGGTGCTGGACTAGGGCTTTATTAACTAAGGACTCAAATATTTTGGCGAAAAGCGGGAGGAGGCTAATGGGGCGATAATTTAGTGGGTCAGTTCTTTCACCAGAATTCTTGAAGACTGGTACCACAGAGGCGGTTTTCCAGCAGTCGGGAAAACAAGATTCGTTAAGGCATTTATTGTAAAGTTTGGACAGAACTGGAGCAACCTCGGCAGAGCATTTTTTTAATAGCACAGCCGGGATGAGATCTGGTCCACATGCTTTAGAGGTGTCTAGGTTTTTTATAATAGCATGTACCTGAGAAGGGGTGATTTTCAAGTCGTCAAGTGTGGCGTCTGTTCGCAGAGGAAAATCAGGGAGTGAGTGGTGTACCGAGTTCAGTGTGGAGTTTGAGGCAAACCGACTGGCAAGCAGATTAGCCTTGTCAGTTGCCGTGCAAGCAACCTCATGATTGTTTGTTAGTGGGGGAATAATTGACTGTCCATTATTAACTACGCTGTTGTAGATTTTCCAAAAATCCCGGGTTCCTAATTTCTGTGCTTCGATGCGCTTTCTGGTGGTTTCAGAGTAATCTGACTTAGCTGTGTCTATCACTCTCTTACAATTATTTCTAGCTTCTATAAACTTCTGTTTATTTGAGCTGGACTTATGTCGGTTGAATCTGCGGAACGCATGCTGCCTTTGACAAATGGCAGCTGCACAAGCAGAAGTAAACCATTGGGGGGAGTGGGGCTTGCTATAGTATTTCCGTGCGGGAACATGTGCTTCAATAGCAGTTTTGAACCATTCAGTTGTCTCATTTGCACACTGTTCCGCTGGAAGAGTAAAGATATTTTGCCATGGGGCATCTCTGATGAGCTCCCTGATGGCTTCCCAATCAGCCTTTTTGTAATACCTCGTTGTTTTGAGTAGTGGGTCTTCAGTTTTAGGGCGAGAATTTAGGCTGATTTCTACCATTATCACAGCGTGATCAGCATTCCCGAGTGGGCTATGGGCATTTGTTGTACAGTCATTGGGAACTGTTGTCAGAAAGAGATCTAGAAGTGAGGCATGTTGATCGTGCTGGTCTGGGAAACGTGTCGGAAATGTAACCATCTGAGATAGGGAATGAGATATAGAGAAGCTATATGTGGCGCTACCAGCTACGTCTGTGTGATTTGAGAATCCTAGCCAGTTACTGTGGTGGACATTGAAGTCACCAAATACATGTATTTGTGCGCTAGTATCGAGGGAGAGTGCTATATCTATGCTGTCTGAGACTTTGTTTATTAGGGTACAGTCTTGGTTTGAGGGAGAGCGGTAGAGAAAATATAAGTAGCTGATATTGTGTTGCATATTTAGTCTGAAGCACATAAAGGCCTGGCCCTCTGATTCTAGTTTTATTTCTCTAGTTAGGGGGAGGGTGTTTATCAGACTTCACTGGACCACCATGCTTAATAACAGAGTTAATAATTCTCTCTTTCTCAGCAGCAGCTTGACGTTCTTTTTCCTTCTTTAATCTTTCATTTTGTGCAATTTTTTCTTGGACACGAAGTTTCACAAGGGCTTCTTGTTGTGCATGTTTTTGTCGCAAATGTTTTGCATGTTTTCTGGAGATGCTCAGAATGGATTGCCTCTTTGTTGATGGTATTACTTCCAACCAAGCTGTTGTCCGATTGCGCTTAAGCATATTTGAAGATGATCGATTATGTAGTGATGCATGTCGTTTTGTTTGCATGCTAAAATCTAAATCTCCAAAGGCATGCTCACCTGACAGATTTGTTAAAGGGCAGCTCTTCAAAGCATCTCTCGTCTCCTGATCTACATCTCTTCCAAAAGCACCTCCTTCTAAAAAGTCATGCAACTGGTGCTTAGTGACAATGAGGAACTGAGTATCTTGCGCAAACATTCTAAAACAAGTTCAGGGCCTGTGAGACTAATACAGAGAGACACATTGCCTTCCTCAAAGAATTCCCCATTAAATACACCTTTACAGTCAGATTTTAATAACAACTGGGGATTGTTGATCCAGCATTCTAAACTTAAAGCCATTTTCTTGATATAGTGATGGAAGTCAACATACTGAACAGTGCTGTTAACAAGTTTCCAGAAAGGTTTGGTCAAATTAATGTTCAGCAAACCAACTGCAGCAAGTAGGGAATGTAGTCTCTCATCAGAAATGTCAGCCAAAACACTCTGTAATTTCATATTGCAAGATGTTGCAAACACAAATAAAAATAATTTTATGTGCTCTTTATGGTGATATATTGCCAGGGCATTTTCAAATAGAGAATTAAACCTATTTGCCCGATAACTTGTGATTGGAGATTGGTACCCTTCTTTGCTGCAGAATGCCAGCCATTCTGTCCTGCAACCACTTTTATTGTTTATGAGTGTATGTACGGGTGACGACAAAAAAAGAAAATTAATATGCGTTCTGTCACAATTTCTGTTAATGCTGACATAAAAAGTTTTGTAATTATTTTCAAATTTTATGACAAAATAATTTAATATATTTGCTAATATATAGCCTTGGAACTGAGTTTTTATATTTAGTTTTTTTCTACAAAGCGTAAATGTTGACATGTTTTACGAATCCGAAACAAAAAATTAGTAAATAAATAATGCTTATTTTAAGTAATTTATTTTAAATAATTTTTTTTTAATTTTCTTTTTTTTTTTTTCATAATTAAAAAAACTTATGTTTCTGAACAATAACAAAAACATATTCTATTAAAAAAATTTTTTCTTCAAAATCTTTGGATTCGGCATTAAATAACCCGAAAAGGGTTGATATGCCGTAAAACAAAAACAACCAACTAACCAAACATGTAGTACTTACCAACAAAACAAATGCCCACGTGTTTGTGCCTTGTGTAGGCATGCGCGACAACAAAACTTGGGTTTTTATAAGCGGAAGTCTCGAGGTTGTCAGGAATCTCTGGGCGCATGCGCAAGAGGAGGGATTGAGAGAGTGGTATAAAAGGCAGGTCGAATGAGAAGGTTGTTGTTTTCATTGGACATTACAGTGACACGTGCATTAGCAGTTGATTAAGAAGTTGTTTTTTTTTGTGTCAAGTCGTGCACCTCGGTGAAGGTGAAGGTCATATACCATTCCCTTAACTGCACTCTCTTTCCACTATATTGATCAGCTCATAATAGCTGACGTCCCCGTTCAACTCACGCAACTATTCTATTTACTAAACCTCTTAGCACAATATTGTACAGCTAATTGTTGTGGTTCTATTTTCCTCTTTTTAACCATGTGCCACTTCCATGCATATTTACTTATTAATATATTCTTCTTCTTTTCCTCTTTGTTGTTGTTGTTCTTTTTCTTCTTCTTTTTCTTCTTCTTCTTCTTCTTCTTCTTATTAATATTATTATTAATATTATTATTAATATAATTAGTATTATTATTTCTTTGGCTTTCGTCTTAGTCTTCTACACTTCTATGTTTTTTTTTTACAAGGGAGTCATTACTTATCAAGGCCCGAAAGTCACCTTGGAAAAAAGGTTAATGAGTGTACAGTGGTCACCGGGACAACAGCGTAGTAATTAGTAAGTGGTTGAAATAGAGTAGAAATGGATTATTTAGGGGGACAGCTCAACAAAAACTTGTTTACATTGGATGTAAAGATGAGCATATTGTAGTCAGATGAAAAGCAGGTGAGCGAAACAAAGTTCCACAGGCGGGCAGTTCTAGGAAGGAGGCCTTGTTTATGGAATTTTCGTTAAGATTTATACGCAGATAGAAAGTGTATGAAATTGTTGATAATCGTAATGTTATATTTAGGAGTTTCATTATTATTATTATTATTTTTGTTATTCTTGTTGTTGGTGTTATTGTTGTTATTAGGAAGTTGTAAGAAAGTCTTATTAAAAGTGAGTCTTAGAGTCTTAGAGAGTCTTATTAAGAGATTCATATATATAAAATGTTCATACTTAGAAGTGTTAGTGAGGAGATAGTGTTGAGTCTTAGTGTTCACATTGTAGATATGAGATGTCGAGACATTGTGTATGTAAAGACATTTTAAAACACATGATATATATAAGACATATAATGACAATTTCCACTTTACCTTTTGGTAGAATTACAACACAAAAATGACGTTTATAAAAACACATGATGGGTTTATTTCTTCTCCGACCGGTCGTGGTTTTCTTAGTCAAGAATTCAAAGTTTTACATTCTATGTTTCAAAGGTGACCGCCTCGCTTCCAGACGTTCGACTGTCCATGTCTGGACTCCAGACTATCGTCTGTCGTCCTCGGACTCTCTCTCAGACTCCCCCTCAGTTTCTCCCTGCTAAACTCTAAAGTTTCTAATTATATCGAGAACTTCCCATTTTCCATGATGTCATACACATGTTAAAACATGTGTCTTCTTTCATGTGTTCTGGAAATGCGTGTCCAAAACTTTTTCCTTTGTTTACAAAAGGAATTTTAACCTATATTCCCAGTAACCTATATTTCCAATATGTTAAAAACATGTTTATTAAATTATCCTATAGTTGCATTCCTCTCCATCGTACAGTATATCGATACACTAAGGCTGACTGGGATAGCTTCCGTACATTTATATCTGATCTACCTCTGCATTCCATGTTTAAAAAGGATGTGTCCTCTATAGTATTAGACCTGACGGAATGGTTAATTGTAGGTATTGACCGTTTCATACCCTCGAAAAAGTTTCAGCAAAAACCTAACAGCTAGCCATGGTTCTCTCCAGAATGTGCTGCTGCCATTGCGCACAGAAATCACTTTTTCCACTGTTTCCAACGTAATAGATGTATGGAAACTAAAGCCGTTTTCAGGACTGCCAGCAACCATTGTAAGAAAGTAATAAAGAATGCAAGAGAGTTGTATGCTCAATCTGTTAAGTCCAAAGTAGCTGAGCAGCAGCTTGGTTCCCACCAGTTTTGGCAAATAGCAAACAGAATCCTGAACAGAAGCGTGTGCTCCATCCCAACTATTATCAATGGACCTGAGGTAATCTCGTCAGCATCAGACAAAGCCAAACTCTTTGTCAAGAACTTTGCAGCTAATTCTACCCTTTGCGATCAAGGCCGCCAACCCCCAATATTTCCTCCTGTATCAGAAAACACGCTATGTGATATACGTATATCTGTACGTGATGTTGCCAAGCTAATCAAAAACCTTGATTCCAGTAAAGCAACTGGCCCTGACGGTATTCCAATTATAGTACTCAAAAAACTTCAACCAGAACTAGCGCCCATACTTACAAAACTGTTTAAACGTTGTCGTAAGGAGAATAGTTTCCCATCTCCCTGGAAAATTTCATCAGTATACCCTGTATTCAAGAATTCAGGTGATCGCGCACCCCCTCTCAGTACAGACCAATAAGTCTCCTGTGCGTCATGAGTAAGTTGCTGGAATCTGTGTTAAATACAGAAGTAATCAACCATCTCAACAAAAATAACCTTCTTAGTGACACTCAATATGGTTTCCGTTCTGCTAGATCTACAGCAGATGTGCTTACAGTTATATCTCATAGGATTAGCAAATCTCTCGACGGAGGCAACCTTTCTAGGGCAATTGCTCTTGACATATCTAAGGCCTTTGATAGGGTATGGCATAAAGGTTTACTTCATAAGATCTCTAGCTATGGTATTGCTGGAAATGTCTTCTCAATTATTAAATCATTTCTTTCTGATAGGTTCATAAGAGTAGTAGTTGAGGGGCAAAAATCAGAAGCTCACAGTATTAATGCCGGTGTCCCTCAGGGGTCTATCCTGGGCCCAACTCTTTTCCTGATCTACATTAATGATCTTCCAAATCACATCCTTACATCATTTGTAGACATTTATGCTGACGACACTACCATTTATGGTAGCACATCTAAGACAGTAAACGACCAAGTTCTCTCCAATTCTCTCTCCTCTGATATTGAGCACGTAGTACAATGGGGTAAGGAGTAGCTGGTTACTTTTAATGCATCTAAAACCAAGCTTCTCTCTTTACATCAACATTCTGATCCACATCTGGCATCAATTGAAATGAATGGCTCTCGTCTTCAGGAGGCCTCAAGTTTTGACAGGCTTCTTGGCTTGACCATTACTCCTGATCTTAAATGGAACACGTACATCAAATCTGTTGCCAAGGCCGCTGGAAAAATGGTGGGATCTTTCTATCGATCCAGTAGATATCTCACTGCTGATGCTATTCTCTATCTATATAAGAGCCAGGTACGTCCAAGGATGGAATACTGTTGCCACATCTGGGCAGGAGCTGCTAGAAAGGACTTGTCCTGCCTTGATAGAGTTCAAAATAGACTTCGTAGCCTCGTAGGAGATGTCCTTTTCTCTTCCTTGCAACCTCTATCTCACAGAAGAGATGTTGCGAGTTTGTCTCTGATGTATCGTTATTTTCATGGAAAGTGTTCGACTGAGCTTCAATCTATGGTCCCCCCTCGCCAAACTTTCACAAGAAACACTCGTCTAGCTGTAAACACTATCAATAATTCCCCCCACTCTTTATCTGTGCCTAAACCTAAACATAGATTCCATGAACAAAGCTTCTTTCTTAGAACTGCACACCTGTGGAATTGTCTTCCGTTTTCCTGCTTTCCGGCTGACTACAATATGGTTGTCTTCAAGTCTAACGTAAATAAGTTCTTGATGAGCCGTTCCATATAAGTTATCAAATTTACCAAAATTTCATTACTAATGATTACTATATTGTCCAATTTCTACTGTACACTCTTTAACCCTTATCCTTGAGTGGCCTCTTGGCCTTGATAATGTGGTGATGCCTATGTAAAAAAAAAAAAAAAAAAAAATACTTTATTGTCATAAGTCACTAGCCGAACGTTTTGTTTATGGAATTTAATTAAAATAATTTAACAATGCTAAAGTTTATCCAACCGAAAAAAATAAAAGTTTCCGTCAGTCCCACACAACTAAAAATGTTTTGTACACGGTTTTATTAATTAATTTAATTAAAATAATTTAACAATGCGGAAATTTATCCAACCGTAACCGAAGGAGAAAGCGATGAAAGAACATATGAAAGTTTGAAAAAAGCTATAGAAAATAAACTGGCATTATTTTTTAAATTGTAAATTTTCATTTTTTTTAATGACGTTCTAAAAATATTAATTAAAAAAATATCTTTCTATAACTTTTAAATAATAAAGAAAAAACAAACTCACCTAAGAACTTTGGTAAGTCCCTAGTGAAACGAGTTGTTTGTTTATGTTTTTCCGTTCAGTCAGTCAGTACGTTGTGCTGCTGTGTGGCTACTGGCTAGCTGACAGTTGATAATTGGTCTCTCTGGCATTAAGTTGAAAATCTCTGTAGGTACCCCAACTTTTATTAGTGTGCGCTCCTTGATTTATGGGGCCATAAACATGACACCAACAGATTATTAAAGAGGAGATATTCCTCTACAAAACGATGCCTTTTTCGGAATTCTTACTATAAAATTTCTTTCATGTTTCTTTCACTGAAGTTTTCAAGTTGGATTTTTTTTTAGAAAAACCACTTATAACCTTTTAATAACCTCACCATGTTATTAAGTGACCTTTTTTCTTTAAAATGATACCATTTTTATCTACTTAGAAACTCACAATATGAAGCACAACAAATATGAAAAACATCAACATTTTTTTGTGTAAAAAATAAAGCGACATTTACCAAAATTAGAGGCATAACTTGAAAAATCCTGAAAAAAAACTATTAAAGACACAAGAAAAAGAATTATATATCTATAAAGACAAAAGATTAAATTTTATTTAAATCAAAACCATATCAAAATAACCCAAAAAACAAACGAGATATCGCAAGTTGAAGTTAAGGGAAATTTTACTTTATTTACTAGTTTTCGCATCTAAACGAGGCCAGTTTGGGATACCTAATCTAAGTGGTGGTATGCCTTGTTTGGGATGAAGTTGAGTAAAAAACACAAAAAAACTCTGAAATCTGCACAGAATTCCCATATTCAAAAGAAAGATTACAAAGTTTGACAAGATACACCTGAAGAAGGTTGGAGGTTACATCAACCAAAACGTGAAAATAACACTTAAAATGAGAACAGTAGTCTGACGAATCTAATAATAAAAGATTTGTCTTTTGTGAATTTCTGAATAATTGAAGCTGTCACATTGCCGAGTTATAAAATCCATCTGATTTCTTTGTCCTATTTCAGACCGACAGTCATTTGAGACATTATCTTCACATCATAAAAGATGAACCTGTCTACCCGGTGATATATGACAGCAACCGTGTTGTGCTATCGATGCCTCCAATTATTAATGGTGATTATTGTTCTTTCTTTCTGTTCGACATTCACCGTTTTACACAAGCGATCCTGCAAATTTTCAAAATGACTATTTCTTTTTGCTTTTTTGTTTTTGCAGGTGACCATTCAAAAATTACTTTGGATACAAAGAACATCTTCATTGAGTGCACGGCTAAAGATTTGACTAAGGCGAAAGCCGTTCTTGATACGATAGTCACGATGTTCAGTGTATATTGTGAAGAACCGTTTCAGTAAGTGTTATCGATTGAAACTACATTTTTTATTTCCTCGCTTTTCCCATGTCAAGAGATCCGACGTTTTTTTGATATTTTACAAGTTCATTTAGTGCTCTCAGTCCAGTCAACAAAATTCCAAACTTGTATAATTTTGTGTAATCATTTTCTTTGGCTGAACAAGCGTCCCGCGATTCAAGATAAGCTTTTTGCAACAGTTTATCCAAAAGGATAAATGCTTCACATGGCTGTACCAGTACAACCGATTTGTCCTTAGAATAACCTCTTCGCGGGGCAAATATAGTGCTGTGATACTATGGATGCCCCCACCCCCAACTCTGTCGTGTTAGGAAATGATTCATAAAAAAAGGCGAAAGTTATTCAAAGTAACAAAAAAAAAAAAACGGTCATAACAATGGCCGAGTAAGACAAAAGATCCGGACGTAGGATTTCCGATCCTGAAATCAATATATTTAGAAGTTTTACAAGTTTTTCAGTTTGCGGGAATTGATAGTTGGCAGCTTGAAGGTTCCCCGAGAAAGATTGGAGAGATTAGAATCAAAGTTGGGTGAGGAGATAATCATTGATGCTGGCCTACTGCTACGAATTTGGAATAGCAACCTGGGAGCGAGAAAAAAAAGTAGAAACCAGGAGACAACATCTACATGAGAATCGACTGACGTAACCAGACAACCATCAACGGAGAATGATTGGGGTTCCTTTTTTTACGCTCCGTAATGATATCGCAGAGCTTAACTGAGTTATACCAATAACTCGTGTGATTTTTTATCGTAGTGCGATCACAAAGGTGATTGTTGAAAATTTCTTTCAACCAATTAAGCTGGGTTTGATCAGATTTCACATTCCAAATCCATCTACTCATGAATCTGTCATTACATCACAGTCAGCTAAGAAAGGACTGAATGAAGGCTCAGCATTTGTTGCTACACAGCTGTTGTACAACTTACCTCAGATGTTGAGGAGTGGACAGCTTACAATGTTATCAGATGCTACAGCTCATGAAATTCTACCTATACGATCTTCACCTTCGTATTGAGTACACATCCATGATCTGCATTCATACACCCCTCCTCTAGCGCTGTGTGCTGCGGTTTCCTTCTCACTCATCATCTCTCACATTGATGGCTGCCGAAGAGGCATGCATTGGTTCACTAGTATAAAAAATAAATGTAAGAGAAAAGACAGAAAGCACAAACTCTGACACATTCTGTCAATATGTTGGTCTCTGAGTGTGTGTGTGACACCATCGCGGGAAAACGACCCTAATGTCCACATCTTAGTTGTCTGTCAAAGTTTCTTTGTTGTTGGCTAACTTCAGTTGATTTTGATCTGCTATGAATCACAACCTGCTATCTATTGCCCCAAACTGGAAACTCTTTTCAACTGTCCTAAATTCAAAGTGTCCCAAAATACATTCCCACTGCTAAAAAAAATCCAAAAACCTAACTCTAAATATATTAATCTTAATGTTCAGTCTGCCGCCACACCCTGATTAACAATCCTATTTCATATGGCCTTTGTGTGCATTTCTGCCATTGTCTTTCTACTAATATCACTTCCTATACTTTTGTTCTGATGATCGGCTTATTTCCTTTTACTATCTAATACTTGGAGGAGATATCAGTAGCAAGACTCTATGGACAAATTTACGTTTAGTTAGCCTGTGACAATTATTTTCTTTTACTAGCCAAACAAAAAAATTACTATGCAAACTCATATAATGTTATTTCACTTTAATGTTATTTAAAAAAAAATTTTTTTACAAAAGAGTCACCACTTATGAAGGCCCAGAGGCCACTCGAGGATAAGGGTTAATAAGCATACAATGGTCAATGGGACAATGGCGTAATAATTGTTAGTAATAATAATTGTTAATAATTGTTGGTGAAAATTTAGTAAATTGGATTACTTAAAGGGAACGGCTCATCAAGAACTTGTTTACATTGGACTTGAAGACAATCATATTATAGTCAGCTGGAAAGCAGGCAAAAGGAAGAGAGTTCCATAAGTGTGCAGTTCTGAGAAAGAAACTTAGTTCATGGAATCTATGATTAAGTTTAAGCACAGATAAAGAGTGGGGGAAATTATTGATAGTGTTTTCAACTAGACAAGTGTTTCTCGTGAAAGCTTGATGAGGTGGGGGGGAACATAGATTAGAGCTCAGATGAGCACTTGCCATGAAAATAACGATAAAGTAGAACCAAGTTCGCAACATCTCCTCTGTGAGAAAGAGGTTGCAGGGAAGAGAAATTCCCCCACTAGGCTATGAAGTCTGTTTTGAACTCTGTCAAGGCAGGATAAGTCTTATAGCAGCTCCTGCCCAGATGTGGCAACAGTACTCCATCCTTGGACGTACCTGGCTCTTATATAGGTAGAGAATTGCATCAGCAGTGAGATATCTGCTGGAACAGTAGAAGGATCCTACCATTTTTCCAGCAACCTTGGCAACAGACTTGATGTACGTGTTCCATTTCAGATCAAGAGTAACGGTCAAGCCCAGGAGCTTGTCAAAACATGGAGCCTCCTCAAGATTAGACATTCATTTTAATTGATGCCAGATGTGGATCAGAACATTGATGATGTAAAGACAGAATCTTGGTTTTAGATGCATTAAAAGTAACCAGCCACCTCCTTCCCCATTGTACCACATGCTCAAGATCAGAGAAGAGAGAATCAGAGAGAACTTGGTCGTTAACGGTCTTTGATGTACTGCCATAGATGGTAGTGTCGTCAGCATAAATGTCTATGAATGATCTAAGGAAGAGAGTTGGGCCCAGGATGGACCCCTGAGGGACTCCAGCATTAATACTCTGGGCCTCTGATTTCTGTCCATTAACCACTATTATGAACCTATCAGACAGAAATGATTTAATAAATGAGAAGACATTAGCAGCTATACCATGACTAGAGATCTTGTGAAGTAGACCTTTATGCCATACTATATCAAAAGCCTTTGATATGTCAAGAGCAATTGCCCTAGAAAGGAAGCCTCCATCAAAAGATTTGCTAATCCCATGAGATATATCCGTAATCACATCTGCTGTAGATCTAGCAGAACAGAAACCATATTGAATATCACTAAGAAGTTTATTTTTGCTGAGGTGGTAGACTACTGCTCTATTTAACACAGATCCCAGCAACTTACTCATGACACACAAGAGACTTATTGGTCTGTACTGAGAGGGAGATGACCGATCACCTGAATTCTTAAATACAGGGCATACTAACAAGGTTTTCCAGAGTGTTGGGAAGCAATTCTCCTTAAGACAACGCTTAAACAACTTTGTAAGTATGGGAGCAAGTTCTGGTTAAAGCTTTTTTAGCACTATAATTGGAATGCCGTCAAGGTCAGTTGCTTTACTGGAATCGAGGTTTTTGATTAGCTTGGCAACTTCACGCACAGATATTGGTATATCGCATAGAGTATTTTCCTATACAGGAGGAAATACTGGGGGTTTGTAGCCTTGGTCGCAAAGGGTAGAATTAGCTGCAAAGTTCATGGCAAAGAGTTTGGCTTTGTCTGATGCTGATGAGATTACCTCAGGTCCATTGATAATAGTTGGGATAGAGCACACGTTTCTGTTCAGGATTCTGTTTGCTATTTGCCAAAACTGATGGGAACCAAGCCACTGCTCTTTGCTTCATTTTCTAATTCTCTAAAACGATACAAACGAAATGTATGGGATGCAATTAAGAAATTTCAAGAAAAGTTACATTCAGTTGGTACATTTACTTGGCAAATATCACTGAATAATTTGGTCAACTGACAAATGCAACTAAATATCTCATCAGTTTCAATAAACTTGAAAAAACCTCATAAAACATTGCATTCATTTTAATTTTTACCTGTCAAACTTTGAAAAGTGTTTTTTTGAAATATCTAGTGAACTTACTGACAAAATGTGTAGTTTTTATGTTTTTGCAATGATACTTCTGTTTATCAATGTTTCCATGCAAACATCCTTGTTATTTGAGTAGGGTGGGTCTCCTCGCTTTCGTTGCTTTGGATAACTGGGTAAATGTACCAGTCGAGAATTTGTTTTCAACAATCAGTCCCTAGGTGTGGAGCCAAGAACTGGCCCAGTACCTATGGACTGAGGTATGCTGTTTGGATAGTATTTAAGAGGCCTACCCTTCCAGGCCTTGCCACCTGGCTTTTGAGTGGAGTAAGTTCATAGCTTACTGCCTGAAACGCCCCTACTGGGCAATGCCGATGTGACTGCCCAGGCAATTTTTGCTAAATCAGAGTGTGCCCCTTTTTTAGGACTTGACATTCCCTACTTTCTGACTTTGCTGTGGTAGGAAACACGTAAATATCTACTTTCAAAAAAGGCGACTGTACAAGTTTTTCAAACTGATTGTGATTACTTTCATTTCCATTTTAATTGTTCGATTAAGGAATGTAAAGTGTTTATAAAAAATACCCAATTAAAGTACAAAATCTTTTAATAAAAGAAATAATGTTACAGTTTAAAATGGGATTATTTGTTTAAAAATTATATTTAGAAACATGCATATGAAACATTTAACTTTTATTTTTGTATTTTAGAAAAAAAATAAAAAATGCAAAGTGTTGTCTCTGTTCTCATACGACACAGCATCTTTTCTGCCCTCATTTAATGGATAAAATTCTTCTAGACTAAGGCAATTTTTATTTCCTAAAACAAACTTATTTTATTAATAAATGCTAGTTATCACTCAGATTCAAGACACTTCAAACAAGCAGCCTTTATTTTTAGTTGGATCTCAAAATTAAAAAAAAATGATAATCGTTGAAAAGACATTTTTCACGCATCAATGAACTTTGGAAGATTGTTGGTGAAACAACACAATCGTCAAAAGATAAATGTTTTATTTCTAGTCGCCACTGGGAAAAATTACTTGTCAATGTAATGGTTTCACTTGGATAGTAAACTTTTTCTGCTGTGAGACTATCTCCAGGGTGTCGTCTAGTACCACCTCTTTTTGGGGATGATCATTAATAGGGTGACCTGTCTCAGGCATCTCCTATATTTAAAGTTGAGGTTCAAGACTAACTTATAGAGGAATGCAACATCCTTCCAACACGCAGAACAAAAAGCAAAGTTACACTCATTCAGCTTTTTACACAAACCTTCTTACTCCAATGGTGATTGCGACTGTAAACTCTGGTTATTATTTAATCATAACAAAATGTTGTCATAGATACTTGTTGCCCTTTGACCTACAACAAGCCTTTTCCTCATCTATTTTAGCATCAATTTTGCAATTCACATAAACGCAAGTACTTTAATGGCACTTTTATCTCCCCCTCAATATACATATTCTTGATTAACCCGAAAAGCAGTAAAATCCCACTTTTCACTGTTGACGTTCCGAGATGCCGGAAAGCCTTCTATTCTAAGTTTCTATCCTTGGGCTGCTAAACTTTGGAATTCCCTCCTTGTTTCTCTGACTGTACTAACATGCAAAGCTAAAATATAATGTGAACAGAAATCTCGCTGCTCAACTCCCTACAGTTCCCTATGAGATATGTGGCAATATGCTTTTTTTGGGGTGAAAAAGAGTTAAAATAAAAAAATGATCTATTAAATAAATCTCAAATGCCTGTGTGTTTATGTATGTCCACTAAAAACCTTGTCAACTGCATCATACAGGCACCAATATGGCATCATTAGAAAGAGCAATCTCTCAGACAAAAAATATTGAAAAATTGGAAAAAAATCGTTATTTCATTTAAAAATATTGTTTTCTTTGAAGGGGGAATCAGATAAAAACCTTGCTTTTGACGCGGTTTACAAACCAGGCATGTGCTAACCATTGTTATGTTCTTCCATTTTAAATAGTTAAATATATGACGTTATGACATCCGTG
This sequence comes from Euprymna scolopes, assembly GCF_053919585.1. Taxonomy (NCBI): domain Eukaryota; kingdom Metazoa; phylum Mollusca; class Cephalopoda; order Sepiida; family Sepiolidae; genus Euprymna; species Euprymna scolopes. Next base: position 193,160,867 of record NC_136483.1, read on the forward strand.
TCCTCCTGGGCCCATCGATAAAAGTGTTCGCTTACTAACTTAAATTATGCAAGTTTACGCCTGGCATAATACAAAATTTTGCTTTCGTTATCGTTTCTGGCTGATGGCACCCAAGTCCAATTTTTTTTTATGACCATCAGTGTGAGACTAAGAAAGCAATTCCTGTTACAGATGTGCATCAGAAGCAGAGATGCGTCATTGAATTCCTGGATAAAGTGCATTGGGAATGAAGGTTACTATGTCGTAAAGTTTTTAAAAAATAGGAGACTTTACTTCTGGAATGACCTTCTTATAAGATTTTAATTTTCTAAGATTTTCAAAAACTAATTATTTTCTAATATGTGATCAATCTTCTATTCCAAATTTGTTCCATTACACAAACACATCGATTTCATACTTTACAAAAACCATCAATAACATAGGACGTACACATTTTTCTCTCCATAATGGGTTGACTTCTCAAGGTTAATACCACCAGCAAAATGAAGAGAAAAAAAACCCTCAAAACTATGTCTTCTTGAAAGTCTCAGAAAAAAGATTTATGTAATAAAATATCTATTTATAAGTAACCTTGTCTATCTGCCTGAAGAACGATCTCTACCAAACTGCATTTGTCAATTTTTGGTCTACAGACTTATAACTTGATAGAGAGAGGATTTCGACCTGTGGAACAATTTCAATTTGGTCATTGGCCAATAAAAATAGCTAGTAAGGGATCAAAAATTGGAAAAAAAAAAAAAAATCAGCACTTGGTAGGTGTAAGTCTACTTTAAGTGCACTTCTACACAAATATACATTTATAAGTTAAACATTGTTTTTCAAGTTTTTATATGCATATGGACCTGGCTCAGAGCATAATGAATAAGGCTCGAGCACTAAATGTTTGTGGTTTGATTCTAGCCGATAGCACCTAAGTCTTTGTTTTTTATAACTTTTGAAATTGCAACTATATATTGGATACAATATAATAATCAGTAAAGACTCGACTCTATAATAATAAAAATATGAAATTTACATATATTTAAATATATTTTACATCTTTAATTACATTTAACCTGCTTTTATGTACCATGAAGAATCCCCCAGCTATGGGCAAATAGCCCCACTGCCTTGTGGATGCCTTTGGTAAAGCAAAGGCTAAAGGAGTAAACCCCGACAAAAAATCCGTTCTGGAGTCACGATAAATGGATGGTGAAGCTCTGCAACTGCGCTAGCACCGCCTGTACTGGCTTCCGTTTCCGCTGGAGTCTGTCTGCAATGCTAAGAGGAAAACCCTGATAAATGGGCAAACCAAGGTTCTCTTTAACCCACCCAGGTCTGTACCTGGTGGTGCAAAATGCCATTGTCTCTTGAGACAGAAGGTTGGGTGACCTGCTAGTTATATAACATTTTTTATTCTTAAAAATAAATACTATTAAAACATCTTTTTAAATAATCTATTTTTTTTTAGTCTCCGTTTACTTACGCGTATGTTAGAGCAAGGTTTTAGTTGCTTTCTTCATCCAGATGCTTACATGTAGGATGAGGTCGTAATGGACATAGCGTTACCTCAGATGATGGGTTAGAAGTTGTGTTGGAACATTAAAATGGTCTCTCATTCCTACAAATGGCTATCACCTGTCCAATGAATTGTGAAGTATTGTGAACATATCAGAGTTTTCATTATAAGCAAGAAAACATTTGAGTTTTTTGTCTGTAACTGATTGAAAAATGTATGAATTCCCGATGCAAATTAATATTCAAAAAGTAATTTTAAAAATTTCTTTTTCAGAATTGAAGCCGTTGAAGTTGTTCAACCTGATGGGACAAGCTGCTTCTATCCCGTAAGAAAAAATATTTTTTTAAGTCACTTTAACGTAAGATTAATGAGATGAATAGTCAATTCAGTAATGAAGAATTTTATGAGAGGATGAAAATGTTTTGCTTTTTGTGGCCATTTTTTATGGCACCAAATCCAACAATCTCGACCATTTTTAAAATGATCTTCTCTGTTGTTGGTCCTGTGCAGTTCTAAACCAACCTTCACAGGCTTTACCTTCTTTGAGGAGGGGTGAGCCTATCACCTGGGGTGCCCCTACTGAGGAATATCAAAAGGGCTGTCCAGACATTTTTTGCAGGCCAGGTGCTCTTCTTCAATCATCACTTTCCCGACTTGTGTCACATCTTCTCACCATGAAAGAGAGATAATACCATTAAGCAACATTGTGCCTAGTCAGTACCAGAAGAAATACTCGATATAATGAAACAAAACACGCTACACAACAAAATATCAAATTGGTGCTTTCAATACATTTTGCACATCAAGTAGTTTTGAACTTTGATAATAAAAAAAATGGATTCAATCATGAGTTTTTAATTTTTCTTTCCATATACAACTAAAACAACTTTATGAGATATTACTTATCAAATATCAGGCAAAAATGGCGAAAATAAGTTAGAGTTATAACAGAAAATAACATGTATCCAATTCTTATGCGTGCCACTGTATGTGTGATTGGGGACTGCTTGTGAATTTGATATTTCATAAAAACTTCCTCCTTCAAGGAAGCTGGCTCAATCCGCCCAGGGTGAATGCTGCATTAGAAACATTGGATTTGTCATCTCCAGAGAAAATATTTGGAAATTTTATCCCCTTCCTCTCACCAAATTGAATTTCAGACTCCAATTCTTAATTCAAAGAAAAACTATATATTTTTATTCTTTTGCAGGAACTTTCCACTCGAATTGAAGAACTTGATGTAGAAAGCATCAACAAAAAAGTTGGAATCAGGTAAATTAATTGGCATTTAGAATCTATTTTTATTTTTTTTATGGTGAAAAATGCAACTTTCTCCTTTGATTCTTTTTGCAGTGAAGAAGCAGAATTATTGGCCACCCTTTTGACAAAAATGTGTTTGAAGAGCGAAGTGAGTGAAAATGGTGACAAGCTTCTCGTCCAAGTGCCACCAACCAGAACTGATATCCTTTTGTATATTTCAAAGTTTGACTGTTTGAAGAAATTTTGCATGCGATCTGTAGAATATCTACCGTTAAAAAGCAGTTTTTTTTTACCTGCATTAATCCAATGCACACACACACAGTTCACATTTACACTGTATTTCTCCTGCTACCATAGACGGTTCGACGCTTGGTCAGAAAGAAATCTAGTTGTTTTAAGGGTATAAGGTATCCAACTACCTTTGTTTTGCTATCCCCACCCCAAGAGCCTTAATTTTGAATTCCATTTTCAGTGCAAACAAGTTCAGTGCCTTAAAAGTGTCCCTTCAGTGGCCTACGAATGCAGAGAAAACTGTTTTTGCAGACATAACCACTCCTGGTCAGTCTTAGTCAAAACTCTTGCAGCATCTGTCCGGAATCTTGCAACTTCCTGGTCATCCTATCCTTGCTTCTGAATATTTTGCGGAAAACAGAATTCTGCAAAGAGAAGGGATGTGAACCCTGCCCCTAAATCTATTCCATTGAAATACAACTAACACTATGCATGATGCTAGGGCGTCTGCTGCTTGTGTAGCCAATGCACTGGTCTTAAGGTCAGTGGAGCCAATGACAAATCTGCAAACCACCACTGTTCTGAGTGTCAGAGAAGTTGTTAGAATCACTGGTTGGGATGTATGCATGCTGTGCTGTGAAGGAACTTAATTTCTCACCATGAAAGCACTTATACAGAATCTTTCAGAGGCTTGACTCCCAGATAGTGAACAGTCAGATGAAGGTTCCAGGAATGGAAACCTTTTATCATCTCTATCACAGTGGAATCACCAATCATATGATAACTCCATGGAGTGGCTATTGCGCTCAACCCACATGCACACGCAGCTCTTCTTGAATGGGAGTATATCTTCCATAGGTTAGCTAAAATTCATCTTAGGAGTGTTGTTGTGAATATTAGTGTCATCCCAGTATACGTGCCGACACTTAACGCGTCTGAAAAAAACAAAAACATCTTTTATCATAACCTTCAGTCTGCTGTCAACTATACACTATCGTTGGCTCTCCTTTTGGTAGTCAGTGATTGAAATTCTTTTACAGGACTGACAGACAAAAACGCTAATCATGTCCTCAGCCACTTTGCTCTCTCTACAAAATATGACAATAACAATTGGTTACTCACCTTTGCAACCAATAATCCCCAGCAGCCATGTTATCATCTTATCAAGTCTGCAAACAAACAGGAAATATCAAGCCAAGACAGAATGGTAGGTCCTTAAATCTGCAATATTGATTTGGTACATGAGCACCTTGGTATTACAAACCACCATCATTAGGACTGGATAACAAGAGACTCCCCACCTCAGCTGTAATCATCTTATGGTTTTGTTAGTTCCTTACATCAAGTGGCTTCATGCCTAGGCTAGAGCGATTTCCATTAAAAAAAAAAAAAAAAATTAAATGATTAGATAAAACCACAAATTAAATCTGGAGACAATTTGATTATAATAACTAGTGGGACTGATGCAAATTCCAGTTCTAACTTTCATCTAGTGTACATACCGTGCTTAAAAATGACTCCACAATATTCAAACTGAAACCTACTCTTCTTGATGCAGTTTCAGAATTTTTATGGAAATCTCAAACCGTTGTGATATATTTCCATTTGATTCACGAGGACTGAAGAGTGAGCTCGCACAATATATTAAAAAGAAAAAAAAAAGAAGCTACCTGGGCCATGGACAAGGGAAAAATGATGTTAAATAAATCTAAATTTTATAACTGAATGCAATATCAAATAGATAGAATTTCCAGAGTGATTTCACTAGATCTAAGTCATCATGTTTTTATTAGACAAACGATTATTACATAATCATTTGCTGAGCCAATTTCAGCTTTGTTCATTTTTCAAAAGATGGAATCACCTTTCAAGGATTCAATGCAAAACAGTAATTTAAAAAAAATTTCACCAATGTTGCTGTTGCACCAGTTGTGAAAACACTTGTGGACTTCCTCTAGGATCAAAGTATAGTATCTTTTATGTCCAAAGATGGTACAATAATATTAAGAGAGAATCTGTGTTTATGCTGAACGTCCATCAAATAGAAATATATCAGAAGGGTTTGAAGATAGACTTCTATAAGCAGATATAATATGCTGAAATCGCATCAAGAAAAGTAGGTTTTAGTTTGAACAAAAGTGATTCAATAATTTTATGGAGTCATTTTTAAAACTGATATTTATATAAACAAGATGAAAGATGCAACTGTGGAATGTCCATGGGTCCCACTAGTTATTATAATCAGATCAAGAGCAAGTTTTTGTTTATTTTATTGGAATGAAAACAGTTTTTATTCCATTTCAGAATTTGTGAGATGAAGCTTGACAAATTGGATTCTGCAGATTTTTTTTCATTATTTTCACATTTCAACTTCATTAGATGCGACTTTTCAACTTGGAAATCTGTTATGGTTGACAAAATAATAACAATCTATCACCATGGTTTAAATAAAAATTTTAGTTTAAAATTTTGAACCGGTTTCAGCTTTGAAGTATCACAAAGGTTTGAGATTTCCATAAATATTCTGAAACTGCATCAAGAAGAGTAGGTTTCAGTTTGAACAAATATTGTGGAGTCAATTTTTTTTTTTACATCAGCTAAAATAATGCGATAACGACAGCCAAGATGAAAAGATCCTTTTTTTTTTTTTTAATTTTGTTCACATTTCTCTTCCTTAACTGATTTACATGTGATTCATGCGTGTGACGTGATCGAAGATGTCGCTATTGCCTATGGTTATGACAATATCAAGAAGACAATTCCACAAATCTACACAGTCTCTTCTCAGGTAAGTTAAAACACTCTCCTCCACCCAGACTCCAAAAAGCCATTTAAAAAAACAAAACAAAAAAAAATATTTATTGGATGGATTTCTATCAGCCCCCCCCCCCTCCCCCTGATTTATCAAAGAGGACCCTATGTTTACAATAGCACCTGTGCGTCTGTTATACCAGGCGATTGCCAGATAACTGTCCATTGGTTTTTCCTGAAATTTTGCCACAAATTGTATTTCATTAAATAGAGGTGTACAGTAAAAAATAATTTTTTGCGAAAGCCTCAAGAGGTCAAAAATGCCCCAAAATAACATGTTTTGCCCCATCCATTAGATTTTTCTGAAACTTAACCAAAATATGGAGCCCATTGTTCTTAATATAAAATCCAGTATGGGTGACTGGCAAAATTCTGGTTCACGCCCTGGGGACTTTTCATGTTAAAAATACCCCTTTTTGTGGCTCTTTTTTCAGATTTCTCAACAAAAACTTGATATGTCTGACTATATAGTGGTTTTCCATGGTAGTCAACTCAAATATCCTTGTGTTAAGGCCTGAAACTGCACCATTATTTATTTACACTGGGAATCGGCATCCCCAGAGGCTCAAAAGAGGCGAATGGCCAAAAATGACACTTTGCCAAATAGCATTTGATCTATTCATTAGATTTTCCTGAAACTTGGCCAAAATGTGGAGGCCACTGTTCTTAATATAAATTCTGGTTTGCATCCCTCTGGGACTTTTAGGGCTATAAAAAAAACGCCTTTTTTGAGCTCTTTTTTCATATTACTCAAAAATGATATGCATGTCTATATAGTGGTTTTCCATGGTGAAACTGCACCGTTTGTCCATTTTCATTGGGATTCAGCATTCCCAGAAGCTCCAAAGGGGTCACAAATGCTCCAAAATGACACTTTTTTACCCTATAACTTTTGCCCCATCCATTAGATTTTTCTGAAACTTGGCAAAAATGTGAAGGCAACGTTGGCCCTTCACTACTTTTTGTGGCGTCATCTCACATGTAGCACCAGAGGGGGACCATGCACAGCTTGTTTTGTTTTATTTTTGAGTGATTTTCAAGACATCAAAGATGATAGCCTCATCTTTTATTTTAATGTAATCACTCAGCCCTACTTGCATTTCAAACTTAAACACTTTAAGTTAAAATATCAAAAACTAGAAGAGTATCTTATCTTGCCTTTGGTCACATAACATTTTTCTGTATTCGTTTCAGTAAAACATGCTTGTTGACAATTTTCTTTCTAATTCAGGTTCCAATCAATCGTTTGTGTGATTTGTTACGAATTAATATTGCTGCTGCAGGATTTTCTGAAGTTCTTACTTTTGCACTTGTAAGTAAACATTTAATTTTTAAAAAACTTCTACCACTGCAGCCTTTAATGATGGCAAAAGTTTATAGAAAATTTTTTCTGCTTTTTAGTGTTCAAGAGAAGATGTTGCTGGAAAGTTACGAAAAAAGATTGAAGATGTGCCAGCCGTTCACATCACAAACCCAAAAACACCAGAATTCCAGGTACTTTGGGGGTTTATTTGTTACAGATTTTGATTTTGAATATGATTTGGATTGTCAACCATTTCTTAAATTTATTTAAAAAAAAAAAATGTCATTCTGCAGGTTGCCAGGACAACTCTCTTACCCGGTTTGTTAAAGACTTTGTCGAATAACAAAAACGTACCCCTGCCACTAAAATTGTTTGAAATCTCTGACGTGGTTCTCTTGGATGAAAACAAAGGTAAGTTTTGTCTGAAAATGAAAATTAAAAAGAAAGTTTGCTTTCAAAATGAAAATTGTCACTTTGATATGTTCTTCACCTTCTCAACTTCCTTTGCAGATGTTGGTGCGAAAAACGAACGACATCTTTGCGCAGTTTTCTATAACAAGAATTCGGGTTTCGAAGTTATTCATGGTTTACTTGATCGGATCATGCAACTTTTGGACATTCCTCCAACTCAAGACGGCACTGGATATTGTATCAAACAATGTGATGGTAAGAATTTTTTTCTTTTTATATATAGAAAAGTTTTAATTATTCTTCGACTGTCCTCATCTTCACTGTTATTTTCATGTTTCAGTTGATATAACTGCTGACTTTCTTCAGGTGTATCTTGTAGAACTCGAGAATCTGCACAGAATCCTTTATTAAAAAAGTTTTCTGACACTGCAAAAACTTAATCCAACTTTCTAATCCTGGTGTCTGAGAAGTCAGTGTCCCAAAGGAGAGGCACTTGGGCAGTTCCATCAGCATTCCCCGGTGAGGGTGCCAGAGGCAATTAGCAATAAACGGGTCATCCACCTAGAACTGCATCGAACTAAACTCTGACCACAAAATCACTAGGGACCAGATCATTGCAGGAAAGGGGGGGGGGGACAGGATAAAAATTCATAGCCACAAGAGTATCATGCTCTTTTTCCATCAACCATGACTGAGAAGTCCTAAGTATGTTGTATTTTTAGCATCACACACACACACACACACTGAGCATTGAACCATCAACTTTCAGAAGAGTGTAATTTACAACTGAATTTTATCAACTATATTATACATTACGTCATGGGTCCTTGCGAAAATAACACTCAAGATGAGAACAGTAGTCCTGAAGAATTAATTCAGAAACACAGACTTTTTTTTTTGTCAATTTTGATATTTTCTTATGTCACATTTTTTTCTCTTAAATTATTCAGATGAAACTTTCTTCCCTTTACGATGTGCTGAGATAATCGTACAAGAGAAAAGTGTTGGGAAGTTTGGTATTTTGCACCCGGATGTGATTGCAAAATTTGAACTGAATTTACCGTGTTCGGCTTTGGAATTAAGTCTTGAAGGATTGTGAAAGAATATTTTATTTTAACTTTTTTTGTTATCGATTTTCTAAAAATAAAATTATTTTCTTTTTGTTTCTTTTCAAAAATCAAAGAAATAAAAACAAAAGGCAAAAAATGTATTCTGAAATAAATTTTATGTTTTCTTTCTTTTTTTTTTTCTAATAAACACTGAGTTCTTTAGTTTGTCTGACCAAATGTTGTGGAAAATTGAGTCAGCAGTGTCTCCCCCCGCCCATATCCCTTTGTGGTTTGCAGTTTTTTCTTACTTTTAAAGCAAGAAATCAAGAAGTTTGTTTGGGGAAAAGAGGAAACTGTCAAATTCTTTCTTTTTGAAAAAAAAGAAAGGGGGCAGGGTGGTGAAAAACTGAAGAAAGAAAAAAAGGGAGAGGAGGAAAAATTTTGGTGAAATGGGACCTCAGCAGACTTAGTCATTCACCTGTTTTTATTTATATATATATATATTTTTTTTTTTTTTTCACAGATGGAAAAGGCCACCAGAGGTGGCAATAGGGGGTTGGGTGGGGAACCTTTTTCTTTTGTTTCCTCAACATCATTTTACAATATTTTCTCAAAATTGCGATGAGAAATGAGTTTTTATTTTTTTTTTATTTTAATGGTAACCATTTTGTGTTCTGTCAGTTAATATCACAGCCAAATTCATTTATGCAATAAAAAAAAATTATAATTTCTAACTTTTTTTTTCTTTTAGGATGTAAAATTGGGGAGAAAAAAAAATGTTGGATTCATTTTTTAAACAAAATGTTTGTCATCAATGTGAAGGGGAAGGGGATAATATTTTTTTTTAATATATGTATATATATATATATATATATATATATATATATTTTTATACTAAATTCCAACGACTCAAAATGCTGTAATGTGTATATATGTTGCTGATTCCATCTTAATTTGCTGTAGTATGAAGAAGGAGGAAGAGGGGGGAGAGGAAGTGCTTCAGCGGAGTTATCCTCCAATGGCACTTCCCAGCAGCGAAGGATTCAACGTCAATAACACATGGCTTGGTCATCACACCCTGAAGAGAGAGAGAGCGCACACGCACACACAAGAAGATCATTTGTGAAGAAATCAGGCTGGCTTGGCTTGGCTTGGCTTGGCTGTGTCTGTGTAGGGAGAGGGGGAAGGATAGTAAAGGAGAGGGAGGGGGACGAAGAGAGTATACTTTACCTCCTCTTCCTCTCCATACACAATTATGGGGGAGGGGGAAAAAAAAAAAGAATTAAAAGTAGGTAGACATGGAAAAGTTTGTGTATAAAGAAAGGAGGAGGAGGAGGAGCTCTTCCACCACCTCACTTGTTTACAGGGGTGACCGAGTCGATAGGTCCAACATTGAATCTGTCCGAGGCAGCATGGACGGTGAAGCCCAGCACGCTAGTGTCCAGTTTTTGCATTCGCTTCTTCTTCTTGCTGCTGCTGCTCTTGCCGCCCCCACTCACACTGCCACCCTTTTCACCGCCATTATTATTATTGTTGCCACCACCAGACAACGGTTGATCCTGTTTATTGGCCAAGCTGGAGTCGTTTGCATTGTTGCGGCAGTTTGTATCACTGGCAGCATTATTACGGACCGGACCCCAAATACTTTCCTGAAACAAGACAAGGAATCATTAGATGACACAACAAAACTTACAAGTCGATTACACAAAAAAATCAGTGGATGCAGAGAATGTAAAAAAAAAAAAAAAAAAGAGTGTTTACATAATTTTCTTTTCTTTCTTATTAATTGAGGTCGAGGAATACAGATTTTCAGATTTATTTGATGAGAAAGTTTGGTGTTCCATTTTAAAAAAAGTTGTTAAAATACAAAAAAAAAAATATTAATCGCTGCCAACTCCCACAACAAAACTTTTTTTGCTTAAATGTATACATGTATTTATTTTTTATTTTTTTTTATATGGGGATTGTCACTTATCAAGGCCCGAAGGCCACTCAGGAATAAGGGTTATTGCGTGTACAGTAATCAATGAGATAGTATTATAGTAATCATTAGTATTGGAGGTTTGATAGAGTGTCTTACTTAAGGGGGCGGTTTGTCAGGAGTTTGTTTATGTTGGACTTGAAGACATCCAAGTTGTAGTCAGGTGGGAAACAGGCAAGCGGCAGAGAGTTCCACTGGCATGCAGTTCTAAGAAAGAAGCTTTGCTCATGGAATCTACGTTTGAATTTAGGCAGAGATAAAGAGTGGGGAAAATTATTGACAGTAGTTTCAGCCAGATGGGTGTTTCTCTCGAGAGATTGGAGTTCAGACAAGCACTTGCCATGGAAATAACGATAAAAACAAAGACAGGCTCGCAACGTCTCTTCTGTGGGAGAGAGGTTGCAGGGAAGAGAAAAGGACATCCACCACTAAACCACAAAGTTTATTTTGTACTTTGTCAAGGCAGGATAGGCTGTTTTTAGCAGCTTCTGCCCAGATGTGGCAGCAGTACTCCATCCTTGGACGTACTTGGCTTTTATACAGATAGAGAATTGCATCTAGTGAGATATCTACTGGAGCGGTAGAAGGATCCCACCATTTTCCCAGCGTCCTTGGCAACAGACCTGATGTACATGTTTCATTTCAGATCAGGAGTAAAGGTCAAACCCAGAAGCTTGTCAAAACATGGAGCCTCCTGAAGACGAGAGCCATCCATTTCAATTGATGCCAGATTGGGATCAGAGCGTTGATGATGTAAAGATAGAAGCTTGGTTTTGGATGCATTAAAAGTAACCAGCCACCTCTTCCCTCACTGTACCACACACTCAAGATCAGAGAAGAGAGAATCAGAGAGAACTTTGTCATTTACAGCCTTTGATGTGTTGCCGTAGATGGTCGTATCATCAGCATATATGTCAACGAATGATTTAAGTATGTGTTTTGGGAGATCATTCATGTAGATCAGGAAGAGAGTTGGACCCAGGATGGACCCCTGAGGGACTCCAGCATTAATACTGTGGGCTTCTAATTTCTGCCCATCAACCACTACTCTTATGAACCTATCGGAGAGAAATGATTTAATGATAGAGAAAACATTTCCAGTGATACCGTAGCTGGAAATCTTGTGAAATAGACTCTTCTGCCATACCTTATTGAAGGCCTTTGATATGTTAAGAGCAATTGCCCTGGAAAGGAAGCCTTTGTCAAGAGATTCACTAATCCTATGTGATATAACCGTTAGCACATCTGCTGTAAATCTTGCAGAACGGAAACCATATTGCATGTCACTAAGGTTGTTTCTGTTGAGGTGGTTGACTACTTCTTTATTTAATATGGATTCCAACAACTTACTCATGACACACAGGAGACTTATTGGTCTGTACTGAGAGGGAGATGACTTTTCACCTGAATTCTGAAATATAGGGCATACTGATGAAGTTTTCCAGGGTGTTGGAAAGCACTTCTCCTTAAGGCAACGCTTAAACAGTTTTGTAAGTATGGGGGCAAGTTCTAGTTGGAGCTTTTTCAGCACTATAACTGGAATGCCGTCAGGGCCAGTTGCTTTACTGGAACCAAGGTTCTTGATTAGCTTGGCGACCTCACGCACAGATATTTGTATGTTGCATAGCCTGTTGTCTGTTATAAGGGGAAATAGTCTAACTGATTGAGGTCAAGTTATATTGTTTGAATCAGGACAAATTAAGTTTGCAAAGCTAGTTTAATTAAATATTCAAAATCAATCTCGCCAACTATGAGTTAGATAGTATTGCTGCAGGTGTTGATATTTATGTTTATTCTAATTTTCTACCTTAACAAGTGCAGAATGTGATGGTGGGGGTAAAATCGTCTTTTTCTAAATGGTTTCAGCGTCTGCACATGCGTGAACTACTTCACCTGTCAGATATGTTAACTACATAAATTTGCAATGGGTTAGAACTTTTATTTTTGGTGCTCGCGCCCACCTTACGACGGACGTTTGTTTTTGTTTTTTTATTTATTTTTAAAATATTTTTTAAAACGTTTCAGTAAACTTTTGCATTTAAGCAGTTATAAGATTTTTTTTATAGTTTTTGTTTTGTACTTTGTATTATTTACTTGGCTTAAAACAAATCATTATTATTTTTTTTTTTTTATTGGCGGATGATTCACAAATACTTTTCTTTTAAATCGTAACTGCTTAAAAGTTTTTTTTCTTCCTCACACACATGTCACTATTTTAAATTTGTAGCAGTGGGCTGATATCAGCATCGACTTTTATTAAAATAAGTTAAACTTTTGTTAATGACTATTTCAAACTAATATGAATTAGTGCACAGTAAAAATAAATTAAAATAATAATTTAGCAAATGTTGTCAAATACTTCATTTTTTTTTTTATATGACCCAAGTAATGCCAGGTACTCCTGCTAGTATAAAATAAATAATAAATAAGTAGGTGGTAGATAAAAACTGAAGATAAATCACTTGATAAGTTAAACAACTTTTTCCCCAAATATAACCACCAAGAATAAAAAATATTTTAACATATATTTTGTGATTAAAATATAAAAAACCTTAGGGAAACAAACATTGATTGACTCCGCTCTACTATAACATCGTATAATAACAGATGTAGATTATATCAAATGCAAACTATCAAATGCTCTACATCGTATAATAACAGATGTAGATTATATCAAATGCAAACTAATAGACATCAAATCGCTCTACTATAACATCGTATAATAACAGATGTAGATTATATCAAATGCAAACTAATAGACATCAAATGTCTGTGCGAAAAAACAAATATTAAAACTAAAGTCTCAACTCCAGATATTTTTTATTTATATTTTTTTATAATTTTCTGAAAAAAAAAACAAAAAAAAAACATGTGAATAAAGTAACTTTGTGTTTGACCAGAACCCAATATTAGCAAAAAAGTAATTTTTCAGTTTTATGGAAGGTCGACAAACTCATGAAAGCATGAATGTCATCAAAGAACATTTATAATTAGTGTTCCTATTTACAATATCTCCTCACGGGACAGAGTTAGACACCAGGGTCGTTTTTTAACGTGGAGAAAAGGAACAAAAATAAAAATTGTCTCAGTCGTGAAGGATTTCTCCTCCACTGACAGAGAACAAAAAATTGAAGTGCAGCATCTGAAGAACAGATACTACACTTTGGTTTTGTCCCGATATATAATTAGTGTTATTCACAATTAAAAATTTTATTTATTTATTTATTGTGGACTATTATCCTCTTTATTTTTTTTCAACGTTTCAGCCAACTATTCTTCTAGACTTTGTCAGGTGGCTATCCACTGCGCTACGGGACCCGTGGCGCAGTTGAATATCTACGATTCCAGGTGAGCATTCTAAAGATAGCAGTTTCAATCCTACCCAAAGCCGGCCAGAGGGTTACTTGGTCAAAATGTGGTGAGACGACAATGGAAGGCAGTAATTGCTGAGGATGCAGTTAAGAGATTCGGAGTTCCTATCTCGTCACTGTTACCATCTAACGAAGGCCAGAGGAATAGTTGGCCGAAACGGGAAACAAAAAAAAGATGAGGATAATAGTCCGCAATAAATAAATTAATAATGCTCATCTCAATAATGAATTCCAATTAAATAATATATACAATTAAAAAAGTTCAGTTTTTCATTAAAAAAAACAAATTTAAAAACCCGGAACATTTTCAGAGAAAGGACATGATTGTTGGAAATAGTAATAATTATATTAGTTTCCCTTTAAAGGCATTTTTTTTTCTAAATATGATAAAATTCATCATAGAAAAGTAAATACACCTGTGCTTTGTTTTTCGTCAATAAACTACACATCAAGGCCAACAATTTTTTATGCGACATGTTTGTACGTCCATCAATTGCAAACTCAGCATCCATATTTTGTTCAGAATTTTTAAACCTAATTTTGAATTTTGATAAATCATCAGCATCGATTGAAGAAACTGATGTTGCAGTGTTGTGCTTCTAAAGAATGCCGACATTTTGATATATGAAAATCTTTGTTGTTACTGACAGTAAGGGATGGTGGGTCGTGAGGAGGATGATACATGTACAGGAATTTGACAAGTGATTTTTCTTGAGACCCAAATTGCCCTCCCATTCGTGATATCAATTTTGGATTGTTATTAAATAGCAATTTGTGTCCACCTGAAACATTCCCATGAGATGGAATTATCAATGTAGCCAAACTTTCTTTGCAACTAATTGCATTGATAATGTCAGCATACAAAGTGATGTTGAGACGATTAATCAGAAAAAAATTGGTGCATTATTCTGATAACAAAAACGATTCTTTTAATTGTTTTTATTTGTTTGGTTTTGTTTAGAATTTAATTTTCCATGGCTCATATTAATAAAACAATATTTATTGATTTTAAACTAGTAAAACTAAAATCTAGAAATCATCCGATACAAATTTACTTTTACGGTAATCAGATAAAAAGAACAATTTTACAACTAAATATTTAGAAATTTAAAATAAAATTGGAACTGGTATTGAAATTGGGAATTTGGATTGTGTTGGGATGATTCCAATACAAAGTATAGAGTTATTAAAAACAAATGTTTACATGCAAGAAAAAAAAATTAGAAATGCAATGAAATAGTAGAAGAATTATCAGTAGCTAGATATAAACCTCATGAGAATCGGTAAGATGATCTGCAAAGTTTTTAATGTATTTGAAAATGGATTTAAGCGCTTTTGGCCCATAAACATGTAACGTTACGTGTTAGTCAGCAATCATGCATGCATAAAACCGTGTTTTATGCATGCATGATTGCAAAGCTTCATAATTTTATTGTTTTATGCATGCATGGTTGCAAAGCTTCATAATTTTATAGTTTTATGCATGCATGGTTGCAAAGCTCCATAATTTTATAGTTTTATGCATGCATAGTTGCAAAGCTTCATAATTTTATAGTTTTATGCATGCATGATTGCAAAGCTTCATAATTTTATTATTTTATGCATGCATGGTTGCAAAGCTTCATAATTTTATAGTTTTATGCATGATGGCAAAGCTTCATATTTTTTTTGTTTTATGCATGCATGATTGCAAAGCTTTATAATTTTTCAGAAAGTAAAAATGTTATGAATATTTCAATGAAGTACGCATTTTTAGACATTGTTTTTAATTCCTTGCAGAATTGAAACTCAACTTAGAAAAGTTTCAAGATTTTAAAAGTTTAATGAGAAAAAAAATTCCTGACAAAGTAGAATGAAAAATACTAGTGCAAGTTCCAAATTTAACCAAATTAAAAAATAAAAGTACAGAAAAATCTTTATGATGTTCGTAACTATCAAGGCATGAAAATGTCTTATTCCAAAAATCATGTCAATTGATCAAGCATTTTTTTTTTAAACTAAGAAAATCAAATTGTTATTAACCAAAGTATTTTCTTTCAATGTCAAATGTTTTGAAAAGGTTCAGAATTTGGATGATTTTAACTGAAAACATTCAGCAATACTGGCCTGCTTTAAAAGTAATAAAATTAATCTAGGTGGAGAGTGTCCATTAAACAAAAACTCCAAACAATTTTTATGTTAATCATATTTTGTGTGAAAGGTCGAAGTCAAAGACATTTTTAAGTTTCTTTACACACTTGTGAACATCTTGATGTAATGGAAATTAACCTGAATCAATGTTTCATCATATGATTAGGCCAACAGGTTAGTCAGGATAAGCATAATGTAAAAAGAGTTGAGGGAAACAAAGGAAATTAGCCAGAGAGACGTTAGAATAAAAGAAAAGGAGTTCCCAAACTTTTGTCACCAACTAAACCCCCATCACATTCAATGAATAACCAGATGGCCAGATACATTTATGAATGAATGTTGTGTATAAGTCATAATATCAGAAAATAAATTCAAAGAATTTTCAAAGCTACAGCAGTTAATTTTTCAACTGCTATAAAAATGTTTGAAGCCATCCCGAAGCTTCTGTAATCTTGACCAAGGTCAGCACAAGTGTAACAAAAGAAAATTTGGGTATTTTTAATATAAAATAAAGTTTCTTTTTTGTAACTGTGTTCTTACCTCTTCATGTGGTGGTTGCGTTTTCTTGTTGCTGGTTGGTTTCGTTTGTTGACCACTTTTCTTTAGTGTAGTTCGTTTTTCTAAAAATTGGCGGGTGAATTCAGCAACAACTTTGCTCTCTCCCAGGTAAGAATGTACGTAGTCAATAACCTTGCAAAAACAATGGAGAATTTATTTCAAACATTTTCTCTTAAGAATTAAAAAAAAAACAAAAACAAGAACCCCCCCCCAGCAAAACTGAAAGTGTGACTGATGTATGGCACTCTAAATTAGCAAAATACAAATGTAAACAAAAGGAAATATCTCTATTATACAAAAGTCACTGTTTGTGTTTGAGTTCCTCATAGGTTCCGAAACAGCTGAGCTTATCTTTTGCAAACTTCACACAAAGGTAATTTATACCATGGCAGAATCGAAAAATCTAATCTTAAAATAGTCTTTCTCTTAGAGATAAAAAAGAAGTATTTTTACAGGGAAATATTTTACTTACACCAGCCAAGGTAAATAATAAAATCTCAGGAAATCATTTCTTAAAAAACATAGTTATCTATATCTATATATATATATATATACACATATCTATATATATAAATAAATAAATAAATAAATAAAAGGCAAAACAGCTGCATGCATTTTTGGATGTCCAAAAAAAAGCTGGGGCGGGGGGTACTATTTTGGAGAACTTTTTATATCCTCCCTAGATTATAAAATGTACGATTTGCGAACATATGTTCTCTCTACATTTATTTTGATCAACGTTCATAAAATAAAATTTCCTCCATTCCATCCTTTCGCGTGTTTGTCTTTTTCGTATAAATAAAGCAAAACTAAATCGAAGCAAAGGCAACTGCTTCTCGGCCTTCGTGGCCAGGACATCTAGAAGGCAATTCACTTGGATTAATGATTAATGTGAGGAAAACCCTTCATATCAGACAATTGCTATTCATTTAGACAGTGCCAAATTTCCCACTTTTGGGGGGGGAGCTGGTTTTCCCCCACATTATAAATGATCTCGTGGGGAAATAAATACGATAGATTTATCTGTGCCTAAATCAAAGCTTCTTTCTTAGAACTGCACACCTGTGGAACTCTCTGCAGCTTATCTGTTTCCCTTCTGACTTCAACTTGGATGTCTTCAAGTTCAACATAAACAAATTCCTGATGAACTGCCCTCTTAAGTAATGACATCTTATCAAATCTCCAATACTAACTATTACTACGATACTATCCCATTGATTACTATACACACAATAACCCTTATCAAGGCCCAGAAGCCACTCGGGGATAAGTGGTGACCTCCATGTAATAAAAAAAAAAAAAAAGTGAAAAGCTTAACTGGCCCCAGGCCAGGTTTAAAAGCCATTTTCATTTCTCTGCAGACTTCTACGATTCTTAACTTAATTTCTAACTTGTTAAATTCACTGTCCTCTTTGGCGTAACGGTTAAGCGAGGATGGCTAATTACCGTACGTTTTCGTGTTCGATCCCACCTCTCTGTTTTTAAAAATTTTTTTTACGTCCTTTTCTTCCTGCCCGCATACTACCACTTTTTTTTTTTTTTTTTGGCTTTACATGCCTCGAAATACGCGGGCACCCCTGTTAGTCTGGAGATATAGCTCAGTGGTAGAGCATTCGACTACAGATCGAATGCTCCCTTGTTCAAACCTGGATGTACCTCACCATTTTAATTTTTTCTTATTAATGAGTTCAATTTAAAATCGCCACAAATCATTTCTTCGTTTGCATATTTTAAAACTAAACATTAATTAGAAGTGACTTTGCCAATGCATTCCTTGTCAAGCCCAAAAATCAGCTGATGTGATATTGTAATCAAACACAGAAAGGATTTAATGAATGACATCTTTGTTATTTATTTTTTTTTTTTTACGAATTAGTCCAACGGGCAAATTATTACTTGTAATATATACTAATGATCTGGAAATATCAATTTCAATTGCCAGTGTTTGGCAGAGTTAATGAAGTTTTGACCAATGAGAATCAAATGATATGGCAAGATGTTAACTTTTCTCTTACCAACAATCGCGGCTGTATCAAATTCAAAATGGGAAGAAGCTAATAATTGAGGAATCAAATTGCTAGAAGCATATCCTCGAGTTAGAGATTGGCTAAGAGCAGAGAAGTGACTGATCCCTCATTCTTCCAGTTGGAACCAATTGTCATTTAACCTCCAATGTTAAGGTGAAGTCCTATTTCCTCGAAATTGTTGGGCTTCATTATATCCAGCTCATCACACCAAGAAGTCGAAAAGAAAATTTTCCATGCATGCAGTGTCCAAAGTTTTGTTTTATGTAAAATGTGTTTGACAACTTGCAGCTTTCCTAGCTTAAATAAACCGTGTGAATCATCAACCAGATCCAACGGACAACTGGCTCGTAATGATCTCAAAGTGTTACACTCTGCTAAATTATAATGCCTATTTTCAACTGCAATTCTTCTTAGACAATGATAAACCAACTTTTAGAGAAAAATCTTATAAGAAATTCAATTTTGTGTTAGTTATTTTTTTTAAATAATATTTTATTACAATATTTTTGAAAACTATAGAAGTAAAAAAAAACTAGAGGTAATATGAGATTTAGGACCAAATATATATGCAGGGATCCTTAATCATCTCCAGGATAATGATAGCTTGCAAAACAAAAAATAATAAAAAAAAAAAATTCTTTTTTTTTTTTACCTCTTTCTGGGAATCGACTTCTTGAAGAAAGGCCACAAAGGTTGGAACTGTGAAAAAGAAAATATTTGGATTCATGTTTAATTTCAATTTTTTCTGTAATTTTTAATAACTTTAGGGGGGGAAAAAAAAAAAAAAAAAAAATCTAATCAAGGCGCTCCTCTTCTCTTAAATTGACAAGTACAGTAGAACCCCGAGATACGATGGCCCTAGGATACGTTTTAATCAGGTTACGATGTGGAATACAATGTTTTCCAGACCCTGGTTATGGTATTTGCCCTGCTTTATGGTGTTATGTTTTTTGATTATATACATGTGTAATATATACTGTACTGTATTTTGTTACTAATTTTTAATACCGTATCCTAGGGTTCTATTGTATATGTAAAATTTAATGTAAAATAATCGCCTAATTCTAGCTTTTTAGGGCAGCTAACAAAAAATGTTGGTATGAGAGAAATTCTGTGCATTGCGGGGGGGGGGGGGGGGAGGAGGAGGAGGAGAGGACAATCATCCTGAAAAGTTTGAACATTTTTTTTGTATAACCTTATAATTAATCTTAGTGATACCCCCCACCCCCGAACCCTTTCCTTAACTCTACCAGATCTGAACCCAAGTCTGAATGAAAAGTTCCACCCCTCCAAATCTTTTAAACACACATAATAGTCTGTAAAAAATACAAAGTTTTTAGAGTTCAAATCTTTTTGTTCCACAGAAACACTTTTACTTAGGATTTTGACAAACTTCACGTAGCCCCTTCTATATGTAGCGGATGTCGGGGAAATCAATACCAACAGAATCTGATTCATACGAAATGAAAACAATTTTACTAATAATTCGTCAAGGTTTGCAAATAAACGACAGAATAGAAAGCATCTCTTATTCTGCTGTAAAAGTTATCTAGCACAATTGTGTGTGTGTGTATGTATGGCCACCTAAAAGCTAAAAACTACACACGGCACACCCACAAAGCTAATATACTCTTTTTCATGAGCACATTTTATTTAATGGTCATTATTTCAAGGTCAACAGGAAAAAAAAAAAAATTTAGTTTTTTTGGGGTGGGGTGGGGGGGGGGAAAGGTTATTTTCCCATTGATCTTTAGTGTGAAACTAAAATATATTTTCTTGACCTTAGGGTTAGGATCAAAGTGTTGTATCTGTTTTGTCCCGGGTTGGAGGTAGAATCCTTGAATGGTGGAATTTTAATTTTTGTACCTACTATAGAGTTCTTGTTTTTATGAGTTTCTCCTGGCATGCAGTGCATAATGGTTTTTATTTACATATTGATTCTATTTGTCGGCGATCATTTTTTTTTAATTTGAGGCTTGTAGTCTGAGTATATTTTGTTAGAAATTTTACCTTTGCAGTTCTTTTTGCTTCTATGTCAGCTCTGTCATTTCTATTTAGCCCAATACTAGCCTGGGTGCCCGGTATTGCCCGGGTGTTTCGAGGTGTGTGTTGAGCAAAAGAAAAAGTAGTAGTAGACAGGCAGGCTAAAACCTGTACCGCGAAGGAGTAAAAGAACGTAAAAATATAAAGTGACGTCTTTGCCATTGCATCTATCACCAAAACTGGAAGTAGCGAAGGTTTAAATTAAGGCTAGTCAATCAAAAAGAGGGGATGATTTTCAAAAATATCAGCAAAAAACTATTTTAACTGACTAAAGACCCATAAAATAACAGCCCCTAAAAAATCCAATTATGTAAGGCTCTGAGACTTCGTTTTGGAGGAGATAGAGCTTGAAAATATAGAGACAGACAGACATATATCCTTTTATATATTAGATCTTAATGTTATTTGGGATTATGTGGGTGTTAAAATGCTATGATGTAGATGTTTGTATTTATGATTTCACCATATCTTCTAACTTGGATTCTCTTGAAATCTATAGCATTTTGTTTTTAAAGTTAAAGGTTTTGATTTTTTGGTTGTTAAAATGTCTCCATTTGGAGATTTCTGCTGCTTGTTTTTGGTCTGTTACTTCTAGTAGTGTCATGTTATCCTGTTTCTTGACCATTTTAGTTTTGATATTTGATGATATTTTCTTTATCTTGAATACAGACACATTTGTCATTAGTTCTTCAATCGTTTCTATTACTATGAAGCTGGAAAGGCTTTGGTTTTCAGTTTCCAAGCCTGAATAGGTTTTGTTTGAGACTTCGCAGTAATTTCATTTGTGAGTCTTTTTGTGTAACATTTATGCATTTTATCTTTTTTCATTCCTTCTGTTACCCACCTGCCTTAGAGCTCTACATGGGAAGTGTTGGGATGGATACCCATTTGTCCCGACACAACAGGGATACAAGAAAAATATACTCATCTTGCTGGTGGATTCAAGCACCTGTTATTTCTTCCATTTTTTTTCTAAAAGCCTCATTTTTTGGGAAAAATTTTATTTTCTAAGCCATGTTAAGTCCATTATCCAACAATCAACCTATCAGTCACTGCTTACTAAATCAGTTTATTGTCTAATGTGGGGAGTATGAGGGTTTCTTTTTTATATGTTTGTCTGATTTAGTGCTAGACATGACCAACCAATTGATTAGATTGGGCCTGCAACCACTTGCCTCAGCCCAAGTAAGGGCTAAAGTAGTGTGTTGAAGCTCATATTTTTATAGTACCTTAAACATGATCTGCTCAACCACTAGGATCCCATCCTTAAGTGTTCTGGGTCGCCACCCACAGTCAACAGGTGGGCCCTATTGAGAGATATTTACTCAACAGAGGGGGGGGGGACAGATGGTGTATTCTAATGCTCTACCGACAAGGTAGTTTGAGAATGTGACCGGAAAGATTCTTTTTTACTGTTGAAAGAAAGGAGCTTTGTCTCAATAACATCAAACGTTACCGTCTGTTTACATCCCCATTCCACTATAAGCGAAGTCATTTTCTAACATTTCAGACATTGCCTTAGATATGTGTGTATATATATGCTGCAAACAAATCTATAGGTAGGATGATTATATTTCTAGAATACATTGCTTGCAGAAAACATTCCACAATGGAAATTTTTACAGTGAGAATGGAAACATCACCCTTAGAAAACCCTACTCTGAAAATTAAATTTTAGAGAAAGGACAGAGGGTGTTACTCTTTGAAAACACTATTTTTAGAATACATTTTCAGGGATGGGGTGAGAATATGAGAAGAGAAAAAAACAAAAAAAAAGACAAGATCTCATAGAGCGTGAATATGTTTCCAACTTACCATCAAGGTTAACTTTGAGGTTCTTAAGCAGAGATTCGGACCAATGGATAAAATCATCATTTGAATTGGATGACTGAAACAATTTTAGCACACCATCCTGAAAATGAAAAGAAATGCTTATTTGATGAAAATGTAACAAACAAAACCATTTTTCAATAAATTTATATTATTGCATGTGAAAAAGAAAGGTTTTTTTTACCGTATTATGTTTGTTTTTGGATGATTTTGTTTTTGTGTTTTGAGACGTTGTTGCAGTCAGACTGGGAAAACTGTTTGTATCACTGTAAAAAGAAAAATGTTTTTTTTTTAAATAAAATATAAAAACGTTTAAATTGTTTTTTTTTTTATAACTATTTTGAAACTGGAAACAAAATTGACAATGTTACAACACTTTTTGGAAAACTCCTTAAGATAATTTTTTTCTTTATACAAACTGGCAAAATAGAAATTGCAATAAAACTAAATAATTTCAGTGAAAGTTTAAGAAGCATGAAATGCATTAATATCCACTAAAAATACTATCATACATCAAACCTTACCATGCTATTTTGCTATTTAAAAATCTGTCTACCTCACAAAACATAGACAACTTGAAAACAATTATTAAACAACTATTTTATAAATTGTCTGGCAAAAGATTACCTATTTGTTTCATATATAAAAAAAGTTTTTATTAACCATGATTTTCTCTTTTCTCAAAAATCTTCTGCATAAATATTTCCGCCTATTTCTTATTTGATTTTTTTTTAACAATCTATTAATATAATTAATTTAATCCTTTTTTCAATTCTTTTAATTGGAACAAATAAGTTGATATTAAAATTATTACATCAAAAAATGTTCAAACTCATCTATAACAATTATTAGGTTATTAACAACAAAGTTATTAAAAAAAAAATTAAAAAAGAAAAGTTACATTTATTTTTCATAATCTAAAAAAAAATATTTATAGAATTTTTTTTTTAAATTTTGAAATGAAGATTAATTATTCATATTTGGATTATTCGAACTACTGTTCTCATTTTGAGTGTCATTTTCCAATGTTTCAGTCATGTAATCTCTAACCTTCAAGTATATCTTATTGAACTGCTGTTGAAATTGGAAATCTGCACAAAATTTCTAACAGAACCCTTTTATATCATGCACAAGAGTAGCATGTTCTTGTTCTGTCAACCATGACTGGATAGCCATTCAAGTAATTTTGAGTGTTGCTTACACTGAGGATTAAACCTTTAACTTTGGAAAGAAAAAGATGTGTTATTTCAGGGTTTTCTTTTTAAATTAGCTACATTCATTATACCCAACTCTTTAATGCATAGCTGATGAACACATATTATTGAAAGTGATCTAGTAGCCTTGACAGAACTCTAACCTTCTGCACCATATGACACTTTACTTATATTTTTCATTTTATAATATATTTGGAGAGTAGGGTCAAAGAATGCTTTCGGAATTCATTGAGGGAAGGGAGGGTATATAAACTGACATTAATTAAAATACACTTTCATAAATTCAGTCTTTAATCCTGCAGGCTACAACCAAAAATTAATGAGGACCCTACTCCAAGCCTTAAAATTTTTCTTTCATTCAATAATTTTTATGTCATGAATGAAATGAAATGAAGTAAAAGAAATTTTTTATGGATGTAAAGCAAAAAAACAGACCTCACAATACAACTATACTTCTTTAATCAAAATAAAATGTTGGCCATAAAAACCTCAATCTTTGATAAAAATAGAAGACTAAGTGACAACATGCAGAAAAAAAAAGATGAAGATTCTTATATGGGTGGAAATTAGAATTTAAATAAAATGTTTATTAAAAAAGTCTGCATTTTGACTAGTTTCAATTTCCAGTGTTTGAATAAATGGAAATACTTTCACCCCTTAAAATACAATAATTATCCAAGCACTTTGTTACAAAGTTTTAGAATATTTATTTCTAAAACAGGAGTTTGTGAACAAACAGGAAATATAATTTTATAGATGTGTTCAAACACCTGCAGAAGTTTTGTCTGTATGTCACACTTGTGGATCTTTGCATCCATTCTTCTTTGAAAAACATTTTGTAATTAAAGACTGAAAAATTAAATTTTACCCAAATCAATACAAAGCTTTTCAATTTTAAAAGCACAAAAACAAAATGCTTACATTGTTGCGTTGCTATTTTTGGTAGGAGATGAGACTGGCTGCTTTTTATTATTCTTTTGAACTTCCCATGTTGAACTGGCATTTGATTTGCTGCTTGCCTGCACTTGCCAGGGAGATGACTCACAGCTCCAGCCGGAGGTAGGAGAGGTTGATAACACAGGAGAAGTACGACCCCATGCGGCAGTCGACAATGGCATAGAGACCTGAAATTAACATTTATATGCTACAATAAAATACACAAATTATTTTCTTTTTCGCAAAATATAAAGGGAATCTTTTGAAATAATTTTAAATTTGAAAGTCAAAGAGAAAAAAAAGCAAAATCAAACTAACTTGTTAATTATTAAAATATAAAAAAAAGTATAAAATGGAAATTTTTTTTTTAAATTAAATTTTAAAGAATTGTAGATTTAGTTTTTGAAATTTAAATCAAAATCTAAAATTAAGCTGTAATTTAAATTGTTTTTTTTTTTTTAAATTTAAATTAAACTCAAGGAAAAAATAGGTAGGATATATATAGGTTTGCAAAAATATTTCTACAATATTGCAAAATTATTCCCCCCCCCCCCCAAAAAAAAACAAAAGGTATTATGCTGTAAATATAAATATTTTAATTTTATTGAAAAAAATAAAAAAGTATTTGCATATGATGTTCTAGTTTGTTCATTGAAATACAAACCAAACTTTCAAAGGTATTTAAATGTATAATATTATTAGTTGTGTATTTTGCTAAATTTGAATTCAACATTTATTGTTAAAATCTATATAAGTGAAATTGTCTGTCTGTATGTGTACATTTTCCTACCAAACTACTGTCCATTTTCAGTCTACAAACTTGAGATTTGACATAAGTTTGGTAAAGTTTTCAAAAATCTTTTTAATCGAAATTATTTTGAACTTTGACTTTCAAGGGGTCAAAGTTCAACGATTTGACCTTTGAAAACTCTACCAAACTCCTCGGCCAATTTTGGTATAAACACTTAAAATTTTAGATGTAGGTTTCTTGGACATGGATCAAACTTTTTAATTTGATTTGAGCCCAAAACAATAAATGTTAAGGGGTCAAAATTGGGGTCAAAGTTAAAAAAAACTTTTACCTCTACGGTTGCTACCAAATTACTCAGCCAATTTTTGGTCTAAACATTTGAAATTTTAAATTAAGTCTATTCAGAAATAGGGCAAGCTTTTTAATCAGGTTTTGGCCAAAAAGTTGGTTACCAAGAGGTCAAAGTTCAAAAGATTTGACCTTTGCGGTCTCTAGCAAACTATTCAGCCAATTTTGGGTCTAAACATTTGAAATTTTACATAAAGAATATTCAGGCATGCAGCAAGCTTTTTAATCAGTATTTAGGCGAAAATTTGGCTGCCAAGAGGTCAAAGTTGAAAGAGTTGACCTTTGCAGACTCTACTGCCAACTTTGGGTCTAAACAGTTGAAATTTTACATGTAGGTTACCTGGAAAGGAGTCAGACATATATATATATGCACATAAAGTTATGAACAATACATAGAGCCCGAGCAAAGCTAGTCTGAACTGCTAGTTTTGAATAAAAAAAAAATATTATACAAATTGATTTATATATATTTCACTTCCTATTTCGTTCGTGATCATAGTTCTTCTGATGCATTATCTCTTGAGTTATTTCTGCTACCGATCCCGATATACAATTGCTTTCAGTGCCAAGAGCAGCTGTGGTATTTTCTTGAGCATTATTGCTGATTGGGCTACTACGTATTGTGGTGCTTGCAACGGTACTCTTGACTTTCCTCAAGTGTCTGGCTATCCGACCATAAGACTCTCCCACATTATATAATTCGAGCATTTGTTCATGCTCACGGGGGCAAACCTTGTGGTAAGTCCAACGCTGTTGAGTATTAGGTGTTGGCTCTGGGCTAGGTTCTGATGTGGTGGTGGAGTCTAAGTTAACGTGGTCAGAATCTCTAACCACATGCTGGTTACTTTGCCTTGTTGGCGGTTGGATAATATTAGGTAAGTTGAACATTTTAAATCAATTTGTATAATATTTTCTTTCTATTAAAAATTTTAATAAATGTCGAATTTCAAATTTGGCAAAATACATAACTAATATTACACGTTTAAACACTTTTGAAAGTTTGGTTCAAATTTCGGTGAACAAACTCTAAAACATGCCAATTACTTTTTTTAAATAAATTTAAAATAATTATTTATATTCACAGCACAATATCTTCCTTCGCTTTTTCATGCAAATAATTTTGCAACATTGGACAAAAGTTTTTGCAAACGTTTATAATAGGGGGTAGGAAAGAGTGGGGAGGAGAAAGCAGGAGGGGGGTAGAAAGAATGAAAGAGAGCAAAGAGAATGGACAGTGAGTAGTGGAGGGAGGGGAGAACAGAAAAGGGTGGGTGAGACGAAGAGAAAAGGGGGACGAAAGAGGGAAGGAGATAAAGAGAAAGTTAAATATTTCCTCACTTTCGGTGCTGGTTGTTGAGGTTGGGCGTTGTTATTTTTTTTCTTTTTCTTCTCCTCTTCCAATTGTTTTGCCTGTTCCTGTTGGATTTCAAGCAACGATTTTGCAGCCGATTTCGACACAGTTACTCTAAAAGAGAATGAAAAAGAAAGAAATCGTTATGAGTTAGGCCTACTAGTTGCTGTGTACCCATGACAATACACAGCTGTGATGTTGGTATTGCACTGAAGATAAAAGTGTATAATGAAGGGCTACTAATAGAGTCAGTAATACACAAAAATAAATCCTGGGTGCAATAAATTACTAACCATTTTTGTTGCGCAGGTTTCATTGCATCAATGCTTTGTCAATGTTTCAATTGTTTTCTACTCTTGAAATGTTCTATTCAACTCTTCTTGTTCCAATACTGCCGTTTAATTTATGACATAAGGTTGAAACCCTGACAAAGTCTGCAGTCCTATTCAGCAATAACCATGTTGAAACAACACCTTGTAAGATGACCAAGTCTAAATGACATTGGCTCAGTATATAAGAGATGACCACTTGATTATACCATGTGCTCTATCTTTAAATTTCTTTGCTATTCTGGTGACGGATGGTGCAACTCAAATCTCAATCAAACAAATCTGGACAGAAAATCTAAAGCCGAATTTGTTTCAGCTGAATAATATGAGAAATTCTACAATTATAAGCAAGCCCTCCATTGGCTAATTGGCTATCCACTGTTTTTGTTTAGCCGAATCAAATTGGTTGAGATTGGGCTTGGCGAGTTTTTGAATGCCTTTTCTTTTCAGTTCCAGTAACAGTAGCCGTCAAAGAAACCTGGAACTAAACTCTCTCTGGATATGAGACATTTGGGCACCTCTAACCTTTGTCTTCTTGAGACTTTATTTTAAAACCTAAATGATTAGTTATTATATGTTTCTCAGAGACTTTTTTAAGGTCAGAATTATTGACCTGTCTTTTATGACGATTTCTTCAAATGAACATGCTTTATGAACCTTATCTGATGTTGACTACTCGAGAATTGTATCCATCATCAAAAGGCATCATATCAACCCCTTCAAACGACTGTAATTAATCCGATCTTCAAACAGTGCTGAACCTGAATTCCAGTTCCTGGTGAAGATAAAGGACTATTACCTTTTGAGGTGTTACCTGCTTTACTCAGAGGCAAAATAGGCATTTCCTTTTTTGCAACGAAAAACAAATACAATTTGTGTCAAATGCTTTGTTGTAATTGTTAATTTTTTGCCATGGTCTTGGAGCTAAAACAGGTGAGAAGAAAATTCTTACAATAAATGCTGAAGAAAAAACAGTATAGTCATTTTACAAAAATCCAGTCAAAATTTATCCGGAAATGTTTCGCAAGAGGAAATCATAGAAAAACATTTTTTTTACAGATCATTTTTTTTTAAAGGAGAAATCAGAAATTTAACAAAATTATAATAAGAAGAATTAAAATAATGTTCATATTTTTGGAAAAAAACAGTAGAAGGCCACTGGATTTTCATCCTTTTAAACATGAATCTTTGAGTAGACATGAATTTAAACATATTTCAATTTTTTTCAACATAAAATGTTGTGGCGGTTATGAAGTCGATAATGTGGATTCCAAGATCAAATATTCTAAGTTCCATAGACCTACCCTCTCTACGGATGCTGGCAACCTTAATATAGTTCCTACTGTAAGAACATGATTTTAGAAAAGACTGAACAACCAATAACAGAAACAAACCAATGAAAAAATTGCACTATGCTAATTTGTACAAATTTACAAATACAATTTTATCATCCTGAATCATTAAATTTAAAAGGATTTTTGTTTTAAATGAATTCAAAAACACATATTTAAACAGGATTTTATTTGAAGGTGATATATGTTCAGGTCAAATCTGAATATCATAAATGAAATTTCATCAGCAACTAAAATTATGTAGTTTGGCTTGAAAGTTATTTTTATAATATCAAGAAAAAAAAAAAAATGAAATGCAGTATTAAAAAAATATATGTACATAACCATTCTCTTTTATTTTTTCAAAACCTTTTAGTCATGTTTAGCAAGAAACATTTCTACTGAAATTGACAAATTGCAATGAAGATGAAAGAAAGGAAAAACTTATCTTTTAGGAAATAAGTTAAATAGTGTAAAGATTAACCTTGAAAAGCAACATTTTCTTTTAAACAATATTTAACACCTATTTATCAAGTAACTTAGGACAAGGTTCCTTTTTCTTATTTTAGGGTTCACTTCTACATACTGTTTCTGAATATCTATCTTATCTGGCACGTTTTGAAACCAAATTACCACATGCCAGACCAGATTTTAAAAAATATGGAGAAATTAAAAAGAAAAAGACACAAAAATAAAAAACAAGCCTGTTCTCAATTACTTGATGAAGGAATGTTGTTTCGAAATATAGTTCAAAATAAAAAAATAAAAACCACTTAAAATCTTGTAACAGAGTTTTATTTTCAAAATATGCATTGATATAGTTTTAAAAAAAAAATGTCTCTAATAAGCCATAACATTTTATTATAAATTTTTTTAATTAAATATTGACGCAGTATTAGACTGATATTCTTGTTTACCAAGCATCAATGACAATTTTATTATTGTATTTCTACAGGAGACAAGAGGAGGACATTGCAATTTCAGGAGAATCTTTTAGAGAGCAATTGAAAAAAAAAAAAAAAAGAAAAAGCATTTTGTCATTGTGCATAACAATTAGGAGAGAACGAAAAGTAACAATTGCACATACTTATTGTTGGCCCATATCTTCGCCTGCTGTGCAGATGAATTGGTTGCTTGTTGTTGTTGCTGTTGCTGCTGCTGCTGTTGTTGTTGCTGTTGCTGCTGCAAAAGAAGTTGTTGCTGCTGCTGCTGCTGCTGTTGCTGCTGGAGAAGTAATTGTTGGGCTTCAGCTTTACGTCGACACTGGAAAAATGAAAAAAAAATTAAAAGCTCAATGAGAAAAATCAAAAGAAAGTTGTAATCTGAAATAAATCTTTTTTCTGTAATAATTTGTGGTTCATGGGT
The DNA here is from genome assembly GCF_053919585.1 of Euprymna scolopes. Classification (NCBI taxonomy): domain Eukaryota; kingdom Metazoa; phylum Mollusca; class Cephalopoda; order Sepiida; family Sepiolidae; genus Euprymna; species Euprymna scolopes. The sequence goes on from NC_136483.1 coordinate 193,190,995, forward strand.
AGGATCTTTCTAGGTCGAGTGATCTCAAATTGCTAGATTTGACTATCAGCAACAAATGCAATATCCGTCATGAAATCACTGCTCGAATCAATGCTGTATAACTAACAACGGTGAAACTGAAGTCCTTCCTGATCTACAGATTAGTGATTGACTCAAGTCCAAGATTTACTGGACCCGTATAACTTAACCCTCTTTATGGTTTTGAGTGCTGGTTGCCAAAAAAGGAAACAAAAATAAGACTGCTGGTTATTAAAACGAAGATGTTGCATAAGGGTTCAAGTCTGAGCAGATTCAACCATGTCTGAAATGTTAGTATTTCTTATTGTTAGAATGATGAACTGATCTCGGACAACAGGGGAAATGTTGTCTGAGCTAGTACGGGCATGTATTGTGTGTAAGGAACAATTCTGTTGGGACACAGGAGTCAAAATGAAATTCCCAGAAAAAAGACTGAGAGCATGACTGAAACAAAGATGATTGGATACCTTTTTTCATCTTAATGTCCTGTGTGTTCCATGGTTCACTGATGAGCTCAAGTTTAAGTTCTACCGGACTGTAGTATGATCTGTTCCTTTGTATGTGAGAGTGATGGTCATCAAATAAAACCATCAGTCATGAAGACAAAGATGTTACTTGGACTTTTGATCTGACCAAACTCAGTCATTGTTACAACAATCATCTCAGAAAAAAAGGAGGTAAAATTGTCTATACTATAATCGCACCACCATTACTAAAACTGGATTCAAGATGGAGGCCTCTAGAGAAAGGTTCAAGTCTAAAACAGGTGGTTTTATATGCTACATCAAGATCAAGATTGTTAGATTTCATCCTGACCAAACCTTTCACTATGATGGAGTGAAGATTCCAGTATTGATCCACTGTAGTGGATAAATGCAGAAGAAAATGGTGTAATGATGGTTTAAAATTTAAAACTGTTTTACTAGATTTAAGTATTCAGTAAATTAATGGTGAGGGGCTTTTGTTATTGTTAAGTTGCATTTTATTTTTAAACAAAGATCAAAAAGAATGTGTTTTAATACCTCTTCTTCCTGTTGGATTTCAGCAAGTGACACAGCGTGGGCAGCAGTAGAATTGGTCTTGGCCCAATTGGCACCAGCAGGAAGCTGAAAAATGAAAATTCACTCATATTAAACAGAATTTATATTTAAGAGAGAAAAAAAGGAATGGAAGATAATGGGCAAAATAACATTGTTTTTTAAAAGACAACAAATATTGATTGAAAAAAAAAAAAAGATGCTGTGTTTGATCAATGTTCCAAGTCATTTATTTATTCAAATTGTTCAGTTTGGAAGTTGTTGCATGGCTTACATTTTTCTGATTTTGTCTGATAAATAATCAAGTGAACCAAAATTCAAAAACTGACATTTTGACTTTTTGTCGTTGTTTGACCAGATTGCAAGTTGATAAGAAACAACTGGGATTTAGAAAAAGCTGCACTGATTTGATGAAAATTGTTTTGTAAACATCGACAAACCCAAAGACTAAAATCCTTTGTAGATTTCAAAGAACCCAGCCTTGAAATTCTGTATATAGTAAGTTAAATGTAATGATGTGCATACATGGATATTAACAAAAAGTAAAGTTCTGTTATCTAAGAATGTTTTCATGTGAACACACATATTCAGATGACATAATCAGCGTTAAATAAAATTTAATTTTCATATTCATTCAAGTTTTATTAGAAAATATACTTTTGAAAATGAATGAAGGAAATATTAAATAATTAAAAAAGTAAAGAAACGTTTTTATGCTTTCCAGGATTAAAAAGTGGAAATGCATGCATCATAAAATAGGATGCAAATCAAGATATTTTCAATTCACATAGTCGGTAAATAATACAGCTAGTTACTTTTATATAAGTTCCCCGGTTGCAATATTTCCCTGATGAGAAATCAAACGTACTTGTATTTTTGCCAATTGTTCTTTCTGCTGTTGTTTGACTTTACGCAAAGCTTCTTGCTGCTGCTGCTGACGGGCTTCTTGCTCCTGCTGCTGTTTCCGCTGCTGTTCTTGCTGTTTCCGCTGCTGCTGTTCTTGCTTGCGTAACTGTTCTTGTTTTTCCAACTCCAATCTCTGTTGCAACTCTTGTTGCCGCTTCAATTCCAACTGTCGTTCAGCATCCTCTTGCTGCTAGAATGTAAGAAAAGCAAAAAAATAAATTAAAAATCCTCAGAAACATTGAAAAATAAACAAATTTTTTTCAAAATGAATGGAAAAAATGAAATTCAGTGGTTGATCAGATAGGTCCTTAACATGTTTGATCAATTCAGTTACAAATACAAGAGACATGCATGGATAGAAAAGACGGGAGTGTGAAGTGCAGATGGTACCTTTTGTCTCTGATGCTCCAACTGCCGCTGTTTTTCCGCTTCCTGTTGCTGTCGTTTTAAAGCCTCAACTCTTAATTCTTCTTGCCGCCTTAACTCTTCCTGCCGTCTCTGTTCTTCCTGCTTTCTCTGTAATTCTTCCTGTCTCCGTAATTCTTCTTGTTTTCTCAGTTCTTCCTGTCTCCGTAATTCTTGCCTCCGTAATTCTTCTTGTCTTCGTAACTCTTCCTGTTGTCGTAATTCTTCCTGGCGGCGTAATTCCTCTTGGTGGCGCAATTCTTCCTGGCGGCGTAATTCTTCTTGACGCCTTAACTCTTCCTGCCGCTGTAATTCTTCTTGTTTCTGAATTTCTTCAGCCCGGATCCGTTCTTCTTCAAGCCGTTGTCGTTCTTCTTCTTGTCTTCGCACTTCAAGTTTCTGAAAAAAATCAAAAAGAAACTTTAAATTGTTCCACCATAACAGCCATAACAGTGTAATAAAATGAGGCAGGGTGGGAGAAAACATTTTTAAGAATTTTTATGAGTCTTTAAGGATTCCAAATATTTCTTTTCATCCAGCAAAGAAAATTTCTTGTTTTTACTAAAGTCAAAATCTGATTTTCTTCTTATTCTGAATTTTTAAAAGAAATAAGTTTAATAATTTAATTTTTATCATCAGTTTAGTGACCATGTGTTGAATGGCTGTAAGAAAGGACTTCCAAATTAATTTATCTCTGACCTGTTTTTATGTATCTTTCTTTCAAATTCAAACTTATCACTTCTAAACAAGAGGAAAAATTGTGGGTTTGATAGTCTATTTAATATACTACGAAAATATTACGAATGTTTTGTTATTTTGTTTGTCACTGTGCACACTTCATTTGTAATTGCATGGAGAAATTTGGTTATAAATAGAAAGATATCAAAGACTTTGTGAAACTTCATTAGGACAACATCATGTTATAATAGTAAATATATTTTCACATAGTTTTGGAGGAATAAATGAAGAGGGCAGAAGAAGAGAATGTATTGTGAAAATATGATGCATTAACAAGTGGTCATTTTGTTTTTTTATTTGGTTAAAATTATGAAACTTGTAAATATACAAGATAGCACACAAATCATTTTAACATTTTATAATGAAAAAGATTTTTCAAATAATTTTGATCTTTCTTTTCAGAATTATAAAATTGCATCAAAAACTTTAAATCTGAATTCATAACTACAGAAAGAATTAATAAAGTAGACTCATTTACAAAAAATATTTTAAAATAGTAAAGTGACTTTGTGCCTCCCTGCATTTTGGATAAGAATGTTTTATAAACTTTTACACAATTTCTTTAAATCTCAAATCTTTCATAAACAACTAATAAATAAACTTCCAAAATATCTAATTTACTTTCACAATAAAAAAATAAATGTATTAACTAATGTAGATGATATCAATGTTTCACAATGAATTAAAGGTCATCGTTTACCAATATTCAAAATTAAAAACAAACTTTCCCATTGAGTGGAAGAATGAAAATTTTTCAAAATTCATAAATTTATTTAAACCTGGAGTTCAAGTTTCTGTTTCATTTCAAATTCTTCCTTCTGTCGCCTGATCTCTTCTTTCTCTCGTTCAAATGCTTCCTTTTCTCGTCTCAATTGTTCCTCCTGCCGACGCAGCTCCTCCTCTTTCCTCTCTTTTTCTTCTTGCTCTTTGCGCTCCATCTCTTCATGTTCCTGAAAGAAACACAGCATAGTCCAAACATTAGATGAAAAAGGAAATGAACTCAGCTTTCCAGTTTATCATAAATAAAACAAAAAGGGAAAAACTTATATTACAACCAAAACATAAATTTAAATAACCAATTTGATCAGTTTTATGCCAATTCAACAATTTTGGAAGAGTTATTTGATTTAAAAGCATAAATTTTGGATATGATCATTGAACGCAAGTTATTCTACCAATAGTTGGGAGGATATTGGAGGATCAAACTTTTTCCAATCGTATTTGTGCATAAACAAAAAGGAACACTTGCTGGAATGTGAAGATACCCCCACCCACACTAATTTTGAGCATCTTTTAAATATTTTAAAATCTACCTTGTAAAGCCAAGAGGAAGAAATGTTAAACATTTTTTTCATTCTTGTTCAGAATTTCCCCTATATTAAAAGCAAAAAGAAATCTATGTGATAAAACAAAAATATCATATTTTAAAAATCAGGTAAATTGATCAAGTAGTTTTATTTTTATAAAGAAAATAATTTTTAAGCAATCAACAAGAATTCGTAACATCGAGCCAAGATCATGGTCTGATGTATCTGTTCTGGTGCTGCACTTCACCTTTTTGGGGGAACTGGATTTTCCCCACATTAAAAACAAACCTTGTGTCTAACTCTGCCCTCGTGGAGGAGGCAAATAAATAGTAACATAAATCTAATATGAATTATTGTTGAGTTATTTTCCTTGCTTTTTTAAAATTAGATTGTTTTATAAAAGGTGGACAAGATGGCTACTACTCTGTTCTATTCATTTGCCTCCCCATGAAAGCAAAGTTAGACAAAAGGTCGGGTTTTAATGTGGGGAAAATCCAGCTTCTCAAAAACAGGCACTCTGGATAGAAACAAAAATAAAAATTGTCTCAGTTATGAAGGATCTCTCCTCCACTGACTGAGCACAGAAAAGATGAAGTGTAGCATCAGAACAGATACTACACTGGCCACTATTCTGTTACTCACAAAATTTAATCTTAATTTAAAAATAAAACTACATGATCAATTTACGTGATTTTTTGAATATATTTTTGTTCCTTCATAGCTACGTAACATTATACCGATTTTTCTTTATTTTTGTTTTTAAGATAGGGCCAGTTCTGAATAAGAACTTTTTTTTTTTTTAAATAAAAAAGGAGTGGATATGGAGCAAATGGATTTCAAACATTTAAGAATAAGCAAGTATCAAAATGACACAATTTACCTTTACGCAGATTTTTCATATTTTTCCGGTTGAATCACATATAAAACAAAACTCACATTTATAATTTTGCCATCACAGATTTTAATTTCAAAAAGGTTTATTTACAAAACGTTTTATAAACAGCTTTAAAAAAAAAAAAAAAAAAGAAGTGTTCTTTACAAGAAAAAACGCTTTTGTTTTATGATTCTAATGTTAGAATCATAAAACAGAAACATTTTTATAATAGATTTGATTTAAAAAAACGGTTTTATTTACGGAAAGTTTTGACAAAAGATTTTGATTATAAAAAAATGAGCATATAACAAAATGAAATCCGTTGCCAAGGGTGCTGGAAAAATAGTTGGATCATTCTACTGCTCCAGTCGATATCTCAATGCTGATGCAATTCTCTACCTGTATAAAAGCCAAGTATACTAGGATAGAATACTGTTGCTACATCTGGGCAGGAGTTGTTTGAAGCACCTTATCCTGCCTTGACAAAGTTCAAAACAGACTTTGTAATTTTGCAGGTGATGCCCTTTTTTCTTCCCTACAACCTCTTTCCCACAGAAGAGATGTTGTAAGCCTGTCTCTTCTCTATTATTTTCATGGCAAGTGCTTAACTAATCTCAAATCTATGTTTCCCCCTCCCTCACAGATCTTTCACAAAAAAACACTCATTGAGCCAAAATCATTATCAATAAATTCTCCGATTCTCTATCTGTATTAAAACTTAAACGGATTCCATGAACAAAGCTTCTCTCCTAGAACTGCCCACCTGTGGAACTCTTTTCTGCTGGTTTACTTTCAAGCTGACTACAATATCATCGTCTTCAAGTCCCAACGTAAACAAATTCTTATTAAACCATCCTCATAAATAATCTAATTATATCAAATTACCACAACAAATGATTATTACACAACTGATCCAATGACACATTAACCCTTATTTTCAAGTAGCTTCCGGGCCTTCATCTGTAGTAACCCCTTTGTTAAAAAAAAAAGAAAAAAAAAAAGTCATTGTAAATAAAATTATGTATTTTCTATGCTATTAATAAAACTTAAAAAATCTGCAATGACAACATTACAAATATGTATATTTAAATGTTTTCTAAATAAAACACTTAAAACTTGTTTTTTTTTAAATCTGAGATAGCAAATGTGCCTATTGTTTTCTTTCGGACTCAATTGTTAAGTTTTCAAAAATCGGTGTTGCGATAAAATGTGACATTTTGGTTCAAGCTGGTTTTGAGATGCTTGAAATCCATTTGATCCCTGGATATTAATATTAACAGAGCTGTAAAAGAAAAATAAGGTAGACCATTTTTATATGGAATAGTAGATAAGGATGGCCAGACTCGTAAAAATAAGGACATAAACATCACTAAAGCAAAACAGATAGTTTGGTTGATTCAGGTGACCATAATCATTTAGTGCAATTATGTTTTGCTGAACAGCAAAATGTAACATTGTTCAATTTATTTAAAAAACAAAAAAATGGCAGAATTGGAAACATTAAAAAAAAAAGATGCATGTGCGATCCGGAAAAAGAAAAAAACAAAAAAAAAACAGATGACATTAGTGTTTATTACCTGGACGTTGATGACTTTCCCTGGAGGTAGTTCACTGGGAAGAGGTAAGCCTGCTGGAGGCCCCGAGGGAGCAAGATCCCAGACACTTGTTGGTTGCGACCAATTATCTAAGATTAAAGAAAACGTACTGTACAAATGAGAACGACTAAAGAAAAAATTTTGTTGAAAAAGAGATAAATGCAACAATATATAAAAAAAACAGAATTGGAGATGTTAATTAAAAATAAATAAAAACATGCAATACTATCCTCGACTGCCGCTAATCAGAAATAATAAAACATTTTCAGTACCTAAGCATCCCTGGTTGCACCAGCAGCTTTACCACTTAACAGAGTATAAAGACGATCATTTTGTAGATTCATATCTTATTGAAACGCGTTTGCTTTTGAATGTTGATGACATTATGCCTCATCAACATTTACTTGTTAATGTCATACAAACATGACAAATGATAATTTATCCCAAGTTTCATCTGCACATAATGCAGTCACCAAATCCATCTTTATGTTTGTTGAGCTGCGGCTTTAAAGACGATGTGAAGCATTTTTTTTTAACTGCAGCCACTGGTGCATATTTTTTAAGAGAAAAGAAATGATGTCATTCACTATATACCCATGACAGCTAACCATAATTTGCTTTGTTTATGCACCCCTTCCTATTCTCCTCCCATGGCAAAGTTAACTTTACAAGAACACTTTTTGTAAAAGTCTGACAAGACTACAGTATGAGTACATTCAGTCATGTAAAGTTGTAGCAATTGATTTTTTTTTACTTTTCATCTCTTTCTATTATAATGTGAAATAGAAGAAAAGTTTTTACCTGTGTTGGTCGGGTTTCCCCAAATCGATGTCTCATCTGTATCTGTTGTTTCAGCTGGTTGTGAGAAAGAACGATGGAATGGTGGCGGTTGAGATGTTGGTTCAGGTTGAGGCGTGCTATACAAAAATAAATCAGAACACCATCATAGAGGGATTCCAAATATTAAACAGACGGAAATAAGAAATTTAGAGAATTCCAGTTAGACTATGAAGATTCTTCCAAGGGCATCAATTGTATTCATTTAGGTCTGGTTTGGATTGTTTTATGGCATATCAACCTCTTTTGGGTCATTTAATGTAGAAATGTTAGTTGTAATATGGTAGACAGTAATTGATTGTTGTTAATGTTTTAGTGGAATGTTTTGACTATATTTTGTTATATATTTTTGTTGCTTTTAAGAATTAAATTTTTTTCTGGGTCAACCTTGTTGAAGATCTCTCTTAAGTTATTTTATTGGTAGTGCCTCAGTCAAATCTGCTCAAAATCCACACAGCCTGTCGGTATATGATGCACTGTGTAAAGTTCTTGGCATGTTATGCCAGTTTGTGTCAGTAGTAACGTTCTGCAGTGTAGCAATAGAAGTACTTACTTCATCCACTATCCCTGTGCTCCAATGGTCTCATTAATGTACCTATTTACTATGCCTCCCCACGGGACAGAGTTAGACACCAGGGTCGTTTTTTAACGTGGAGAAAAGGTACAAAAATAAAAATTGTCTCAGTCGTGAAGGATTTCTCCTCCACCGAAAGAGAACAAGAAAATGAAGTGCAGCATCTGAAGAACAGACACTACACTTTGATCTTGTTTATATATTTTATTGCTTTTAAAATTTTGTAAATACAATTAAGTAAAAACAACAAAAGATTTTCAAACAACAAAATTAGGCACAAGGCCCTACAAGAAATTGGGGAGGGGAAGGGTTCAGGGTCTTTGTGACTAAAGTGATTAAAAGTAATAAATGTAGACTTTGGAGTCTTACTCTTGACTGGCAACATTTACCAAAATAGCTCATTCACTCTATGGATCTTAATCTAATAAATCCCCAGCGTTTAAGAATCAAAACCATATTTACAATTTAAAAACAGTTGTCTGTGTGTTTGTGTATGCTTTTTTTTTTTTTTTTAATATTAATTTTGTGTGTGTGTGCATGTGTGAAAAAATAAAGTTCAATTCCATTAGAAAATAAAAAGTTTTTAAATTAAGAGAAAGATTGTTCGTGGAGAGGGGAAAAACTAATTAAAAGTGTTCATATCAAAAAGTAAATCCTACTGGGTTGTTAGTGAGACCCCCCTGTACTAATCTAGGTGACTAGACCCCCCACTGTTTTCCGGGGAGCCGAAAACAAGCAGGGCGATCCCTAATGGGGATTGGGGAAAATATCTTAATGGAAGTGGGAGAAAACAAAGCAACGGGTGGAGGGGGGTTGGAAGGTGACCTCTGAGTAGGGGAGTGACGGGGGATGTTGAAAAAGCAAGGATGTGGCACAAAGGGTATGGGCAGACTTAGAGGTTCTCTAGTACCAAAAAATAAAATCAGGAACAGGATCTCATTTATACCACCAGTCAAGAGTCTTCTTAAGTTTTTCTTAGCTAGAACCTAAGCGGGATGGGTTCCGAAGGCCCCAGCACCGCCCGTGCCATGCTTAAGGAGGGAACACGTATTGAAACTTGGCTCCTCGACGGATGCACAAACTAGTGCTGTGCACCCACCTCTTGTCAAATTCCACTCTAGGCAACCTCCTCCAATCGCATCTAATCTTTACTTTAAGCAAATGTTTAAAGTAAACAATCAGATCCCGATCCGGAACAGATGTCCCTTCGCGGACCAACTTGAGGCGCGTGATCCAAATCACCATGCGCGCTACTGCCAGGATCGCCAGGAAAACCATTCTTTCCTCCCTGGGGAACGGCGGCTCCATGTTGTACACAATATAACCTTCGTCGAGATCGAGCGGACATTCAGCATCGATGCGAGCCGTTACCCCCCCGACGTACTCCAATAAGGGCTGGATCCGGCTGCAACTAAAAGACGCGTGCCCGATCGTTTCGGGCTCGCGTTCGTCACAGCGCGGACAGAAGCCCCTCGTATGTTCTTTATACCGGCAGAGTTCATGGAGAAGGGGCAGCGCGTTACGGACCAGTCGCCAGGTGAGGGAAAATTCCGAGTTGTTCAGAATCTCCCGTCCCGGCTCCCAACTCGTATGAGAACGGACAACCTCCATCGACCATCCCATCCGCCTACAAAGTGGATCCTTCGCAGTCCCCTCCACTAGCTCCCGATAAAGTTTCTTTCTTGGCTGATCAAGGACACTGGTCCCCGGCAAAGCTCTAAGAGCGGTCCGGCATTCGGAGAAGAACTTAGACTCCCCCCTCGGTCTACGACGACCTTCTACCGAGGGGTTGGGTTTGAGATTGGGAAACGAGTTCTCAACCACAGGCACCCAAGGAGCGTCTTCTTCAAGCGAACGACCCAGGAAAGCCAATTTCTTGGCATTTCTATGACACAAGAGACTGGGCTGACCCAGGCCTCCCTCGCTCGGATTCTGGACACAGACCTCTCTGCAGACATAATGCTTATCATCATTCCACAATAGTGAATCGAGGCGCCCTTGCAAGCGGGTTAGTCGTTCTGCAGGGAGAGGAAGTACAGACAATCGGTAAAGGATGAGCAGAAAGACGTATGTAGCACACGCCTCCGCCCAACCCTTTAAGGACAATTTCCTTCCAATCCAAGTCTTCACCGACGATTTGACCTTGCCATATACTTCCGACCAATTCTTTTCCAGCTGAAGTCCCGGTCCAAACCAGACACCGAGAATACGGACCGGTCCATCGGTCCAGCTGAAAATACCTGGAAGCGAGTTTACCCCGATCCAGGCCCCCAACCGCAGGCCGACAAACTTGCTGCGGTTGAAGATGGCCCCTGTGACTTCTTCGTATCGAGCGAGCGCCTCGACCACCGCTTGAACGTCCGTGTGGCAAGACACGAACACGGTGACGTCATCAGCGAACGCGGAAACCCTGGCTCGTGTGCCTCCAGGGAGGGCTATTCCGCGCAGGACTGGTGTAGCCGCCTCGTCCCTTAACTTGCGAAGGAGGGGTTCCAACGCCAGGACGTACAACAGAGGCGACAGCGGACAACCCTGACGCACCGACCGAGAGACAGCGAATGACTCCGACAGCTTACCGTTGATCTGCACCGCTACCGTCGGCCTATCATACAGGACAAAGATCCACTTGCGGAAGTCCGGATTAAATCCGGCGACCTCTAGCACAGCTCCCAGGAACCGGTGGGGTAACTTATCGAATGCCTTGGACTGATCTAAACTGATCAGCGCGGCTTCGGCGTCGTCTTCTGTCCCCTCTATGATCGAGCGTATCAAATGCAAATTGTCTTGAATCGATCTCCCCTTCACAGCATAAGTCTGGTCCGGTTCGATCAAGTTAGTGATGACAACCTGCAAACGATTCGCAAGAATCTTTGCCAAAATCTTTAACTCTGTGTTTAGCAGAGTCAAGGGCCTAAAATCGTCGAAATTTTCCACCCCACCATGTCGTCGACCTTTCCTCAGCAATGTGATCACTTCCTTGGTCACCTGTCCAGGGATGGAACCCTGAGCAAACCAATGGTTGAACATATCCTTCAGAATAGGGACCAACATGGGCGACAGCCTCAAGTAGAACTTGTAGGGTAAACCATCAAGCCCCGGGGATTTGTTGTAGCCGACTGCTTCAACGCAGTAATGACCTCATGTTCAGTAACAAGACCATCACAGCTAGGCGTCCAAGCCGCCGTGAGGCAGGGCGAGTCAGCCAAATAGCTGCCAAACTCCTCGACCCTGAGTCCGGGTAGTTGGGTGAAGCGCTCCGATAGATGCTCCCGAAACCCCTCGCAGATCTCCAGAGTCGAAACTAGGGCGTGTCCTTCCAGGTTATGTACTTTACGAATGTACCCATCCGAACCGCGCCTTAAAGCAGCCTTACGCTCAACAGCGTCAACATTCACAGCCTTGTTGGAAACTTTCATTAATCTAGCCCTTACTACTTGACCTTCATACCGCTCGCTAGCCAAGCGGTTGAGGTCTTGTTTAGCTAGTGCTACCTCTAGGGGGTCCCCACCCTCCACCGCCCAGGTCAGCTTATCCTCTAAGCGCTTCTTTGCCTTAGCCTAATCTAACGCGAGGCGTTGGCTGTATTGGAGCGCCTAATTTTGGCCTTAAGACTAACCCACCACTTACTCCCTGTAACTGCCCCCACTAAAGCCCGCTGAATTAATTCTGTAACCTTCAACCGGTAGTCCTCCAACAAGGTGCTGTTGAACTTCCAGTATCCGGCTAGTTTAGGCCTAGCACTTAAGTTCAAACGGGCCATAACTAGTTTATGGTCCGAGTGTCCTAACAAGTGGAACGTGGGGCACGATAGAAAGTCTACGTCGCCTCTTCTAACTAACATCCGACCCAAGTAAGTACTCGGATGGGAAGGCGTTCCAGGATGCCACGTCCACATCTCCCGCCCCGGATGATCCAGACGGAATCTGTCGACGAGATCGCACGAGGCCATCAGGTCGAACAGTGCTGTCACACCGCACCGACCCACTAGTCCCTCCGACCTTATCTATATTGGGATCAATGATTGCATTCCAATCACCCATTAGAACTAACCGTTCCGGATCCACTAAGAGGCCCTCCAACCGTTGAAAAAAGGATGCCCTCTCTACAGCAGAATTAGGAGCATAAACAGCGACAATCCGAAAAACACTACTATTAACGGCAACATCAACAACAACTACCCGCCCGTCCTCGCCTGCGTAAACAACATTCACCGACGCTGACAGGGTGCGACTCACTAGCAAGGAGATTCCACGACTATAAGTATTGCCATATGCTGAGTAAACATCGTAATCGTTCACCAGCATCTGACAATCCTCGTCACAAATAAAGTGGGTCTCCTGGATAGCGGCAATATCTACCTTAAGGGACACCAAGTCTCTCACAACGTGCGAGGCCTTGCTTCGACACCTGATGCCCCTCACATTCAATGTAGCCAAGTTCAAAGCCATGTTCACTTACCTTATTCAGTGTCACAGACGGGTCTGAAATCCTTGGCAGTGGCAGGCCTGGCCGAGGCTGCTGGTAAGTAGGTCTGATGAGGGTACTCCGTCCTTGGCCACACCCCCCACGTCCAGGGGAAAGGTTAGTTTAAGTGCCCTGTAGAAAGAGGGGTGGATGTACACGGGGACTCTGCCCTCACATTTGTAGAAAAAATTGTTCAATGAAGGATGGTCCCTGTCCACCAGCTGCTGACCCGGGATCGCATCCTTCGCTGCATCTATCATAGCCCAGAGGGCTTGAGTCCTTGCGTCCTTGTTGACTCTGACGAAAGTGGTCAACAAGGGAGCGTCTTTAAATTTCGTCGGGTCTGCGTGTCCATATTTTCTGGGCCTTCTTGCTTGTTTTCTGGCTGGTCTCTGGTCACTGTTGGAGAGGGTGGTTTTTTAGCTGTCTTCCCTTTTTTAGTGACCATCGACCAACCTTCCTGTGCTTCTGGGAGGCTTGTGGCTGGCGCAGGCGTGGAGACTTGTGGTATAGTTTTGACTGGCCCTGCAATTTTGCTTTGCGTTTTTGTTGGGTTCTTGTTCCCACTCTTTTTTGGGCAGTCTTTGGCCATGTGGCCTTGTAGCTGGCAATGCCAGTAATGGGGCTTCCTCCCCTCCACTATTAGGGAGAGCGTCCACTCCCCGAATTTCAACGTAGCCGGAATGCCGTAGAATCCCGCTTTGTCCAAGACCCCCTGGATTTTATAGTCCCCAGTCATGATGTTTCTTAGACCGCGGACTGGCGTGACTTCCTCTACGTCCCCGTATTGACTGAGGATGGCCCCCAGTTGTTGGGCTTCCATATAGCAGGGGACATTCAGAGCAGAAACATTTGCCCTCCTCCTGTTCATGTAAATGGGCTGTAGCTTTATGTTTCTGCTCTGGTGACTGGTCCTGGACAGCTTGATCGCATGTTCGGGGGTGGGAAGCAGAACATCCTACTGCGCGTAGCTTCTTCTGCAGATGTTGTTGGCCGGGATGTTCTGCTCCAGCAGCACCTTTACCGTTGTGTCTTTGTTGACACCCGTGAGGCTCCTCGTCTTGACATCGGATGTAATCAGTGACAGGACCCTCTTCTGTAAGCCCTCAACCTGTCCTGGAAGGGGTTGGATGTCATTCCCCTTGGTGTACTCCCTGTACGTGGAGTCGAACAGCTTCCGATAGTCCTCGGGTGTCAACTTGCTCTGCTGCTCTTTGGGGCCCCATGCTGACCCACCATCCTGTTGGGAGTTTGCTGGTCCAGGGACGGGGAGGGGGGGGGGCGTAGCTGGCACCTCTCTGCTAACTGCCGTTGTGGGAGTTGCTGGCTCGGGGGTCTGACCGTTACCAGTCAGAGTTGGCCAATCCGCGTTGGATATTGCGTGCTGGCTTTCTCTGCTTTCCGAGTCATTCACTTTTCTCTTTTTCTTCCTTAGCTGCTGGGTGGCCGTCTCTTGGGGAGTAGGTGGTGTCTCCCCTCCTGGCATTATATTCCCAGCTGCTGGCGTTGGCATAGCAGGTGTTGTGGTCCGGGGAGCCGTTCCCACCAGTGTAGTTAGGTTGCTACTGGTTGGCTTCTTGTCCCCTTCCCGGGCTTCCTTTTTCTCGTTCTTGCCCTCTTGGGGGTACTGGAGGGCGGAACGCTGGTCTCTTCATCAAAAAATGATTGCAGAGAGGCTAGTGTGGCATTAAATAGCTCCACGGTTTTGTCGTCGGAGCCTTTTTCCATATCCTCTGCTGCAACTGGGGTGTTGCCCTTTTGGGGAGCGGGGGATTGATTTCCCGCCTTACTTCCCGTGGGATTGGTGTCCAGGAGTGCAGCTGGTGTAGCTCCTTCTGCATACTCCTTGACTGCAGTTCTTGCGTCTGCATTTTCCGCCGGGTCGCCCTCGTGGGGAGTAGTTGCAGGTGGTATTCCGGGGGTCGCCGCGGGCTGCGGCCCTACCCCTTCATCTGTTTTCAAGGTCGTCGCGCGCTGGGGCCCTACCTTGTCTTCTGGCGCCGTCCTGCCGGGAGATGCATTGGCTCCCTCACATGGGAAGTCGTCTGCGGGGGTGATGTTGTGCATTTGGGGTGACGTACCCCTCCTGCCTGGCATCGTGGTGGCAGCACTGGCCGCTGATGCAGACCAAAGTGTAGCGGGGAGAAAAGAAAACCCAGGGGAATGGAGGGGGAGGAGCGGGCTCAGAAGAGATTAGTGTTTTTGACCTCCCCTCACGGGGATGTCGGGTTGGCAGCTCAAATCCCCCAGTGAGGGGGGAGAGCAGAGAAGAAAGACGCAGTGGGTGCTAGCGGGCCAGAGTGCCGCGTCGCAATTAAGAGAGAGAAGAGATAGACATTTCTGCCCACAGAGGGGAGCAAAAACGAAACATCCGCCCTACCCCACGTCACCCTACCCACTAACTACCCCAACGGAAGCGAGAAAGAGAGCCCTGTCTGCTCGATCCACTGGGAGAGCAGCGAAAATAGACAAAGTTTTGGCCTGGCAGGTCAGAGTGCTGCTCAGGCAATTAAGTGTGGAGAAATTAGACCATCCCCTGTCTCTAGAGGGAAGAGACCGGAACGAAGAAAAGCATGCAAAAAACAACAAAGGCAGGTCTCAACTACCAGCTAGTGGTGTTGGTCCCGAGATTCCAGTCTCCCAAAAGAGGGGATCGGTTTTCGGGTCCAAGCTCCCACAAATGTGGAGTCGGTCCTTTAGGTCCTGACTCCCCAAAGGAGGGAGTCGGTCCTTGCTAACAAAAGTTAGTATGAAAAAGCACCTTAACTTAGCCCGAAAGCCCGGTGGTGGATCAAGTTTCGTAACTGAGAGAACAGATACTACACTTTGAGATATTAAATCTTTTATTCATGTTAAAAAATACAGTCAAAATCAACGATGAACAAAAAACTTAGGCACATGGCCAACTCAAAAGGGGGGATGTTGGGGGTCGTTGGTCATCCTTGTCACTCCAGAACTAAACAAAGTCAAAAGTTTCTCCCAGCTAGTATCTTCTTTCACCATAATACCGCATTCACCCTTTCATATTGGGGGACGTCCTACTTAACTACCAATTTTTAAAACATTTTTTATTGACGTGTAAAAACAAAAAAGATAACAATAAAATGGTAGCAATAATTCATCTGTGTCGAGGGCGGGGGAAGAAAAAACAAAAGGTGATTAGTAGGACCCTCCCAACCCCGTCTAGTTGATAGACTGCCCGTTCCACTAGGTTTGTAAAAGGAACCTCGCTTCTGCGGGTCAGTCTCTAGGTGGGGATGCCCTCTAGATGGGGGTGAATGGAGAAAAGAAATTTTTGTGGGTAAGGGATGGAGGTTAGTTTGTATTTCTTTTTCTCCAAGATGGGTAAAATTTAGAGGAAGGGGTGAAAACAAAAATTGCAGGTAAGAGGGGATAGGGATCTTGGAGGCTTCCTAATCGGGGAGGGATGGAACACACACTCAGCTAGCTGAGAGGCTACTTGTTCAATTTTACTTTACAGAACTGCGCGTTCCACACCTAGGCGGGGAACACGTATTCAAATTTGCCTCCTCTTCGTACACACAGAGTTGCCACATATATCCATCTTCTGTCAAATGCCGCGCGATGCAGCCTTCTTCTATCACATCTGATGTTCACCCTTAGTTGGTGTTTAAAGAAAGCGATCAGATCTTGATCAGAAAAAGACAACACCCTCCGGCAACCTTGCAAACGCGACGTCCAAATCACCATTCTCGCCACAGCCAAGATCGTAACGTAGACCATTTGTCTTTCCCGGTCCCATGGCGGCCTCACGTTGTCCACAACATTGGATGCAGTAATTGGGCGAGGATGCTCAGGATCAATGCGAGCCGTCACTCCGCTGACATACGACCAGTACTGGCGGAGTTTGCGGCAATCAAAGAAAGCGTGATCCGTAGTTTCTACAGCCGTTGTCCAACAACGGGGACAATCAGGCGACTCCAAAAACCCGGAACTGCATTGTATGTTGTTGAGTGGAAGTGCATTTCGGGCCAATCGCCAGGTCAGAGAGAACTCCGAATTGTTCAGATGACTTGAACCTGGCGCCCAGCTCCACGCGGAGCGGATCTCACTCTGCTGCCACCCCAAACGCGCGCATAGCGGGTCGTCGGCGGCCCCCTTCACTAGATCCCTGTGGAGTTCCCTACGGGTAGCAGTCACAAGATCACTGGACCTTGGTAGTCGTTTTAGCGCGGCTCGGCACTCTTTCATGTAGGCAGATTCTTCCCGCGGCCTGCGACGGCTCTCGATGGAGGGGTCGAGAACGAGGTCGGGGAAGGCGGCAGTAACCACGGGGTGCCACGGTTGGTCATCCTGCATATAGTGGCTCAGGAAGGCCAGCCTCTCAGCATCTCGATGACACTTCAAGTCCGGCATTCCCAAGCCTCCCTCACACGGACGTTGAATACAGACCTGTTTGCTCACCCAGTGTCTCCCTCTGTCCCAAAGGAGTGAAGACAAGAGTTCGACAAGAGCTTTTAGGTGTTGTGCAGGCAGGGTAAGTACGGCCAGTCGATAAAGGATGAGAGGAAAGACGTAAGTGGCGCACGCCTCAGCTCTACCCTTTAAGGAAAGTTTCCTAGGAAGCCACGAATTGACTGCAGCCTATACCTTTGACCGTACCTCCAACCAATTCTTGTCAAGCTGGAGATCCGGTCCGAACCACATGCCGAGGATCCGGACCGTGCCATCTGTCCAGCTGAAAGGCGCCGGGAGGTTTGCGTTGCCACTCCATGCGCCCAATCGCAGTCCTACAGACTTGTTGCGGTTTATCTTGGCCCCCGTGATTCTTTCGTACTGTGTGAGTGCCTCCGACATGACCTCAATGTCTCTGAAGCCCGACACAAAGACCGTGACATCATCGGCGACCGCGGATACCTTGGCAGCTGAGCTGCTAGGCAGAGCCATTCCGCGCAGGGCCGAATTTGCCTCCCCATGTCTCAGCTTGCAGAGAAGAGGCTCCAAAGCCAGGACATAAAGCAGGGGCGACAGCGGACAATCCTGACGAATCGACTGAGAGATAACAGAGGGTTCCGAGTGCTTTCTGTTGACTTGCACGACAGCCATGGGCTGTCGATACATTATGGAGATCCACTTGCAAAAGTCCGGTTTAAAACCAGCGGCCTCTAAGACAGATGCCAGGAAACGATGGTCGACCCTATCGAAAGCTTTGGACTGATCTAAATTGATCAGCGCGGCTTCCGTGTCGTCATCTATTTCCCCCTCTAGGATCGTGCGGATCAGGTGCAAGTTGTTCTGAATCGATCTCCCCTTCACAGCGTAGTTCTGTTCCGGTTCAACGAACTCGTCGATAACAACCTGCAGCTGATTCGACAGGACCTTGGCCAAAATCTTCAACTCTGTGTTTAGCAAAGTTATGGGCCTGTAGTCGTCTAACTCTTCCCCTCCATGCCCGTCACCTTTCTTCAGCAATGTGATCACTCCCTTGGTCACCTGCCCTGGGATGGATCCCTGAGCAAACCAATGGTTGAACATATCCGTCAGAAGAGGCAGAAACATGGGCGACAGCCTCAAGTACAGTTCGTATGGCAGACCATCAAGTCCTGGCGATCTGTCACAGCTGACCTGCTTCAGCGCAGTAAAGACCTCCTGCTCCGTCACCCGGCCCTCGCAACTAGCCGCTCTAGCCGCCTCGAGGCGGGGAGAGTCGGCCAAATAGTCGCTAAACTCAAGGACCGGAAGATCGGGCTGCTGCGTAAAACGCTCCTTGAAATGTTCTCGAAACCCCTCGCAGATCTCCCGAGTCGATTCCAGGGTGCGTCCATTCGGATGTTTTACTTTCGCAATGTATTTGTCCGAGCCACGCCTAGAAACCTCACGGCGCACGTCTGCATCAGAATTGACTGCTTCGTTGCCTATCTTTCTAAGCCTAGCTCTAACTACTTGGCCTTCGTAACACTCGCTAGTCTCGCGTAGAAGGTCCTGCTTAGCTAGTTCCTGACTAACCCTATCACCTTCCCCCGTAGCCTGGGCTAGTTTCTGCTCTAGCTGCTTCTTCGTCTTGGCCTTATCTAGTGCGAGGCGCTGGGCATACTTGACGGAAAAGCTTCTGATCTTGGCTTTGAGACCGAACCACCACTTACTCCCGGTAACCGCCCCCACTAGTGCCTTTTTAATTAATTCTCTTAACTGATCTTGGAAGTCTTGTATCTCCAGAAGGGAGGTGTTTAACTTCCAGTACCCCGCTAACTTAGGCCTATTTCCTAGCTTCAGCCGGGCCATAACTAATTTATGGTCCGTCTGGCCTAGCCAAGTGAACGTGGGACAGGATAGGAAGTCTACTTCGCCTCTCCTAACTAACATCCTGTCCAAATAGGTATTTGGATAGGAGGAAACGCTATTGGTCCACGTCCACATTTCCTGCCCTGGATGCTCGACCCGAAACCTGTAGACCAGTCCGCATCTAGCCATCAGATCAGCCAGGCTGGACTCGCACCTCTCCGACCCTCTAGCTCCACCTCCTACCTTATCTATGTTGGGGTCTAAGATGGTATTCCAATCCCCCATTAGCACTACCGGCTTCCGACAATCTACAAACGCGTCAAGCTGACTGAAGAATGAGACCCTCTCACGAGCGGTGCTGGGCGCATGAACCGCAATCACCCGAAACACAGAATCTTTTACGGCAACATCTGCCACGACCAGCCTGCCCTCCGCATCCCTATGGACAACGTTGATCGTTGCGGAAACAGTACGTTTAACTAGCAAGGATACTCCCTTCCCCCGCGGGCTGCCATATGCTGAGAAAACCTCTACAGTCTACAGAGGAAACGAAATGCGTCTCCTGAATCGCAGCAACATCCACTCCCAGGGACAAGAGGTCGTGCCGGAGGCGAGCCGCCCGGCCCGATGATCTCAAGCCCCTCGCATTCAGACTAGCCAAATTCAAAGCCATGGTACCTACCTTAAGGTGTGTTACACTCAGCTCCGAAGTCAGCTGGGGAAAGGACACCGACGTTGTGTGCAATGCTCAAGGTGGTCAGGTTTTTCATGTCCTGACCTTCTCTCACAATGCCGCCGACATCCAAACGGTAAGTCAATTTAAGGGTCCTATAGAGTGACGGATGGACCAACACTGGGCCCCTTCCCTTGCATTATTTTGCGAGTTCCTCAAAGGAAGGATCATTTTTCCAAATCAGTTCAATTCCCGGACCAGCCCCTTCAGCGGCTTCCAGCATTGTCCACACGTTGGTTTTGCAGGCCTCAGGAAGCCTGACGAAAGTTGTTAGCTGTGGGGCGTCCGGGAAATTAGAGGGGACATTAACGTCTTTTCCCCCCTATCTGTTGGCAGTCCAGCAGAGGTTTTAAATTTTTTCTCTGCCGGTGTGGTAAGCCCATTGCCACAGACAGGGGGTCTACAAAACAAAGTTCCTCTCTCGTTTCGAGGGCGAGAGTCCCTGTTGGAGTGAGTCCGTAAGTGGGAGAATCTGAAGGGTCTCTCCCCCTCCCGGGTTCATTCTTTTCTTTCTGGGATGGCGGCTCAATTTGCATTGGTGTGGGGACGAGTGTCTGTGTGGTGTCTGGTGTTGGTGCGGTGTCTGGTGTTGGTGCGGTGTCTGGTGTTGGTGCTGTGTCTGGTGTTGGTGCTGTGTCTGATGTTGGTGTTGGTGCTGTGTCTGATGTTGGTGTTGGTGCGGTGTCTAGTGTTGGTGCAGTATGTGGTATGGGGGTGGAAGTGGGTTGTGTTGTTGTTAGAGGTGGTGTATGCTCACAGGGAGTGAGGGCTGCCTTTTCATCCCCCTTTCCTTTTTTTGCTTTTCTTTTTTATTCTTTTGAATGAACCGGGGAGTGGTGAGGTTGAGTTCCTCTCCCTCTCGTTAGCAGATTCATCCTCAGAGGAGCAGTGTTTTCTTCGCTTGGTCCCCGTCTCAATTGGTGTGGGGACCGTTGGTTGTTGCTGCTCCTCTAATTGCTGTTTCTCTGGTTGATGCTGTTGCTGTTCTGGTTGCTGCAGCTATTTTTGTTGCTGCTGCTCCTGTTCTGGCTGTTGCTGCTGCTGCTTTGGCTGCTGCTGTTTTTGTTGTTGCCGCTGTTTTCGTGGCATTGGTTGTGGAATTGGCCGCAGCAGCTGATGTTGTTGCTGCGGCTGGTTCAATGGCTGGTTTGGCTGCTGCTGCTGTATCTGCTGCCGTGGCTGTTGTGGAGGCTGCTGTTGTTGTTGCTGCCTCGGTTTTTGGGTTGGTGGTGGGACGGTGGCAAATGGGATTGTGGGCTTCCGTTTCCGCCTCATTACCGTGATCCATTCCTTCCCCTTGGCCTCCTGCGTAGTTTTGGGTTTCCTCGGTGCTGGGGTTGGTGCTCCAGTTGCAGGAGTTGTGACAGCCTGTTTGGACACTGGTGCTGTCTCAGAGGTTGGGACCGCCTTTAGTGTCACTCGAGTAGGAGTTGACCTTTGAGGGCAGCTCTTGGCCATGTGACCCTGCTTTTGGCAGAATCAGCAGTGCGGACGACGCCCCTCCACCACTACTGTCATAGTTGCCTCCTTAAATGTCAGCTGTGCCATTGCACAAAAGCAGGTAATCATCTCGTATTGCATTTAATCGATTTGAAATGAAAAGACTTCATGCGTTCCTTTTCATGCTAGGATTTTTTTTGATTCGGCATAGAAACTCAAGAAAAATTTTTAAAAATGGATGTTACTCACGTTGGTGGTTGAGAATGAGACGGCTGTTGGGGTAAGTGTGGAGGAGGTTGCTGACCAGGTAAAAGAATTGGTTGCGGTTTCAGCATTTGCATTAACACCTGTTGATCTTGTGACAGTTTGCTGGCGATGGCCGGGTCGTTAAGATCGAGATGTTGTAATGGTGGCGGTGGAACAGGTTGCTGCTGTTGCTGCTGCATCTGTTGAACCATTTGCATTTGCAGATGTCTACAAGGATAAAACACAAACACAAGAATGACTTGCATGAAACGGAGCAGCTCCATCAATGGAGTATCAAATTAAGGTTTTCCTCACCATTGTGGCTGGTAAGGAGTAAACTTTTACAAAACAGCATTCTATCTCTAAGAAACAGTTTTTTTTTTTTTTTAATGGTTCAATAGAAAAATCCAGTAAAGATTACCAGGCTCACACATAAATAAAAGATGCGAACAAAAGAGATTAAAAACATACTTATGAAAATATAACTGGATTTATTTACGTTTGTCAAAGACCAAAATATACAAACATATGTAAAAACTTTCAAATGCATGATATAAGAAGGCAGACTTTTGTGTATGGACATGAAAACATAACTGGTAAGAATGTGTGGTAACAACTGAATGCACAAGTGACTGAAAAGCATCTCAACTAAATTAGTCTGGTTGAAGGAGACGACTGTACAATAAATAACTCTTCTATAAACAGATTTTGATTGTTCTTCAGTCAACATATTTTTTGAAACATAGTAAGTATATTGCAGAATTTGTCTTTATTAAAAAAAATATCAGAGATCAAAACTATTTTTAGAAACAGAAAATATTGCATTAATAATAAATTCTCAACAAATAAAATGAATGCCATGACCAGAAATTGAACCCGAAACCTAATTTAGTTTGAGATTCCACTTACTGGCCTATTTGGATTTTCTTAGAGCTTAAAACATTATAACATTATCTTAAACAAAACAGGAATTCAAACATAAACAATAATAAATAACATAGACAGAAGAAAAAAAGGAATACTACTTATTAAAAATTTTTAATAACATAAAGAGAAACTTTTTTTTATTTATTTATTTATTTATTTTTTTTTTTTTTACATTTTTGTAAGTTGATCATGAGAAGATGAAAATGTTGATACTTTTTTTTACTGATATTTTCATGTTCAATATTAAAACCGAATGCAACACTTTTATTATTAGAAGAAATAAAAAAAAATCTTTAAATTAACAAGTGACTGAAACTGTTGAACAAAGAAAAATAGGATAGATGCTGTTTAGAAAATTGACATTTATAAAGAGATGGTAACTCACAACCACTTTTCGAGAAATGAATCAGCCTTTCTGACCGCTCGTCTAGCCCAGCTAAAGACCAAAGTAGTGTAGGACATTTGAAGTACTAAACTCTGACCTCCTAGTCTTTCAACCACCAAGATTTTGCCGCCTCCAACCAACAGGTGGCCCCATTGAGAGACATTTAGACATTTACTCTCTGCAGAGGGGCAGTCAGTGTATTCTGATGCCTCCACCTGAATGAATTGGAGAGAATTGGAAATTGCATTGATATGATAACTGAACTTATGCATTCATGAACTGAAAGTTTCATCTTTCTGTTGTAGATATTGACAATGTATAGACAATGTATGATGAGCCAAACGCTATCACGTCTAATGCACAAATGACACTGCGCCTGCGTGAAGGTACAGGAAATCCGGTTTCTGATTTGCATGAGTTTGTGCCTCTGCGGAGATAAAAGACGGATTTTTTTTTTGTGTCAACGGAATTCTTTCATTTGCTTTGGTCGGTGAAAGAGATTTTGCGTTTTCGTTTCAGAAGGGAAAAGACTCAGTATCGTAAATTGAAGTCAGGAAGAAAGGGACAGCAAGAAGAAAGAACTACAAATAGAACATTCTGATTTACAATGTACGACTAAGAAAGCAACCACTGTCATTCACATGCATCAGAAGCAGAGAGGCATCATTAAATTCCTGGTAAAAATATATTGAGAATGGTGGTGACTATGTAGAAAAAAAATTCTGGAGGTGGAGCATAAAAGGTTACTTGTATTAATGATACCACTTGTATTCATCACTCTTCACCTTTTTGAGTTAAAAAAGAGGAGGCTTATATTTCTATTTTTTTTTTTTTTATAATAATCATGGAGTGTTTACAGTAACAAGCAAGAAAAATAAGTTTTGGTTGTCATTTGCAACAATGCAAAGCTCTTCATAAAAACAAATAAAGTACTGTTTAGGACTTGGAATGGTTTGATTTATGGCATATCAACTTTTGAGTGATTTTGTGCCATAAAACACATAAAAAGTCATCTGGTAAGTTCTGTAAATTTATTTTGTATTTAGTAGTTGATAGTTTTTTTTTTCTCCTCCTGGCTTGGTAGGATGGCACATTGGACTTTTGCAAAAATGATCCAATTTTCATCCTTAACCTGAAGCACTTGCTTGTCTAATCATAAAGAACTGTGATACAGCATAACAGCCTAGTTTTATTTTGTTTGATGATTAAGTTTTATTATTTAATTAAAAAATAAAATAAGAACAAACTCATTAGTGAGCATGAAACTGTTCTTGTTTAGAATTATCCCTATGTTAAAAATCAAAAATAAAGAAAAATCTATATGATGTACACATCAAGATGAAACGAAAATATCATATTTCAAAAATTGCATAAATTGAAATTTGAACAAGAAAATCAAATTTTATGAGTAAAAGGAGCAATAAAAAGGGGAGATAACTCATTAATTCAAACTTGTAATGCCAGAAAATTCCCATTAATCACTTAAAAACAATTTTCTTGAAAAAAAGAACTTGATCAATTTGTAATTTTTAGAATATGATATTTTTGTTTCATCACGAGTACATACATCATACAGATTTTTCTTCATTTTCTTTGTTAATATAGGGTGAATTCAAAAATCCAAGAAACACATTTTCGTGCAGTTTGGACCATGTGATCCAGCAGAGGAGGAGTCTTACCTGATCCATTGTTGTTGGAACATATGCTGCTGTTGCTGCAGCATGAAATGATGCAGAAGTGCCATTTGATCCTGCTGTGATACGGGTGGTGCCTGTCCCGGTGGTTGAGTAGGAAGTTGAGGGTTTGGAGGGGCCATGTTTGCGAGTGTGGGCATTAAAGGGGCTTGGTTGGGGACACCAGCTGTCGTGGAAATGCCACTCGTGACGACTGGAGCAGACTGAGTAGGGGCTGGAGGTGGGGATGGTGATGGTAACGAGACAGGTGCAGAATCTGCCTGCAAATCCAAATCACCAGAGCTCGGGCTCACATTGTTCACTCGATTTAACTGAAAGAGAAAAAAAAAAAAAAAAAAAGAAAAAAAAGAAAGCAATTAATTTTCAACAAATCTAAAAATAGAAAGGTTATTTTAAAATGTTTAAATTTGGTAACAAAAAATGAGCTTTTCTGAAATTAAAAATTAAGACTATTTTACAATGATAACATTTAAATCGAGACTAACAATGAAAAATTATGGTTTTGGTTTAATGCTGGTAGAATACTTCCTCTCCCTACAACCTGAAATGTCATTAAGCGATCTCTGGGTGCCACTGATACATTGTCAGTTTTAGAACTTAACCAAGTTATGGGAAACAATTGAATGGAAGAATATTTTTCCCTAACTTAAACAGAATGTTTAGTCTGGAATGTAACCTGCAATGACAGACCCCTTCCCAAACAAAATTACCGTAATCTCTGCCGTCTTCAGGAACCATTGCACAAACAGCAGAAAAGATAAAATGAGCCAAGCACTATCAGTTGATGGACTTTTCATTACATTTCATCAGAAGTTGCAGCAGAATGCCACGTTCTTCTTGGCCTCCACTAAACACAAACTAGCAGAAAATCATACCAAGACTCGTGAAATGAAGATGAGAGGAAGGTAGATTCATAGTAATGTGTTTAATCAAATGCTTCGCATCTTCGCAATACTTTGTTCTTATGAACAAATTTCAGTTTCTGATAGTGAGAAGACATCAACTTAATTTCCTTGGTAAGAAATCCAACATTTTTTTAATCTGCAATCTCAGTTTCCAAGCTTGACAGTCTTGAGGATTGATTTGATTAAATTCCATTGTCTAAGATCCTTTATAATGGTTTGTTTCCATTTTTATGGAGTTGTTTCATTTTCCTTTGGTCTTTTAATCTCAAAGTTTCTGCATTTTCTCAAGAGTTGCTCAACCTGGCCAAATCAACATGGCCAACTGACCATCACAAGTCCATCAAGCTTCAGTAAATTCAGCCTCATCAACAGGGTATCAGAAATTATGTGCTGGATTCAATCTTGACATTCTGATTATTAATTTGTTATTACACTGAAATGTGCAAGCGAGAAGTAGGTGAGTGCCCAGCACTTAGCTCCATACAGCATCACACTCTTAACATGACTCTTCTTTAAATGACTAAAACTTATTAAACCAATGGCTGATGCAACAGCAGAATGAGTGTGTCATGCAAAAACATATGCTATAGCTATGGAAAATGAAAATTACCAGATTCTAGCATAATGGCCTTAAATTTACGTTACTTAATAATTAAGAATAAAATATGAAAACAATTTTTAAAAATTGCAGTAAGATAATTCTACTTTAATGAGATTTCAAAACGACTTACTTTAAAAGGTGGGATTGGCGGTCCAGAAAGAAATGGCACCCTTCCGCATCTTTTTATCAGATCACCTATACAAAAAAAAAAAAAAAAAAAAAAAAAAAAAAAAGGAAAAAATAAAAAAGTTTTTTTTATTGTTTTTTTTTAACTGCTGAGTCATCATTTATCAAGGTTAAAATTTACCCAAAGATAAACAATACTTGAATGATGATGAATATTATGAGAGGATTAAAAATAATGAATAGAATTTGATAATTTACTAGGATGGTTTATGACAAATATTTACTAAATTTGAAGATTTTTATTTAATGGTCACTTCCATTTTTTTTTTTTTAGGGACAGTGTTTGATAAGAACTGATTGGATTCCCAGAGATTTTTCAGAATCATTTTCCAAATTATCTAGGTCTTGGTGATGGATTTAAATTTGTTCAGAAAATCAAGTTCTTTAGCTGCTCATGTGTTGAGAATACGTTATTTTCTGCGAATGTAGCAACTGTGTTTGTGTCTGATGAATACGACAGGTTATTGCACTCCAACCCTTTTATTTGACCATGAAAATGTCTCAAAGCACCAGTTCTATTATCCAAGTAATATTATTATGTTCAGTTTTTAACATATGTTCGGATCATGCATGTATCAAGCACAACTGCCTTATAGACATTGTCTAATAATGGTTATATTTGTTGGAGTTTGATGACAACCAGTAGTTAATATACCGAAATGTATATAATAAAGGATTTTAGGGGTATCAGTGTTAAGGGTTGATTGGATCTGCCTAGTTGGTGCAATTAAAACTCAAAATGGAAATGAGCAAATGAAAGTCATACAGAACACAGATGCTCAGCCATCAGAATCTAGTCTTCAAGCATCATGGATTATGACGAATGCCCAACAGATGGCGCTATTTGGGTAAGTAAATTTTTTATAGTTATATGCAAAACAAATACACATTGTGATAATAAAAAATAAATATAAAATTTCAGTTTTGAGAAGATAAATACATCCCCAGCGCACTTCTCTAAAATATCATTTAATTTTGGCTGGAAAAAAAAAAAAAAAAAAAATTCAGATTTTTATAAAGTAAGTACCAATTTTCAGATAAAATTAAAATCTTTTCTTAAATAGATATGTTGAATGTTTAATTTGGTATTTAGGCTTAAATTATGCCTCGTCCTTCGGGTTGATATTTCTATCTTCACAAGTCTCTAAAATTGTTATTTATATATATATTTTAAGATTGTTTATTTATATATATATTTTAAAATTGTTTATATATATAATTTCAGATTATTATATCAATCAAACACCAAATCCTCTCCTGTGGGGGAAGTGGTGAGGTAAATTTAATATGTAAATTCAATGTGAAATTAGCTGCCTTGAAATTGCAAAAGGTGTTTGTAAGCAGGACTTGGGGGCACGAGACAAAAAAGAAGACAGCAATTATACCTTAAAAATCACAGTACCAATTAATCCCCCACTCCCTACCTTCAGTAAAATTTTTAAATGGAAATCAAAAAATTAATTTTTACTTTTAATCTGAAATTTGTACTTAACTGATAATATTAAAAAATAAAAGATACAACAATTTTTTTTTCTTTTTTAGAGAAAGAAGGATTTGATAAATCAACCATTTTTTTTCTTTCTAAAATACAGCAACATTTATAGCATGAAAGAGAAAAAAGGATTTTTTCATTATTACCTAAAGGTTGATAATAATCATCACAGCCTCTTTTAACCATGAGTTTCATAGCAAAATAACCAACAGAGAACCATTCCGACATTTCTTCAGCAGAAAATGACCCTAAAAAAATTAAAAGTATTTGATGAAATGACTGAGAAAAAAATTTGGTTATAAATTTGAAAATTTAAAAATCAAAAATTTTTATTTTTATGGAAAAGATATTTAAGATAATAAATATGTATATTATGCAAAACATACATTAAATTGAAAGTAATGTCCTCGATATTTAAGATAATAAATATATATGTATTAAGCAGATTTTTACTCAACACAATTATTAACTCGACAGACTAAGTAAGATGATATTTGCTTCCATCTTAGACATTTTGATCATTTTGTAAAAAAGACTGAGGAAACCTTATTTCTCTTTATCTACTAACAATATCTACCAGCATTACTCGAGAGTTTTACTTTTATTTTTTGTTTACACCAGTTTATTTTTATTTCTGACTGAATTATAAACAGATTTTTTTTTATTATTATTACACAATTGCTTGTTTGCTAAACTTTAAGGATTCATAAAAAAAATGTTACAAACTTTTAAGTAAACAAAATGTATAAATTTTTTTTTTTTTTTTTTAGATAAGTGAATGCTGTGCTAAGGTGGTTTATAACTTGTTTACTTGCCTCCTAACAAAGGCAAAGTTAGATGCAAGGTTAGTTTTTAAAGTAAAGAAAATCCAGTTCCCAAAAGGGGGAATACTGCATTGGTCTGAAAATAAAAATTGTCTCAGTCTAGATGGATTTCTTCTTCATTAACTGATAACCTGATAACAGAATAGATATTTTGCTACTAGCCAAGAGATGAAAGATCATTTTGAAAAAGTTATTTCATATGTGGATTTTTCAATATAAATTAAAATATCATCAATATTAAATTTTTTATGGTTTGTTTGCTTATACATTTTGTTTAATGAAAAGTTTGTAAGTTTTTCGTTTTGTAAATAAACATTTTTCAATTCAGAGATCCCTTTTTGGGATGCTGGATTTTCCCTACATTAAAAATCAACCTTATGTCTATCCTTGTGGTAGTCGATATAAATAGGGACAAACTTTCTGTAACATTTTTTTTATATAGGTCTTTGTTTTGTTTATTATAAAGTTTTGTAAAAACTTTTTAAAATTTCATTTTTATGCTTATAAATAATTCTGTATACTATTTTTTTTTAAATTGTTTATAAAAAGTTTGAAACTTTTTCATTAATTTTTTTTGTAAAATGTTTGAAACTACTTTTGTTTAAAATTCAATTGGAAAGAAAAGAAACTGGTATCGACAGAATATGTGTCCTTTTAGTCATTTCTGATTCTGGAGTGCCTCAAAATATAATTAAGTATTAATAGGATTTAAATTTCTAAGACATCTGATGAATTTGATTGCAAAGCTAATTTAAAAAAAAATAATATTCCTTCTTTAAAATGTAGGGTTATATGACACATTCACGTTTGGACAATGCTCTCCACTGGATTTACAATAACCACACAGCCAGACAACAACATGGCACATAAGAAAAGGAAAAAGAATATATATATATATATATATATATATATTGTATTGTTTTTTAAAAAAAAAAAAACTTATGAAGGCTTTTAAGCTGAAAATTTTTCATTTTAAATAAATAAATATCTGTTTATTTAAAAACACAACTCCGCACAGTATCGTCCTTTCTAACGCTACATTTTAAATTCCTTTGTTCCGTGCTTCTTAAAAGTGGACTTTATTCATACTAATATTCCTTCATTGAATCATCTTTGCAAAAAATGTGCATATTTTCATACACGAAATTAAAAATGACTGAGATAAACAAAAATGAAAACTCTTGAGTAACACCAGGTAGGTATAGTTAAATTTTTAAATGATTTTTTAATAGAGAATATGAAGCACATGTTCTCATTGTTTTTCACATGTAGAAAATGATCTGCACCTTGTTGGTCTCCCTGAGGGTCTCTGTAATACCATTCATCCTCAGCCGATTTCACCGGACTATCCGACATTTTCTTTGGTTCTTCATCCTAAAAATGTCAGACAAAAAAAAACAAAAAAAACGATTAAGTTGAAATTACGCTTTGATAATCATTTCAATGCCATTTACAATGGTCGTTCCAAAAGTAAAGCCTTCTATTTTTTTTTTAAATTCAAAAT
This sequence comes from Euprymna scolopes, assembly GCF_053919585.1. NCBI lineage: Eukaryota > Metazoa > Mollusca > Cephalopoda > Sepiida > Sepiolidae > Euprymna > Euprymna scolopes. The sequence continues at coordinate 193,220,930 of NC_136483.1, forward strand.
GTTGAATTAAAACACGAGTGGTACCATTGAAATGACTGACCTTTTGTACTCCAAAATTCATTTATCTACATAGTCACCACCATTCTAAATACACTTTTACTAGCAATTCCATGACGCACCTCTGCTTCTGACGCACATCCATGATGGGTTGCTTTCTTAGAGTCTTACATTGTCAACATCTGCAACAGAGATATGCATTCACAACCTGAAAGTTCCATAAGTTAAGTCATTATAACAATAAAATTTGCAATCCCCTCTGATCTAGTCAGGCGGAATAAAAATAAGAGGCATTCCTTTTGGAACGTTCCTCATAAATATACTGACAACAGTTTTATTATTACTAAATAATAATGTTCAACAATTACGGCTGACTAAATGGTTAGTTATCTATTTTTATTAGCCTGACGCAAAGAAGCGAAAGATTTGCATGAATTTTAGTTTTATCTCAGACTAATTTGGATTAAAACAAAGTCTGAGGATGTCCGTTATCTTGCTTGTAATTATGCACATTTCATCAGCATCTGAATGTGTTGTTGTGCGACGAAAGATAAATAAAATAAAGGGGAATTGATGACAAGGATGAGTTTTTGTAAATAATTAAAAGACACTAAGCAGGAGGTAGGAGAAGATGTGGTAAGGTGGAGAGAGACGAAGAAAGAGGAAGAATGCATTCTGAAATGCATACAGAATAAAGACAACTGTAAAAACCCACAAACATACTTATTCGAAGTGTCTAATTTTTAAGGAAAGCAAACATCCAAAGTAAAAGGTTTTAAAGTTATAGCATACTGAAAGAAAAATAGAAGTAAAACATCTCCCAAATAACATAGGGTAGTTAGTGAAAAATAAAATGGATATTATTAAATAAAGTTAGTTTAAATAATGATCGTTGTTGTTAAAAAAAATTCAATCTTATTTCATCAGGCTGATATTTTTAAGAGTCCATAAAATTTATTTTTAAACTATAAAATCAAAAATAAAAGTTTGTGCTTTCATTTAAAAACAAATTAAAAGTATTTATTTATAATTTAAATTTAATTGAAATACATAAAATGCTGTCTATGAAATTGTTCATAAATTCACAATCCTTTTGGCAATCCAACCATATTTGTCACAAATAAACTATAGTTGATATCTAACTTGTTTAACAAGTTTCAGCCATGAATGTATAATTTTTGTTTAATCACCTTCAATATGTTAGGACATTTTAGCGATCATCTCATCAGAAGTTGTGTGATCCTGAATGAGCACCAAATTTGTTGGAGCTAAATCCACCTCCTTCCCTGTGAGGATTATCTCAAAAATAATATAGCCATTAAAACAACCCAAAAACTATTCCTAAAAGTCAAAATCAGGGCAATGTCAAGAAAGGAGTGTTAGCGCTATTAATTTTGTATACAGGTGAGATTATCATTGGACAACAATGAAACAAAAACTACTGTACATTTATGCTTGTAAATTGGCGAACAAGTCAAGACGACATATCCCAGCCCTACTGGGGATGGTAGGGATGGGTGACGTAACAAAATATATAAAAAAATAAAGTTTCCCAGGTTCCTTGATAATGCGTTGTTACGGGAATGGTATAACCGTCTCGAAGACAACAATAAAATGAAATGTACTGGACAACAAAATAACATAAGAAATAACGAGGACAAGTATCGTTGAAAAATTAACAAACTTATTTATATAAAAAAATAAAATTCAATTCAAGAAAAGGTTGGTTGGTTGTTTTTGTTTTACGGCATATCAACCTTTATCAGGTTATTTAATGCCGAATCTAGTTATTTTGAGGAACGATTTTTAATGGAGTATATATATATTTTTTTAAGTTAGATTCTATTTAACCCATAGTTGGGACCCTAACAGGTACTACCACTCCGGGTCAGAGTGGACCTGGTAGCAATGGCAATTAAAGGGTGGCTCTACACTCCCCAATGCCCGCAAGGTGGGGCCCAGATATAGTTTTAGGTCATATCCAGGACTGTTGTATAAAGGGTTTTTGTTGTAAATTTTTTATAAAGGCCAATTTTTTTAAGATATGAGAGTATGGTGTGGGGATTGTTTATATCAAATAACTCTTTAATATTGTTTTCTTTGTAGAATCGATTTCTTACTGTTACAAAATCAGTACATTCAATTAATATGTGTTTGATTGTGAGTGGTGTTTGACAAGGTATACAGATGGATTGGCTTTCTTTTTTTAGGAGATATGAGTGGGTTAAGTGAGTATGGCCTATTTTTATTCTTGTTAGTTTGACTTCTTTTCTGTTTAATTTCGTATTTTGTTCTTGTTTTTTGATTTTTGGCATGATTTCGTGAAGTTTATTGTTAGAGTGTTCATTCCAGTAGGTTTGCCATTTCTCTGTTGTATATGCGTTGATACGTCTTTTTAGATCTATGTATGGAATTTTAAAATTTGCATCGATTGGGAGATTTAAGGCGTTTTTTGCTGCAGAATCTGCTAATTCATTACCTTTAATACCGGAATGGCTTTTTTACTGTTTAGTTCAGTTAATTTTTGGAGTAATTTTGCGATTAGGGGGTTGTCCATCTTTTTATTTTTAATCGCTTTTAGAGTAGATTATGAATCTGAAAGGATTATAAATTTGTTTTTTTTTGTTATTGGAGGCGAGTTTGAGAGCTAGGATTAGAGCATGTATTTCAGCACTGAAGATTGAGGTTTCTTTTGGGAGGTTTGATTGTTTTTTTATTGATTTATTTAGTATTGCGGCACTGGCTGTTGCATTATTTTGTTTACACCCATCCGTATAGATGTGTATGTGTGGTCTGGATACTTTTCTTTGATTTTATCAAGATCATCATAAGTTATTGGATGAGTATGGTTCTTTTCATATTTACTTAAACTTAGGTCGATGTTAGGGGATACGATTTTCCAGGGAGGGGTTTTGAGTAGGACAGTTTTGTGAATTTTAGTTATGGGTAGACTTGCTTCTTTGGAAATCGATTTTATTCTAAGTCCAAAGGTTTTGATTGTGCTTTCTTTTTGGTCGAAAAGGTGTTTACGGTTTGGATTCAAAGTGCTATTGTGTGCTGGGTTTGTGGGGTTGGCAGTAAGTTTTGTGTAGTATTTTAGACCAAGGTTTTGATTTCTGATCATTGGAGGAGTTTCATGTGCTTCTGCATACAGGCTTTCTACAGGGGAGGTTCGAAATGCTTCTAGTGCTAGTCTTAGTCCGGAGTGGCATATTGTGTTGAGGGTTTTTAGATATGATTTTCTGGTGGATTGATATATGAAGCTACCATAATCTATTTTTGATCTAACTAATTCTCTATAGTCTGAGTAGTGTGTTCTTGTCAGCTCCCCAATCTGTATGGGCAATGACTCGTAGGAGTTGTAATGCTGTATTACATTGGTTTTGATGTGATTGATGTGTGGAATGAAATTTAGTTTTTTGTCAAAAATGATTCCTAGGTGCTTGTGTTCATTTACGAATGGAATTTTTTCGCCTTCAATCTGTAAGGTTGGGTCAGAGTGGAGTTTGCGCTGGTTACAGAAATGGATGCATTTTGTTTTAGTTTTGGAGAATTTTCAACCATTTTTCGTTGCCCATTTATTAATTTTATTCATGTTATGTTGTATTTTTCTTTCAATAGTGTGAGTGTATTTAGATCTGTAGCTGATTGAGCAGTCATCTACATATAAGGAGCTATGTATATCAGGAGAGAGTTCTTTTATAATGTTATTGATTTTCATGTTAAAGATAGTTGTTGATAATATGCTGCCTTGGGGCACTCCTTGATTTTGTGGGTCTGATAAAGTCGAGTCTATGCAAACTTGGAAAGATCTGTCTGTTAGGAAGTTTTTTATGAATTCAGATAATCTACCTCTTAGTCCAATGTTGTGGAGATCTTTTATGATACCGTGTTTCCAGGCAGTTTCATATGCTTTCTCAAGATCGAAAAAAAAAAACAGATGTTACGTGTTCCTTATTAATAAAAGCTTCTCTGATATAATTTTCGAGGTTAGTGATGTGGTCTATACATCCTCGATTTTTTTTGGTATCCACATTGGACTTCAGAAATTATTTTGTTGTCATCTAGATACCATATAAGACGGTAGTTAATCATTCTTTCAAACGTTTTGCATAGGCAGCTTGTGAGAGCTATTCGTCTGTAGTTTTCTGGGTTTGATGTATCTTTTCCCAGTTTGGGTATTGGTATTATTGTTGCATTTTTCCATAAAGTTGGGAAATCTTTTGTTTCCCATATTTTATTATAAATTTGGAGGAGTTTTAATGATTCTGGTGGAATTTATTTAAGGAAGCTGTAGTGCACTTCATCTGGTCCTACAGCTGAGTTATGGGATTTTTCTATGGCGGTTTCTACTTCATTGAGGGAGATTTCATTGTAAGGCTCTTGGTTTTTGGAGTTAAAGTTTATTTTGTACTTTTCTTCATGTTTCTTAAGTATTTGAAATTGTCTATTGTAGTGTTTTGATGATGAGTTTTCGGCAAAGGTTTTAGCTAGTGTGTTAGCAATATCTTTTTTATCAGTTATTTTCTGTTTATTTGTGAGAAGGTGTTTGATTGGATTCGGATTATATTTTCCAGTTATTTTCCTAATCATTTCCCAGACGGTTTTGAGTTTAGTGGTGATGTTGATTTTTTTTCTTAAGGCTGCCTTTCTCTGTCTAATGGCCGTTTTACATTCTGGATTGAACCATGGTTTGTTTGTTTTTCCAGGAGAATTTTTGGGTATGCATTTTTTGGCTATTGTTATGAGTACTTCCATGAATTCTTCTATTGTTTGGATTTGATGTTCTGTTAGTTTTAGTGAACAAAGTTCTTTAAATTCGGCCCAGTTGGCTTTGTTTGTGTTCCACCTGGGTATGTGGTTTTGGATGGAGTTACTGTATTTGATTATAATAGGGAAGTGATCACTTCCACAGGGTTCTTCGTAAGTGCTCCATGTATAATCCAAGAAGCTTGATGGATCACACATGGTAAGATCAATGCCACTAGTTGATCCGTGGGATTTTTTTGATTGAGAAGGCACAAGTTATTTTTGTTAATTAATTGTTCAATTTTGTTTCCTTTTGAGTTTGGGACTTTGCATCCCCATAATGTACTGTGGCAGTTAAAGTCTCCTAGAAGAATGAATGGTGAAGGTAGTTGGTTCATTAAATTTTCTAGTTCATTTTCATTTATTGGTTCATGAGGAGGGAGGTATATTGAGTAAATTGTGATTGTTTTGTGTAATGTGACTTGAGTTGTAATTGTTTGGAGATTTGTTTTGACAGAGAAATTGCTTTGAGGTATGTTATTCCTTACAAGAATTGAAGTGTCTCCATAAGCACGAAGGCCTGTGTTATGGAAATAGTTGTATTGTTCATAGTTCGGCGTTTTGAAATGGTTATTGTTTTGTAGGAAGGTTTCTTGTAAGCAAATGGCTGGGTAGAAGAGTGAGATAAGTATAAGAAGTTCATTATAGTTAGATCTTATTCCACGACAATTCCATTGGATAATTTGTGTTTTATTTCTATCCATGAGGCTGTTTAGTTTTCCTCTATTTCCATCTCTTTATAAGAAGAGGGTTTATCTTTTGTTGGAGTTTGTATCTTTGGTGAAGTGTTTTGCTGGGTTTTTCTTTTTTTTTTTTTTTTTGGATCTGGACGTTGATCCGGATCTTGCTTGAAATGTTGCCGTTTTGGCTTCTTGTTCATTTTTTCCCTCTTGATTACTTGTGTTTGGTTTCTTTTTTTTAATCTAGGGTGTTTTTGGTTTCCATTTTTTCTAGAATTTGGAATCTATTTTGAGTGTCTATTGTTTGGTTTTCTTCTTTTCTGGAACGTTCTTTATTTGCTGTTTTATCATTGCTTATGTTTTTATTAATTTCTGGTGGTTGTTTTGTTGGTTTCTGTGATAATTTTTTTAAATGGTTCTGTTGTGGATGAAATATTATTTTCTTTGTTTGGATTTGTTATTTCTATTTTGTTTCCCAGATTTGAGTATTTTTCTTTTAGGCTATTTTGAAAATCTGGCCACTCTTTAATATTTAATGTAATCAGTTTGTTTATCAGCTCCCTATATTGATCATATATTTCATTATGTTGGCATGGTTTAGTTGTCTTTTTTGTTGTCTCAGCATATGTGTTGTCTTTCATGTACGTCTCAACTATTTTTCTGGCTTCTGGAAAGGTTGTGTTTTTCTTGTACTTTACTTCTATTATTTCTCTTTCTTTTTTATATGTTTCGCATATTTTAGAGAAGACCAGGTGATCTTCTTTGCAGTTTGAGCATTTCACCTCATTTATGCATTTTTCTTTGGTGTGGTCAGGCTCTTTGTTGCCGCAATTTTCCACATATTTTTATTCCTTTACAGGCTTCTTTATGATGTCCATATTTTTGGCAATGGAAACATCTTAATGGGGCTGGGATATATTGGTCTACTTTTACATTTAAGTAGCCAATTTTTATTTCCTTAGGTATTATTGATTTATTAAACGTTAATATATATGTGTTGGTTGTTATTTTATTGTTTCTTTTTATGTTTATGCGGATGTGGTTGATTACTCCTTGTTTTTCTAATTCAGTTTTTATTTCTTCTTCAGTTGCCAGCGATTGTTCATAACTTCGAATTACTCCTTTCGAAGTGTTTAGTGTTTTATGGGGAAAGACTTTGCACTTATACTCATGGAAGTTCTTCATTTTGAGTAGAGATTGAGCACTTGGTTATCTCAACTAGTAGATTTCCATCTTTTGTTTTTTTGATCATTTTTGGTTTACCTTTTTGTGGATAATGTCTTTTCTATTAGGAAAGGTGATAAATTTCCAATTTTTTTTTATTTTCGATTAATTCAATAACCAAGAATCGTGGGAAGTTTCCTTCGTCTATAGTTGGAACGGTTTTTCTAGTTTTGAATTTTTGTTCTTCATCTGAGCTTGAAAGGTCAGAATCGGAGAAATGGTTTCTTTTAAGGGTTTTGAGGGGGATGCTTTTGTTTTTATCAGCCATGGATTTTGGGATTTATTTTTTATCAATCACGCTCCTTACCCACCTCGGAGTCTAAAATTGGGGCATAGTAAGGGGGAAACCCATTCGCCTTGATCATGTCGGAGCTACGTGGAGGATATACTCTTTTGGCAAGGAGTTCTCAAGCACTATATTTTCTGTTCAATATGTCCTCAAAAATACATTTGCTCAGATGGAGTGTTGAGTTCTGGTCTTTCCAATTGATTGACCCTTGCCACCGCCTTCTAGCACTTACTTGGTTTGCCTATTTTTGTAGTGGGGGAATAAATAAAAAAAAAAAAAAAAAATGGGAGTACCTTTAAGTTTCATTCTTTGTGGTAGTTGGTACTTTGGGTGTAAGTGCTAGGGCTTGGCGTGACTGGCCGATTGGTTGGATCGGGCCTCTCCAACCGCCCGTCTAGCCGAAGTAATGTGTTGCAGTGCCCAGACTTTTATGCACCCAGGTCTAGGTTAGCTCAATCACCGGGTAGCAACCCACGGCTAACTGGTTGCCCCATTGAGGGATTTTTACCCTCTGCAGGGGGGCAGTCGGCTTATTCTAGTGCCCTACCAACAGGGCTAGAAAAAAAAGGGGGGGGGGGGCGACAGGGTTGGTAAGTAGGGAAGGAAAAGGAAAGGAGAGGAGAAGGGGGTTGTTGTTTTTGTTTTTGCAGAAAATAATTAAGTTTTACAAAAGAGAATAGAAAACAAGAACAGAAAATCGATGTAGGTGCATTTCGTCTCAGGAAGCCAATAGACAGCCTGATCTGGTAGCACCAGTCAATTCAAGAAAAGAAAATTAAATATGTCTAAATAAATAAAATGATTTAATGATTCAAATTCTACCGAGAGAAAAATATATCAACAGTCAATGGCCACATAAAACAAGAAATCGTCTGCTTAATTAGATACAGGTTCTAGGATAAGAGAGATGATTGAAAAACTCACTGAATGTCCTTTGAAATGTGTCCTTTCTTTCGTCTCTTTTTTTTTTATATATTTCTTTCCTGTAAATTGTTTACATTTGATTACGCGCGTGCAGGTTAGTTTTCATATTTCTGTCCTTCGGATTGTTTACGCTTCATTATGCACGTGTGTATTAATTGCTCCTAGTATTTGTTTCTGAAGCTCATCGAAGCCCTTGATTTATAGTAAATGTTTCGTTGCTCCTTTGACCCTTCCTTCGCAAGGTTCATTCTTTTCTTCAGTCAATATTCTAAATTTGACCGCTGAACAAAACATATTTTTACCGTCGCCGCCAACATCGGCTTGTGTCGTTAATATTTACCTTCGCGACGCCACTGGCTTCGCCTCCCCGACCTTCGTTGACTTACGTCTTATTGCTTTGAAGTACAAAGCTCCACTGCCTGTTGACAACTTTTTTCAGTCCCCTCTCTCTATATACGGTCTACATCTCTCTCTTTCTCTATACAGTTTAATTCTCTCTATATGGTTTAGTTCTCTCTATCTTTTCTCTCTCCTCTCTTTCTCGTCTATGAGCTTTCTTTTCTCTTTCCTCTTCCACCCTTCATTCACAGTATCTCTGTCTCTTCCTTCTCCACTTGCTCGCAGGCCTCTTCCTCCCCTTTTTTCTGTTTTGTTTACAAAATGTGAATGAGCAGACGAGAATGGATCTTTTTGGCGCCAAAAAATGATACAGTAAATAAAATATACTGAAAATATATCTCCTCTTGGCTAAAAATCAATAAAATAATTTATTATACATTTTAATAAATGTATCACAGTATGAAATAAATTTTATTAACAATTCTAAGTTTTGTTTTTTTTTAATGAAGGGGAATAATTTATATTTTATGTATTTTTTAACATAAAATTGTATTCCATAAGCTTCTTTTATATCCAAAAATCATTCATTCCAACAGCTCCAAAATTCAAAATATCAATTCAACTTTTCAGGAATTCCATCCAAGCAATTAATTCTGGACAAAAATTATAGTTTGAGGTTTTACCTTCATCTCAACAGGTAGCAACCATCTCAGATGGTGAGGGTCACCATTTTGGATGCCTTCAGAGTAACTTTTATATTTTAGTATATGTACTGCTGAACAATTCTTTAGAATAAATAAATTAAAATGTCTCAAGGAACAAAAAAAAAAAAAAAAAAAGGCAAAAGTGCTACTTACTTCTTCTGTGACGTCAGCAACAATATTTTCTGCTGTTTTCTTGAGCCGGTCCAGAGTATCTTCGTCTGAAATAGCACCAGAACTATTGTTGTTGTTGTCTGTTGAAAGAAGAGCCTCTCTGTGAGGGGAGGAGGAGGTTAAAAGGGATTCTGCAGCCACAATCGAACAGTCCAGTGCCAAGTTAGGGGGCACACTGGCCACAGTGGTTTTCTCTCGCCTACAAACTGGAGGTGCAGGCGGAGAGCATGATGAACTAACCTGGCCGACAGGATGGACCACTTTGTGAGGCGATTTTTGTACACTATTTACAACTGGACTCGTCCGCAACTGTTTCACTTCTTCTGACCTGTGTTGTTCATCCTTCCCACTTTCATTTACATATCGAGGCCCATCAGAGTGGCTACCATCTCCTTCATTCTAAAATGGACAAACACGCAAAATAAAATTCAGAAATTAAGTGATAATAACAGGGCACATAAAGATGTATTTACATTAGATGTTTAGTCAAACTTTGACAGTGATGCATCTCAATGCATTGTCTACTCTGTAAATACTTGGACAAATCGCTCAAAGTAGTAGTTGAAATATTTTATATTGGAACCCTATGCTAGTAATAGCGATTAAGTTAGCTAGTGTAAATTTTGATAAGGGTCACATTAGTACATGTCAGGATAACCTAGGTAACAGAAATAAAGACAGATGGTGTGATTTAAAGTGGAGGACAAACGCCCAGACAAAACATAGTTGAATGATCATATGGATGATGTCACTTTTTGAATGAGAAAAACAAAGGGTTTCTAGTCAGTTTTTTTCTGGTAAGCCCAACTGTGCGACTGACACGTCCAATAATGTAAATAATCTAAGTGAATCTTACTGATATTTCGGTCTGACTGCATCTCTCAATCAGGTTAGAAAACCAAGTTAAAATAGACAAAGTAAATAATAAATTAGTTACATGGTTACATTCAGCAAAGTCTCCTTGTGTCATTCATGCACAAATAGTTTTATTCATCTTAGTTAAACAACCAATCAACCACACATGAAACAACAACGAGAGGAAATAACTATAAAAAGAGCTCATACAAACACTTTTGCCACATATGTACAAAAAAACAAAAAAAAACTTAATTTGATTTGGTTCTCACGGATGAGAACATAACATGCAATCTTACGTTGATGAAAATATGAGTGTAAATCAATAAGTTTGAAGACAAGTGATATAAATTCAATCTAAATGAAAATAGAGCAACAAAACAAGGTTTAATTGCCCTACTGATTACTTAACAACAAATTTGACAAGTTACAGCATTCTAAATCTTTTATTCTTTTTTTTCAGATAATATTTTATAATATTAACCTTTTGACAGTCCAAATTGAGCCAATTTGAAGTTCGTTCAAACATTAAATTTCTAACAAAACTGGAATGGAAACCGACGGAAATCATTAAAGCTCTACAAAATGTTTATGGAGACTCGTCACCTTCTAGAGCTGTTGTTTATCGTTGGATCAGACGATTCAAGGATGGTGGGAATGGTCTTCAAGATGACCAAAGAGAAGGTAGGCCTTCAACATCAAAAAATGCTCAAAACATTGAGCTTGTCAGGAATCTTGTTGAAGAAGATTGGAGAATAACAGTGAATGAGATTGCTAAGGAGCTGGACATTTCATTTGGGTCATCCTTTTCAATTCTGAAAGAAGATCTTGGTCTGAGTAAGCGTTCTGCTCGTTGGGTGCCTAAAGCGTTGCAGCAGAATCAGTTGAATCTGAGATCAGATCTTTCATTGGCCCTTCTGACTAGAATTGAAGCAAATGAGGCAAACTTTTTTGAACGGGTCATAACCGGTGATGAAACATGGATTTACCTGTACGATCCTGAAAGCAAAGTTCAGTCTAAACAATGGTTACCAAGAGGATCAGCAGGCCCTATCAAGTTCAAAGCAGAAAGGTCAGCTCAAAAAATAATGGCAACTGTTTTTTAGGATAAAGATGAAATCGTTTTATTAGATTTTCTTGAAGGACAGAAAACTATCACCGCAAGCTATTACGAAGGAGTTTTGAGAAAGCTGAAGACTTCATTGGCTAAGAAACGACGAGGAAAGCTCCATCGTCAAATTCTGTTCCATCATGACAACGCTCCAGCACACACGGCCAAGACTGTAAGAACAATTTTACGCGAGTTTCGCTGAGAAATCCTTTCACACCCTCCCTATAGTCCTGAGTTAGCGCCTAGTGATTTCTTCCTATTTCCAAAACTGAAGGAACATTTGAAAGGAATAAGATTTCAATCCATAAATGAAGCAAAGAAAGAGGTTGTGACCTGGTTCACTAGACAAGTTCCAGAATTTTATGAAGAAGGAATTTATCGATGGAAACATCGCTTACAGAAGTGTATTGAGTTAGGCGGATCGTATGTAGAAAAATAAAGTTTTCAACTTCCATAAATAAAGTTTTTCTTCAATTTGTGTCAGAACTTTTTGATTTACCCTCGTATAACCTGTGCATTTTCGTGTTGATGAAAACGCAAAGAGGATTTCAACATGGTATGAACGCAGAATGATTAACAGAACTGAATGCATGTGGTTATCACAGCAAAGAGCTACACTTTAATCAAGACTGTTTTTGTTTTTATACTTATTTCTATGATTTTTGGTTAGTTTTATTTAGGTTTATAGCAAATAATAATTCAAATAAAAGTTGACATGGATAAACAAATATTCATTTATTTATAAATATGAACATCACAAATACATAAAAGAAAAAACAAAAATAAATTAAATAATAATTAAAGGAAAAGTAGGCTTAAAGCGGCCATGATAGAAGAATGTTTTCAAAATTACAAAATATAAAAAGGAATCTCTTTCAAGGATTCTCTGGCAGATATCAGCTGCCTAATGGATTGTTTTTCAAAAGATAAGTACAAACTTGTGCATTGGAATTTGGTCAAACATAATTGCAATATATTTACATGCATGTATTTTGTGGTTTAATCAAAACCAATTTTTTTTTTTTTTGGCATCATGATGGAACCCCACTTAGAATTCAAATCATTAATCTATTTGGTTTAGAATATTGACCGTCTCGAAACTTAAACATACAAGCAAGTGAATATGGTTTATCAAACATCTGCCACACTGAGCACCCTGCTTCTCAGAGTTTGAATTCACTGAAGCTCCATTTAACAGCTGACTTGCTAAACATCTATAAAATCATTAATCATCTTCCTACCAACAACCAGGAGCACCTTTTTGATGTACATGTGCCTAACACAAGTGAACATGACTACAAAAAGTTGGAAAATAGCAAAGCAGTTTCCATGACTTCCAGAAACAGTTTTTCACAATCAGAATTGCTGAAGCATGAAACTAAATTGCCTCAGTTGGCAAAACTACACCTGTTCATTTCGCTTATACAGGTGTCTGCAATGTATTGTAACAGAGCGCATATGAAAATAGCGGAAACAGACGAAGGATGGATAGAAAGCAATTGTATCAGCAGCAGGACCAGTGTTTGAACGTGTATGCAAATTGGCAAATGTGCTCAGGCTTGCCTCTGAAGAAAAAGAAAAAAGGGACACCACATGGTTGGGAAGAAAAAAGTCGATGCCGAAAAATGGGTCGGCTGTGGCTAGCATGTGGTTAGAAGAAAGATTACCAGGTTAGATGAACAAGTGGGAGCGAGAGACTTTTTAAGTTGTGCCGAGATGGGAAAGTAACGGTAATAAATGATTTTTTTAAAAAAGAAAAAATATCGAACTGGATTTTTATTTATTTCTTTCCAGTTTTATTTTTATGAATTACTAAAGTGAATGCCACATAATATGCACGTTTAATGAATTAATACAATTATGTGATTGTGATAACTATTCTCATCATGAAGCAATATATGAACAGTTTTGAAAATTCTTCCATTCATTTACACACAACAGATTCAATCCTTGTAGAAGGTTTCTCTTGTTACAATCAACTTTCTACAAAATTTTCAGAAGTAACCATTTGATAACTACATACGAATAAACATCAAAAGACGTAATATAGAAAGTTCAAAACTAAAGCATGTTACCATTTTTGATTCTTCCTTTTCATCCCCCATTTCTTCCCAATGATCATCTCGATGGGTTGTTGAAATTTCCTTCTTTTCTCGCCCGTGATGACGCAGTTGGCTAAATTTCAATGGATCCTATTAAAGAGATAAAATAAGAAATTTTAGTTTTTAAACCTCTTCTTTTTTTTTTTTTTTTTTTGTTTGTTTTTGCATACAGAAAATGTTGTAAGAATTTCTCCTTTGTGTTGTTAATTTGTTCTCTAATTGAAAACAGATTTGATTGTTGGGATAACCTAGCATACACTATTGTGAACTGCCGCAGTTTAAGGCAATCAAAAGTCTCAATACTTAACTTTTAAAATAATGATTCATATTATCTGTAAGTTCTATACTGAATTAAAATTGAGGCCACATTTTAAAAAAAAATTTGATATAAATGTAGCAATTCTAATTTTCAGCCTCTTTTTTTCTTCTATGGTTTGTAGTATTCACTTTTGGATTCTGTTTAACACAGTCCATTGATCTGCCATTCCTCTCTCCTGTTTAGTAGTATACAATTCACTTCTTTCAGTTTCCCAATTCTACCTTTTGATGTATGATTTAAAAGTCTGTGCCTTTCAAAAATGTGCGTACACGTATCCAATATGTATGTGCGCATGCACATGTCCTATGTGTTTGCGCATATGCAAATGCATGTCTGCACTCACATATATCCAATGCCATGTATGCAAGATAAATGTTTGCACTAGATTTTTTACTTCGCAGTTAATTTACATTGGCTAGTGCACGACAACCAATTAAGACAAGTTAACACTGTGCACTGATCCTTACAACAGAAAATACCAAAACAGTTTGTATTTAGAAGATTTAACAAAGTAGCATTACAAGCATATGCTGTATTTTCGTGGACATCGGCAATATTACATAACTAATGTGCTTCAACAAGTCATATCTTTTTTATTTGATGGTCAATTTTTAAAAGAATTATATTGATGGAAAGAGAATAAAATAAGCATTCCAATGATATTAATTTATTTTTCTTTTATGTGTTCAATGTTTTTATGCTCCAAGTTAAAAATGAAAAAAAAAAAAAAAAAAAAAAATGGTAAAAAATGACAAAAAAAAAGAAACACTTTTTTCAATGTTTTCATTTTATACGTTACGTTTGGAGACATGTGGGGTTAAATTTGATTGGATATGGCTGAAATTTTACAGATTATATAAACAAAGAAGTCCATCTTTACTGGTGTTTGATTTTTATTTTTACGACCACAGGAAGCAAAGTTATGACCGAGCAAAGTTACGAAGAATATTTTGAAATTGATAAGATAAATCGGCATATATCATCCAATTTCATATAGATAATAGTTTCAGGTTTATTTTTATGTATAATATGTAAATATTCGATAATTATTCACTGCGTGGAATTTTCTTTAAAATGTTATCTTTTATAGAAATCAAATCCGGTTACAGAAAAACGGTCGCTGAGCGTGTCATGCGCTGAGTTGACTAAATTATTCTCTTAAAAATAGAAAACTGTCTTACTAGACTAGTCATTTTTTATTCTGAGTTCGTCAATATAAACAAATTATTTTCAAGTTTTTCAAATTTGATTTCCAGACAATACTATTTTGTTGTTTTTTTTATTTTTGATAAACCATATTCGCTTGCTTGTTTTTAGTGCATGTGTACTAAAAGTACGTTAAAAAACAACAAAATGTACTAAGTACATGCATTTAACTTCTTATTTGTACTTAAGGTAGAATTGTGTTTTTTAGTGGTAAAAAAACAAAAAAAACAAATGCATAACAAATAAAAAAGGTACTTGTGCACTTATGCTACCATGCTGAAATAATAACATTATTTAGAACCCCATTCTTAACATGGGGAAGGAAGGGTGTTTTTTGTTAACTATTCTGTACTTGCACCTAACAATTAAAGATATCGTGAAACTTGAAATATTTTTAACTCATTGTCAAGACCATTTTTTCGAATCTGTAAAACAAACCCATTTTTTTTTTAACTGAGGATATCTAAATAACAATAATTAGGCGGTTCAATAAAGAATTTCATTGTGATGCATTTTGTAAGTTTTTACCTTGTTTCCATCTTAACATTTTTCTTTAAAATGACTACCTTTAAATGTTTTTGAGTATGCTGAAAACGAATATCGCATTTAAATTTTCCGCGAATAACTTTGCAGATATTAAGCAATGTCATTTCTTACGCTATTGCTGGTGGCCATCTATGCGTATTTGTGCATAGTTTCTAGGGGATGCATTTGCGCTCTTGCACGCACCAAGATGGCCACCAGTGATAACATAAGAAATTACATTGCTTAATATCCGGATAACTACTTATTTGCAGAAAATTTAAATGCGACATTCGTTTTCAGCATACCCTAAAACCTATAGAAGTAATCATTTTTAAAAAATTACCGTTTTATTTCTTTGTTTACATAATTGAATTTTCAGTAAAACAACAATAGAAATGACAAAAATTACCATCAACTGGTGAATATATAGTTGTTGCTTATCAAGATTCCTGGTATCCTGGTACTGTGAAAGTTACATTAAGGATTTATGTAGAGTACAATTTATGGTTGCATCTCAGAAAATAGGGGTATATTTTCGGCCAGATAGAAAGGATTTAGAAAATTAAAAATTGGACTGCTCCCAAAATGCATAAGTTCTCGTCGACTATGGGAATTTCCATCTTTTACAAAAATCCAAAATCTATATGAAAAATTTTCTTTGATTTATTTCTGAGATTAATTCATATCTACTTAATTTTTTTTTCTTTGAGGGGAGTAGTAAATACTGGTCATACATGCTCTTTAGGCATTCAGTGGCTACACCCAAGATTAAGCTCTCCTTTGGTGAGGAGGCAGAAAAATGCCTATTCTCAATAAAGCTATATTTAAATACCACTATAACACTTAGTTTTGTTCATAAATAAACACCCACTGTATGATACCATGCACCAGTTTAAAAAAAAATTGAAATTTGTACATCTGAATTTATAATTCATGGCTTATGGTAAAGAGATACATAAAATTTGACTGCATAATCAGAAAGAGCACACAATTTTACATAAGAGTGCCAAGTTTCATGAGAATAGCTGTTTTTTGAAATGTTGAGGTTTGTAATTTAGCCCAGTTTTTCTAAAAAATTTTTACAGAAAAGCCTAAATTTTGGCACTTAAAATTCTCATAACTTTTGAACTACTGATGGTATTTGCATAATTCAAATGGTTCTAAACATCTTTTACATAGCTCTTTTCATACAACTTGATAAAATAACAATTACCTAAAAGGAAAAAAATCAACTTGTAATGCTAGTATAAGAAAATTATTTACCTTGTTGGGGACAAATATTCCATTAGAATCAAAAGTTCCCGTTTCATTGTAATCATCTTCATTGGTCACACTCCATTCAGGCATATCTGTAAAACAAAAGCAACAAAAAGATTAGACAAAAAAATAAAAAAAAATTTCTTCAACTTGGTTTTTTTTATCTAACAAATGAACATTGCTTTTCAGTTTCATGTTGTTGAATAACTGCTAAATATTTGGTGAATAACTGCTAAATATTTGGTTTTAAGAAATTTTAATAAAACTTTATTAGCAGGTTTAACCAATTTAACAAAGATAAAACCCTGGTCAGAGATAGGTCAGTTTGAAAGTCAATTTCTAAAAGTTAACTAACACATGTCAGTATGTTTAACGGATGTTAGACCAAATATGGCGATGATAAATTTCCTTGAAATTAAAAAACCAAAAATAAAGAAAAATCTGTATGATTTATGCATTCTTGATAAAAATAATGTAAACTGAGTAAATAGTTTTATAACAGATAATGAAAATTTATAGGTATTAGAACAGATGAGAATTTGTAGGTATTAGAACAATTAATTTGATTTGTAGGTATTAGAACCAATGTAGATATTAGAACAAATGTCTTGTAAGTTCTATCGTTGAGTTATTTTTCTTTGTATCTTGAGGATGATTTCAAAATATGGACATGAGGCAGTAGCTCCTCAGTAACTCATAAAATTTGATTTTATTTAAAAAAAACAAAAAAAAAAACTACTTGATCAATTTACTTGAATTTTGGAATATGATCTTTTTGTTTTGTCAAAGATGTTTCTTTATTTTTGTTTTGTTTTTGTTATCAGTAGAATTCTAGACAGGAATCAAATAATGTTTCTATGATACGGAATTTTTAAATGAATGTAAAAAAAAAAAAAAGTGATAATGTAATCTATTATTGTTTTGCATTTTAATGGAGTTAAGTAGCGTAGCATCAGTTCTGTTGCTTCCAAGAATCACCCCACCCCTTTAAGTAAGCGAGTGTAATTCTCTTGGATATTACATCATCCTTTGAAAGAGAAGGTAATTAATGTAGTATCTGTTTTGTTGTCATAAAACCATCTACCTAGAGACTACCTTCTCCATTTTTATGGTGGGTGGGGTTTAATATTTTTTCTGTTTGGATGATATGATACTCACAGCCATTTCCGGCTCCTTTTATGAGGGGAATTCTCCCAGGTATTACCTCCTCTATTTTGGAGGGTGTATTGTAGAGGCTGTTTATGAGTGATTCCAGGAGTTTAAATTTCTTTAAACTTAAGACCCAAGTTTTGTTTAGAATCAAATTCATTTAATTGCTTTTGGTCAAAATTGGAATAAAGATTCTAGTAAGATTTAGCATATCTTTCTTTTAAATTTCCTATGAAAGCAAAAACAAAAGTGTAGAATTGTTTGGTGAATTAATTTTTATCATTTAAGTCAATAGAATCTGCTTCTCATGATTCTGCTAAGATTTATCTGAATCTAAAAAATAAAATAATTGCAACTTAATTTTTCTTCCAATATAGAAAGATTTATGAAAGGAAAAGTTATACAAACCTCCTTCTTCCCACATTTCCGTACTTCGGCTGCGTTGAAAGCTCCTTTGTCTGTCACGATCTCGGTCAAAAGTGTGCTGTCTGTCTTTGAAGTAAACATTGCCTGTTGTACTTTTGCTGCGATCACTCTCAAGGGGTCTCCAACGCTGAGAACCTGAAAGAAATCAAGAGTGTGTTTACAAATTAATTGAAATTCATGAATGTCGGGCAAGATCCAATTGTACATCTGCTAAGGCTGTGAAGAAACATGAAAAGGAGAAAAAGAAAAAAAATGGATCAAAACAAAAAACAACAAAAAAATAAATACATAATTGAAAGTTTCATACTCCGATTGATGTTTTAACTTCTTAAAGAAATAATTTTTAATATTCAGACATAAATCTTAAATCATTGTCTTCAGGAAAGACGAGGACAAAAGCAGAAAACAGTTTGGAGGATAACAACAACAACTAGGCTTTATTTGAGAACTTTAAACAAGATTTAAAATAAAAAGAGTAACTTTAAACAAAATTTTGGATAAAAAAAATTGAATTCAAGAA
This sequence comes from Euprymna scolopes, assembly GCF_053919585.1. Classification (NCBI taxonomy): domain Eukaryota; kingdom Metazoa; phylum Mollusca; class Cephalopoda; order Sepiida; family Sepiolidae; genus Euprymna; species Euprymna scolopes. The sequence continues at coordinate 193,239,537 of NC_136483.1, forward strand.
ATTGATAAAACAAATTAAACATGAATAAAAATGGATGAAAGATTCTTAATGTTAAAAAGAAAGCACTTAATGTATTGGCTTTTAGGTTAGAAAGAGAAAGAGGTGCAAAGCAGCGGACAGAAAGAGATGAGAAGTTGGAAGTAGATGAGGGTGATTTCATGAGTTGGGAAGAGGAGGAGGTGTTGAAAGAAGAGTTGAAAATGATGAAAATTAGAGGAGAGAGAGGAAGGCAATGAGAGACAAGTCAAAGAAGGGAGAAGGAAAAATTTATGATTCAGGAAAGAGAGTACATTTCTTTATGAAAGAGGTTGAATACAAATATCTGAAGGAGGGAGAGAGGAGCTCCTCTAAGCTTTTATTAGCAATTATTGAACATTACACAAGATCAGGAACACCCTTGTGGCATTTAGTGATGACCGCAACTACTTTTAGTTTAATTTCATGTCCTATCCAGCCCTCATGGAGAGGCAGGTAAAGAGAGAGAAAGATTTTGATGGAATAAATAGAGAGAAGTTACCAGGGGTGGGGTCAAAGATAAAAAAAATAGAGACATGCAGGGCCAAGCGGAACCTAAAGAAGGAGCAGAGTAGTGCGTGATAAAGATAAGAGAGAGCATGACATGCAGGTAAAAGTAAAAAGTGAGTTGGTGGTAACAGCAAGAGAACAATAAACATAAAAGCCAAACACCTTCATACAATTTTTAGATAAGTAGATCTGAATATAAAGAGTTTCCTCTGGTTCCTCCACTGACACACCAAAAAGTTTTAAAGATTTCATTTGTAATTGCTAGCTTAGGACAGATTCAAATTGTAAAAGAAATTTCATTGAAAGTTATTAAAAAGTACAAAGAAAATTAATTATATAAAAAAAATCAATTTAGAATTAAACGTTTTACAATTTCTATATTTAGCAAAAAGTTAAGCAATAAAATTTAATTGATACAGAACTTTTTATCTTGTTGAAAAGTTTTAAAATAAAGCCAAATAAATAATTTTTAGAAATTAGAAAGAAACTAATTTTGAAGATTTTCAGGTAAAAATTAGTTTTTTTTTCATTAACTATTTTTTAAATTGTAATCAAGAGAATTGTTGCATCTGATGGATGGTAAATTAAAATACATTGAAAGCAACAAAAAGCCTTTTTATCGTAAAAGATGTGAATAGTTTAAAGAATGTTTTGTTTCCAAACAAATTTTATGTTTTTGTCGATTTATTATCCCTAGAAATAAATAATTTTATAACTAAATTCGTGAAGAAAAGGATCCGGTGTTTGTATTTTTATGTTGGCGTGACGTTTTGTTTATTTTGTAACAACTTACCCCAACGTGGGCCCATCTTCCGCCAATCTCCATCTTCGTCGTCTTCGGTAACCAAAGGCATGACTGATTAGTGTAACAACGAGAAAGATGATATTGGAATTGAAGTGAAAATGAAAAACAGACAACGATGAACGGCGACGGCATTATAACTTCCGACACATTCCTTTTACGTTGCAGAATTTGAAGATGAAGATTGAGAATTTCGATTATTTTGACTACTAGTCTCAGCATTGATTCTTATATTCATAACGTTTTCGTCTATGTACCCTTAAACATTCTTTAAGTTTATCCTTAACTTTGGAATATGCACAGTGAACGGAATTCTTTATTTAACCCACAAGAGTAGATCACTCATTCCATCAGCCATGATTTAACAGAAGTGTTATTGGCTGTAATAAAACTGGATCTCCAACCTGCAGGAAATTGTTAATACAATTTAACCATTAGGCCATGTATATGAATTTTGAGAGCATTAAACCTAATCTTGTTGACTACTTATGAGTATAGAATTAGTATTGGTGGGAGTTCACAGTTAAACCTAATTAAAAAAAAAAGTCTTTGTGATGTCCATGCTAGTCATGGAAGGAAAATGTCATATTCCAAAAATCACACAAATTGATCAAGTAGATTTTTTTATATACAGAAAATCATTTTTAGCGATTTCAATAGGCTGATTTTGATCTTGGTAGTTCAAATTGAGTTGTCTCACTTTATTAAATATAGCAAATGAAGATAACATTCTTGTTTCTTCATAAAATTTATTTTCTTAGTTAAAAAAAAAAAAAAAAACTATTTGATTAATTTACGTAATTTTTGTTTTTTTTTAATCAAATTGAACTCTGAACTTGCACCTTAGTATATATTTTTTCTATCTAACAGAAATTAGAGATTCAATCCTTACTATAGGCAAGAATAACACTTTTATCTAGTCACGGTTGATTGACTAAGAGACCACATCCCGCTCATTACATCAAGGGTTCAGTTCAAAATTCTGTACAAAATTTCCAAATTAGAATAGAAAGATTCCTAATTTTGAAAAGATGCATCTAAAAAAATTCAGAGGTTACATTGGTTGAAACATTGTAAATATAACAAGGTGAGAATAATAGTCCAAATAATTCAAAATATTTTTAGCAGCAACATTGGTGGCATTGATGATGGTAACAGCAACATAAATAAGTTGTAAGCACACAAAACAAAAAAAGAAAATTATATTATGTCATCCTATTTACAGAAAAAAAAAATGCAGACGGAGGATTTCACATCTTGATATGGGCATGGTTGGCACACTACACCCTGTTAAAACGGACCTGGAGGGGGGGGGGCTATGTCTAATTAATCATTTAATTCATTTTTGTATAAATAAAATTATGTAACAAGATCACATGTTTCTTGCTTAGATGTACTTTGACGATTAAACATCAAATTATTTATTATTAACTAGCATGGCTACCCGGCGTTGCCTTGGTGGAGAGAGGTGGTATACTAAGGCTATTGAGCACCCCCCCCCCCCCGGACCTAAAAAGAAAAAAAAAAAAAAAAAATTAGTCGCAGTAGCCAGACTTGAATATGTAAAACAAAAGACGAGAAAGAAATGAAAAAAGCAAACGTGTTAACTGACTAAGCCACGGCGCACTTGTGATGTCACAGGCATTCGAAATAGTGTTTTAAACCTACGTTGAGATTGTGAGGTTTGAATGAATTTGCAAAAATGTTGACGCAAAAGTTAACCCCTCCTTGCAAATAATGACCCAGTTGACGGCAAAGAATTAATTGTTTTGGCCAATTTTTCGATATTTGTTGTCCAAGAGATCGATCTTTCTAATACTAATACAAATTTTGTCATTAATCATTGCGCATGTCGAAAGTTTTTGGGAGACATACAAACACACACTAGCACACATTTTGCCTTTTACATATTAGATAATTGAAATAAAATTAAAATGCTATTTTTAAAGAAATTGTGAACCTGACTATATTTTCAACTAATGGTACCTATCCAACAGTTTTGTTATTAAAAAAATTTTTTTTTTTTTTAAAACAAATCACTTTCAAAAACGTTAAAATTAAATGATGATGGTAATTGAAAAAATTTTCTTGTGTGGCATTCAATAGGAGTGGATCGAGTCAGCTTATTCCAAAGGAGGAAGTTACTAAGAAATATTAACTTCACAAGTACATGATTTTGATGACATTAGGTTTTTGCAGACACACCTCTTCATGTGTGGTGTGTGTCCAGTATTCCCCAATGGCTACACGTCTCGTACAAATTGCGCTGAAGGCTGTTTAACTTTGACGACCCAATGAAAACTGGTATATCAACATAATTTTGTTGTATTAACCAAATTGTTATAAAACTATAATTCATGTTTGTTAAGATAACATTGTTTTATTCTTTACTTATAAAATGAATGGATGTAAATAGCTTCCAAAACTTTCCATGTTTTAATACACAAGGATTTACTAGTATGCAAAACAAGTGTAAAACTAAATATGACGACTTGCTAAGTTGAAATGTTTTCAAGTTCCTTTTAAATTCCAAGGAGTCATGAAAAAATGTCAGCAAAAACCGCCCTCTCATGACGAGATCGGTTCTACGCATGTGTCAAACGACGTGATAACCTGATTTAGTTTAAATATTTGAAGAACTGACAAAATTTCATGTACGTTGTGTTAGTTCAGTTGGTTAGAGCGTTGGGTCATTATCTAAACGTTTTGGGTTCAAATCGTGGTGTGAGATGTCTTTTTTCTCTTTTTTTTTTTTTTTTTGATTTTTTAAATTTTAATATTGAAGCAGGGTTATTTAATCCTTAGCTGACCACAACCACCCAAAAACACCCGGATACCCATGGATTTTAAAAATTTTAATATCGAAACAGGCTTATTTAAGCCATTTTTCACGTGTTCGTTTTTCTGTTTTCTTTTTTCGATTTTTACATTTAACATCGTTCGTTTGCCATACGTTAGTTTTTTTTCAAAGTTTGGATTATCCCCCACCCCCGCTTAAGTTTTAACGTTCGTTTTTATGTTTTCTTTTTTTTTTTTTTTTTTACTTTGCTTATAACAAAGAAACCTGGTCATTGACCTCATTTGCTGAATAGCTATTGCTTACGTCGTCGTCATAACACTCTACGACTTCCGTGCGGGCATCTGTCAATTTGGTTCTTCCTTAAATAAATTCAAACATCTTTCAGTAACTCATTTTGGTTGGTCGATTTTATTTTCAAACTTCGCCTCAGGGCTTTGGGTTCGATCCTACCCTCCCCCCTCGGTTTCTTTTTTATTTAAAAGCACACACACCTCCAAATACCCAGGCAACGCCAGGTACCACAGCTAATCTATCTATCTATATATATAAAAGCGAAAATGTATGTATGTATGTATGCTTTTCCTCGATGTCCACAAGAGGCTTCTTTCAGAGAAGCGCTCGCTCGGTTCACAACTACTTAAAACTTTTTATATCATCTATAAATTGTAATATCTCACACTTAATCACGGAGCTCGCCTGTCTATTTAATTTTATCGACTTTCAAACATTAATTATTCCACATTTCCCGCATCGGCACGCGTTACATTCGGTTTTCGGTATAAACAAAAAGCGAAACTTGACTCTAATAACAGGCCCAGAGCACGTGAACGTTTGTTGACTTCGTCATATCAGACGGGGGAGTGGGTTTTTGAAAACAAACAAACAGATTTATTGACCTCATTAAAAACTGGCTAAATTTCATGTACGTCGCGTTAGCTCAGTTGGTTAGCGCGTTGGTTCGTTATCTAAACGTTTTGGGTTCGAATCATGGTGTAAGATGTCTTTTTTTTTTTTTCGATTTTTTAAATTTCAATATTGAACCAGTGTTATTTAAGCCATTTTTCACGTAACGTTCGTTTTTCTGTTTTCTTTTTTACTTTACTGATCCACCTTCGACCACACACCCAAAAACACACAGGTACCCACCGATTTTTTAAATTTTAATATTGAAACAGGCTTATTTAAGCCATTTTTCACATGTTTTTTTTTTTTGTTTTAACGTTCGTTTTTCTGTTTTCTTTTTTCGATTTTTACATTTAACATCGTTCGTTTGCCTTACGTTATTTTTTCTCTCAATGTTTTGACGCCCCCCCCCCGCTTAAGTTTTAACGTTCGTTTTTATGTTTTCTTTTTTTACTTTGCTTATAACAAACAAACCTGGTTACTGACCTCATTTTCTGAATAGCTATTGCTTACGTTGTTGTCATCGTAACGCTCTACGACTTCCGTGCGGGCACCTGCCAATTTGGTTCTTACTTAAATAAATTCAAACATCTTTTCGTAACTCATTCTGGCTGGCCGATTTTATTTTCAAACTTCGCCTCAGGGCTTCGGGTTCGATCCTACTAACTTTAGACAGCCGCATCAGACGATGACAAAATTGGTATCATTTTAAAGCTCAATATCTCGAATGACAAATATCGAAAAATTGACCAAAAACATTAATTCTTTCACCCTCAACTGGGCTATTTTTTTACAAAGAGGGGTTACTTTTTTGTCAACATTTGATAAGACTGTTTGCTTTTTTTTTAACCTCCTTTTCCTCTGGTGCGTTAAGGATACTACTCCTATCCTTTTTTTTTTTTTTGCTCAACCAACACCTTTACACACACATACACACACCCGGGCTAGTCATCTATCTATATCTATATATATAAAAGCGAAAATGTATGTATGTATGTATGAATGTCTGCTAAAAACTTTCGACAGACGCAACAAAAATTCACAAACTCGGTATCACATCGAAGCTACATTTCTCTCGTGACAATGACCGATTGTACGCATGCGTCAGATGACGTTGTGACCTGATTTATTTAAATAGTTGAAAAACCGAACAAATTTCATGTACGTCACATTAGCTCAGTTGGTTAAGGCCTTGGTTAATTATCTAAACGTCTTGGGTTTGAATCGTAGTGTGAGATGGTTTTTTTTTTTGGTTTTTTTCGATTTTTTAAATTTAAATATTGAACCAGTGTTATTTAAGCCATTTTTCACGTAATGTTCGTTTTTTTACTTTGCTTATTCTTAGCGACACCCAAAAACACCCGGGTACCCACCGATTTTTTAAATTTTAATATCTAAACAGGCTTATTTAAGCCATTTTTCACGTGTTCGTTTTTCTGTTTTCATCGTTCGTTTGCCTTACGTTAGTTTTTTTTTTTGTGTGTGTGTGTGTGTGTGTGTGTGTGTGTGTGTGTGTGTATTTTTTTTGTTTGATCGCCGCATAGCAGGGAAAACAGAAACTGGCTTCCGCAACTTGACGTTGTCGCACCTGCTAATTTTGGTTTATAAACGTCAACTTAATACACTTATCAATTCATCTGTTCCCGTGGTCGAGATGGTTAGGTCGTAGGGTTTTTTTTTTTCGATTTCCTTTCCACCTCTGCGTCAAACGTTCGGGGTTCAAGCCTACCTTTATACTAAAACTATTTTTCTTTTACACCTCCAAAGAACGGGCCAACGTTTTTTTTTTTTTAACAGGGTTGTTTTTATCTACCCCCCCCCTCCAACACACACCTCCAAACACCCAGGCAACGCCGGGTACCCCCGCTAGTATATGTATAAAAGTAAAAATGTGTGGATGTATGTATGTTCGCTTTTTGTGTATGTCTGCAAAAAGCTTTTTTCAGGCGGATTCTAGAGGCTGTCGCTGATTTTTAAATCTTTTTATATCACGCCTAAATGATAATATCTACGAGTTAACAACAGAGGTCGCCTCTATTTAATTTGCCCAACTTTAAAATGTTAAATATTTGACATTTTCGGATTGGCGCGTGTCCCTTTCGTTTTTCGGTATAAAAAAAAGCAAAACTCGATTCCCATCTCTGGCCCACGGCAGTGGTCTCCAGAAAGCGATGTAATGTTTGGTCAATGTCGGCTTATCATTGTCATATCAAACGGTTGCTTTCAGTTCGAGACAAGACACTCCCCCTAATAAACGAGGAGCTGGTTTTCCCCAAAGTTAGGTAAAAACAAAAGAAACCGGGCTATTGACTTCATTAAAAACTGTCCTGCAGAAAATGTTAACTGCTAAATAGCTATTGCTTACGTCGGTAACTCTACAACTTCTACTTGACGTCATTAAGTGTGAACACCTGACAATTCTCTTCTTAAATAAATTCAAACGTCTTTCAGTAACTCATTCTGCCTGGCCGAGCGGTTAACGTGTCATATTTTTATCACATTTTATTTTCCAACTTCGCCTCAGGGCTTCGGGTTCAATCCTACCTACTCACCAAACCTTTTTTTAACCCTCCCAGTGTTTCTTTTTGATTTAAGAGCACACACCTCGAAACACCCGGGCAACTGAATATATGTTTAAAAACGTTATTTTCAAGGGTCATGACGTCATAAGTCGTCGTGGTCCGGTGGACAAAAGCATTTGCCAATAACATTCTTCCCTCTGACTTTCAGGTTCAGGCCTACCTACTGTGGTGATTTAAAAACAAATTTTTTTGTTATTTTTGCGGTCGCACAGGCACTTGCTGCTATTTTTGATTGAGAGAAAAGTTGTTTTGATTCATTCATTTTTTTTAGGGCGAGGGTTCCAGTGCATGGGTTGCTGAAATGTCTGGTGGGGAAGTTATCACCTACTTTCATTATTTTTTTTACTGGGGATTGCTCAATATCCTTAGTATAGTAACTATATCCAAACCGAACTTCATGTCCATCTGGGCAACGTCGAGTATACACGCTAGTACTAAATAAAAATGTATTGATAAAAAATGAAATACTTAAGAAATTGTCAAACTACTGTTATTGATTTTTTTTTTTAATTTTTTTTTTTTTTAATTACATTTTCACCCTAAACCAGGCACATTGCCACTTTGGTGTAGGGCAGCAGCTGCTGGGGCACTATGTTGGGATTTGGAGAGCAAGATGTCGGTTCACATTACATAGTTTAGTTTTTTTAAACCTTTCACCAAGCAATAATTTTCTATGCAGGCAATGCCAGGTAAATACAGATAGTTTACAATATTTTAGAGTTAGGTACATGGCGGCAATAATTTAAATTGAAAGCATAGCTATTTCAATGAAACAAAAATAAATAAATAAAACAAAGACAGTTGGAAAACTGGTTTCATGTTTGGAATTTCATTCATTAAAAAAAAAAAAAAAAAAAGTAGAAAAAATTCTGATGAGTTTAAAATTTTCGTAATTTGCACACCTGACTTATTCTTGATCCTTTTTTTCTTTTTTTTTTTTTTTTTTTGCATTTTTCAGAAATTTTGTTTGTCAATCTTATAACATTTTAGGAGTAAATTGCAATAAAATTCAATATAAACTTCATTAAAACTGAAAACAGAAACAATTCAATTTGGTGATATCATATAACAGTTAACAAAGGCATTCATCTCCCCACTCCCACCCTGCCTTCTTCATGTTAAGAATGGATTTCTCAATAACATTTTGAAACCAATGTTTAACATGAGTGGAGGTTTGTTAACTATTATGTTTCTACAGCCAAAGTTTTATTAGAAATATAAAATATCTACAATTTTTTTAATGTTAAAAGAAAAGTTCAAGTCCAAAATAAATGTTAAAAGTGCAATATAACAGCCACTTACGCATGTCTATCAAAAATGAAGATGGACTGAAACTTTTAAAATTAGTACATTTCAGATTATTTTTGTATTGTCACCCAGACTTAGCGATAGTACTAGGGTTAATGAAGGGCATGTTTAAGGTCTTAATCTATATAGATAAAACAATAGATGAATGTGTGTCATTTAACCGATAAACTCTTAAACTACTGGTCACATAACACTGAAATTAACAGGAAATAGTAATCATATATTAAGGATGGTTTATAATGAGTAAAATCTTTGTTTGAATCGATGAACGCAAACAGAAATATGTTGGCAAGTTGAAAAGCAAAATGTTCATTTCAACTTGCTGACATTTTTATTACTTTTGTGCATGCGTAAATTCATAGCTTGAAGTGGTATCATTTTAAATCTTTCTCATCTGTCGCTAAATGTTTTGGTTTTTATTCTAACTGAAGGCACCCAAGTCATTCTGTTTTAAACTTTTCAAGTCAGTACTCTCTCTCATATATATATATATATATATATATATATATATATATATACACACACACACACACACACACACACACACACACACACACACACACACACACACACACACAGCTGCTAATAATGATTAGGCAAAATACATTTCTGAATTTAAAGAAATAAGAATTTATCTTTAAATGTTAGAGGGCAGAAGAATATACTTAATATCCACAATTTCTATATGCTCGTATCTACTATAAATATGTCCATATTGCTATTTATATCTAATTACTTATACTGGATCTTCAATAGCTTATACCTTACTCCCAGTTATACCTGCACTGAAAAGTACTTTAAATCATAAGTTATATTGCTACTTAAATCTATACTGAATAGATGCATAATTTTCCCTGTATCGACTCAAATATCCAGAGATCGCACATCTAATTTTATCTTAATTCCTAATATCCTTTTGAATCATACTATAACATTTTATCCTATTCTTGAACTAATATAGGAACAATATTTTAACTATATAATAACTATATTTATACATATAAATATGAACAATATCTTAACTATAATAATTCCCTTCTTAAACCAACAAGCTGCAAATCTGAATGCTCCCATCACATGCATTTTACCTATGCCCTCTTTTCCATTAACAATAGAATGGAAAGCGTAGTAAAATCTTTTTCAATTAATTTGAGGAGTGTAACTTTCAGTTTGGACAGCCACCACAGAACAAAGACATTTTTTTTTTTAAAACTTTATGTATGATACTCAATATCTGAATTCCGTATCTGTCTGGATCGAAGATGGCAAAACTTTATTTAAGAATGCTATCATATTATCTTACCAACCATGCGAGGGCGTTAATAAACCTGGTGTAACATCCTTGCTTTTTCATCTAAACTTGTTTTCTGCTCTTAATTACTGATATTTCTTCACTCTTGAAAATCATAAATTGTCATTTCTCGACTAAGTATGTCTAAATATAAGGCATATACTGATAGACCCATAGATGTGGTTAGGTCATCCATCTAGGAGAAGGAAAACTCTGATATGTAAACCTGTGCAACACCTCATACGTCTTCACACCAAACGGGGGACGGAGGCCTCCTCAGTCCTGGTTGACAACCTTCCTAGAGCTGGTGACTTGATCAAATCAGTAGTTTGCAAACCTAAACTGATTAAGCAGTAGATAGGCTCTGCCTATCGTCCGGCTTCCATGCTCCTCCTTTACCTATTAGCCAACAGCAGAGGTACGATCACAGGAACTCATTAGAGACGCTCAGTGCTTAGCCTTGTTTCTTGAATAGGAGAATGTCGTCCCCCCACATCCGCCTCATTCCCTTCCTCTAAACCTGGGCATTTTGAGGGTGCTTGTTTACCATGTGTGCTAACATGATTGGACTGGACCACTTTTGTCTAACAGGTTTGAGGGTACCAGTTTGATAGTTGATGGCAGCTGTTTCTGACAGTACACGAGCCCTAACTCTTTGGTAGTGCTTAGAGTAGCTGCTCTCTCATCAGTTGTATAATATCGGGGTGTTTGTAGAACCATGTCGCGCTTGGAAAGGGACCCTGCACTCATATCTGGTGGGCATTCCTGAGGCCACATTCCTGTGGATGAGAAGTGGCTGATAGTCTACTTGTGTTGCATGATGGTGACTATGCACATCCACTTTGTCAAGCACCTGTCACCCAAAACTGAAACAACGAAATGAAATGACAGATAAATCCAAAATAATAAGCAAACCAGACACATTTGAAGAACGATTTGCCTCCTCACTTGAGGCTTGCATTTACAAATATCCGTGGACTTAGAACTTAGATGATGTAGAATCATTTCTCCTAGAAAACTCACGATATCTTAGCACTTAGTGAAACTAACTTACACTCCTCCATCCCTCTAACATCTTTAACATATTTGGTTATCTTCCACTTTGTTGTAAGGACTCTAACAAACACATGCATGGATTTTGAGTCTATATTCGTAACACCCCCGCCATGACTAGGGAATCTAAACTAGAATCAGATGACCAGGCCTTCATGTGCTTTAAACCAACTTTACAACACAACTTATATTTTCTTTATCGCTCTCCCTCGACCAAGGACTGTACTCTAATCAATCATGTCTCTGACAGCACAGATGTAGCACTCTCCCTTGACACTAGCACCCAAAATATATGTATTTGGTGACTTTAACGGCCATTACAATAATTGGCTTGGCTTCTCTAACTACAGACACAGCTGGTAGCATCATCCATAACTTTTCTATATCCCATTCCTTGACAGACAGTAATGTTCCTGTCTCCTAGATTGTGAGGACCAGCAAACTTCACTTCTGGATCTATTTCTGACAACAGCTCTAGAGGATTGTGTAACAAATGCCCATTGCCCACTCGGGAATGCTGATCATGCTGTGACAATGACAGACATCACTTTAAACTCTCAACCTCAAGTTGAAGAGCCATTGCTCAAAACGACAAGGTACTACAATAAGGCTGACTGGGATAGTATTAGAGATCACATCAGAGATACTCCATGAAAAAATATCTATTCTGCTAAACAGTGGGCAAATAAGACCACTGAATGGTTTAAAGCGACAATAGAAGCACATGTTCTCATACATAAGTTCTTTAGCAAACCCCACTTTCCCCATGGTTTACTTGTTTGCGCAGCTTCCACTGCTCAGAGACAACATGCATACCGCAGATTTATCTGGCATAAGTCCAGTACAAACAGACATAAGTTTAGAGAAGCTAGAAGTAATTGTAAGAACGAAATAGTGACAGCTAAGAGAGAATATACTGAAATCACTAGAAAACTTATTGAAGCGCAGAAATTAGAACTCGTGATCATTAATCAAAATTTAAATTAAACTTTTCTTTTTTTTTTTTTTTTTACACAGTGACCACCACTTATCAAGGCCCGGAAGCCACTCAGGGATAAGGGTTATTGCAAGTACATTACGTTAGTGAGGAGATTTTATGAAGTGTTTAATTAGGGGGGGCGGTTCATTAGGAATTTGTTAACATTAGACTTGAAGACATCCAAGTTGTAGTCCGGAGGGAAGCAGGCAGACGGAACAGAGTTCCACAGGCGTGCAGTTCTAAGAAAGAAGCTTTGTTCATGAAATCCGCGTTTTGATTTAGGCACAGATATAGAGTGGGGAAAATTTTTCACAGTGGATTCAGCTAGACGGGTGTTTTTCGTGAAAGATTGGCGAGGGGGGACCAGGGATTGGAGTTCAGACGAGCACCTGCCATGGAAATAACGATAAAACAAGGATAGGCTCGCAACGTCTCTTCTGTGGGAGAGGGGTTGCAGGGTAGAGAAAAGGGCATCCCCCACTAAACCACGAAGTCTATTTTGTACTCTGTCAAGGCATGATAGGCTGTTTTTGGCAGCTCCTGCCCAGATATGGCAACAGTATTCCATCCTTGGCCGTACTTGGCTTTTATATAGATAGAGAATTGCATCAGTAGTGAGATATCTTCTGGAGCGGTAGAAGGATCCCACTATCTTTCCAGCGACCTTGGCAACAGACTTGATGTATGTGTTCCATTTCAGATCAGGAGTAAAGGTCAAACCCAGAAGCTTGTCAAAACACGGGGCCTCACCCAGACGAGAGCCATCCATCACAATTGATGCCAGCTGGGGATCAGAGTGTTGATGATGTAAGGATAGGAGTTTGGTTTTGGATGCATTAAAGGTAACTAGCCACATCTTCCCGCACTGAACCACGCGCTCGAGATCAGAGGAGAGAGAATCCGAGAGAACTTCGTCATTTACAGCCTTTGATGTGTTGCCGTAGATGGTCGTGTCATCAGCATAGATGTCAACGAATGATTTAAGTATGTGTTTAGGGAGGTCATTGATGTAGATCAGGAAGAGAGTTGGGCCCAGTATTGACCCCTGAGGGACTCCAGCATTTATATTGCAGGCCTCCGATTTTTGTCCATCTACCACTACTCTTATGAGCCTATCGGAGAGAAATGATTTAATGATTGAGAAAACATTTCCAGTTATACCGTAGCTGGAAATCTTGTGAAGTAGACCCTTATGCCATACCTTGTCGAAGGCCTTTGATATGTCAAGAGCAATTGCCCTAGAAAGGAAGCCTTTGTCAAGAGATTCACTAATCCTGTGGGATATAACCGTCAGCACATCTGCGGTAGATCTTGCAGAGCGGAAACCATATTGTGTGTCACTAAGAAGGTTATTCCTGCTGAGGCGGTTGACTATTTCTCTATTTAATATTGATTCCAGCAACTTACTCATAACACAGAGAAGACTTATTGGTCTGTACTGAGAGGGAGATGACTTATCACCTGAATTCTTAAATACAGGGCAACTTATCTCAAGTTGAATTACAGCTCAAATTTAAAATTGTTAACTCCTCCAAGAATTTATCAACTTTTAAATCTCTAAATTTTCATTCAAATGCAATATTGGAAATTGATGGTTATTCATAGAATTTAGATTTTAATTTTATTCGGTAAATATTCATAATAAGATGAATACACTCATCACACAAATCAATGAGCTTATTAGCAATTTGTCCTTGAAGCGGAAATCTTATTTGCATTCAAAACTGCTGGAATGAAAAGGTTTCGTAAGTCATTTTGGGAATTTACATAAATTTGGAATTCTACAAGATGACTAAATGGGTCTTACAAGTTTCAATATCATGATTTAAACAGGATAACTGTTTAGTATCAACTAGTAAAACTCATGAACTTGGTAAAAATCTTAATATCAATTCAATTTTTAGAAATTGATGCTGAAATTTGATTTTTCAAATATGAGTTGCTCTCCCTCTCTGGAAGTCAGCTTTTCATCCAATGTTTATTTAAATATCCCAGTATTGAAATACTGTTTCACATACTCCATATTATGGACATCTTCAAATAGAGAGTTAGTTTCTTCTAAGTTTATCAAAGTTTTTATTTTATTAAATGGGTTCAGTTCTTATAAAATGTGAATGTAGGTTTCATTTATGGCAAGAAGCATGACGTGGTTGATCATCATTTACTAATTCAAGGGTGGTATCTACTGCTAGACTTTTCTTAAAAACTATTTAAATATGAGCAATATTTGACAGAATTAAACCCATATTTTTCAAAAGTGTTCAATACATATGTAGAGCTATTATAAGTAGAATTACATAAACATAAAAAACCCAATGTGAATTAATGTTTGGAGAAAATTACTTGTAAAGAAATCTGAAGATGTAAAATGACTAGCTAATACCCGAAAAATATATTAAAAAACAATAGGTAAACTTATCTTTAACAGTAAAGCTTTAGCCCCCCCCCCCAATACCTGTCAGACACATGCCACCTCTGCTTTCATAATCAGCAAATCAAACAGTCTGACAATTCAAATGCTAATCATAGGAAAAAGAAAGAAAAGAGAAAGAAAAGAAGCTGGAAACTTTCACAATTAGAATTTCTGAAAGATGGCTTATGGTTTTCTATATATATTCATTAAAATATATATAGAAAATAAATAGGTAAAAAGGGCTGGATAAGAAAGATTTTGGTATGGTGGCATAGGGTAAATGCAAAAATTTAGTCCAAGAAATTAACCCATATATAAGACCCCAACAAGTACTACGACACCAAGTCAGAGTGGTGGTAAATTGAATGGCCTCTCCACCAGATGTACTTTTAAGTCATACCCAAGATGGCAAGCATCAAGAGTTCAACACAGAAAAAGAGCAAATACAATAGATAAACAAATATTTCTTCATTACACCACTTTGAAGAATAAAAGATGAAAAACATCACCCTATAATTCTTCAATATTTTAACAGAAAAGCAATTTAATTTTGTCCAATTTACAGCCAAGAAAAATGGCTAACACAAAGTCAATCTAAAATGTCTTCTTCCATCATGAGATCATCATAACAATCACCAACATACTTTTATTAAGAACTAACAACCATTACAACTTGGACAATAAATATAACTCACAAGAAAAGCAACAAAAATTCAATCAGAAAAAAAGAATGTACCTTTCCATCGTACAGTATATCGATACACTAAGGCTGACTGGGATAGCCTCCGTACATTTATATCGGATCTACCTCTGCATTCCATGTTTAAAAAGGATGTGTCCTCTATAGTATCAGATCTGACGGAATGGTTAATTGTAGGTATAGACCGTTTCATACCCTCAAAAAAGTTCCAGCAAAAACCTAACAGCCAGCCATGGTTTTCTCCAGAATGTGCTGCTGCCATTGCGCACAGAAATCACTTTTTCCATTGCTTCCAACGTAATGATCTTTCAGGACTGCCAGCAACCATTATAAGAAAGTAATAAAGAATGCAAGAGAGTTGTATGCTCAGTCCGTAAAGTCCAAAGGAGCTGAGCAGCAGCTTGGTTCCCACCAGTTTTGGCAAATAGCAAACAGAATCCTGAACAGAAGCATGTGCTCTATCCCAACTCTCATAAATGGACCTGAGGTAATCTCGTCAGCATCAGACAAAGCCAAACTCTTTGCCAAGAACTTTGCAGCTAATTCTACCCTATGCGACGAAGGCCGCCAACCCCCAATATTTTCTCCTGTATCAGAAAACATGCTATGTGATATGCATATATCTGTACGTGATGTTGCCAAGCTAATCAAAAACCTTGATTCCAGTAAAGCAACCGGCCCTGACGGTATTCCAATTATAGTACTCAAAAAACTTCAACCAGAACTAGCGCCCATACTTACAAAACTGTTTAAACGTTGTCTTAAGGAGAATTGCTTCCCATCACCCTGGAAAATCTCATCAGTATATCCCGTATTTAAGAATTCAGGTGATCGGTCATCTCCCTCACAGTACAGGCCAATAAGTATTAATGCTGGAGTCCTTCAGGAGTCCATCCTGGGCCCAACTCTATTCCTGATCTACATTAATGATCTTCCAAATCACATCCTTACATCATTTGTAGACATTTATGCTGATGACACTACCATCTATGGTAGCACATCTAAGACAGTAAACGACCAAGTTCTCTCCGATTCTCTCTCCTCTAATCTTGAGCACGTGGTACAATGGGGAAAGGAGTGGTTGGTTACTTTTAATGCATCTAAAACCAAGCTTCTCTCTATACATCATCAACACTGATCCACATCTGGCATCAATTGAAATGAATGGCTCTCGTCTTCAGGAGGCCTCAAGTTTTGACAAGCTTCTGGGCTTGACCGTTACTCCTGATCTTAAATGGAACACATACATCAAATCTGTTGCCAAGGCCGCTGGAAAAATGGTTGGATCTTTCTATCGATCCAGTAGATATCTCCCTGCTGATGCAATTCTATCTATATAAGAGCCAGGTACATCCAAGGATGGAATACTGTTGCCACATCTGGGTAGGAGCTGCTAGAAAGGACTTGTCCTGCCTTGATAGAGTTCAAAATAGACTTTGTAGCCTCGTAGATGTCCTTTTCTCTTCCCTGCAAGTTTGTCTCTGATGTATCGTTATTTTCATGGAAAGTGTTCAACTGAGCCTCAGTCTATGGTCCCCCTTCGCCAAACTTTTACAAGAAACACTCATCTAGCTGAAAACACTATCAATAATTCCACCCACTCTTTATCTGTGCCTAAACCTAAACATAGATTCCATGAACAAAGCTTCTTTCTTAGAACTGCACTGCTGTGGAATTGTCTTCCGTTTTCCTGCTTTCCGGCTGACTACAATATGGTTGTCTTCAAGTCTAACGTAAAAAAGTTCTTGATGAGCCGTTCCATACAAGTTAACAAATTTACCGAATTGATTACTATATTGTCCAATTTCTACTGTACACGCTTTAACCCTTATCCTCGAGTGGCCTCTTGGCCTTGATAATGTGTTGATGCCTGTGTAAAAAAAAAAAAGTCACATAATTTGACCAATCATCTCTAAAACTTGAACCTGGCAACAATTAATAGTTTTATACTTAATTTGACGAAATTCCCACTACTTATGTTTACTATGCTATAATCACATTGGCTAATGTATACTCATTAACCCTTATCCTCGAGTGGCCTCTGGGCCTTGATACATGGTGACTCCTGTGTAAAAAAAAAAAAGAGAAATAATACAACTTTCTTTTTTGGGTCATAAAATGAGTTGCTCAAATAAAAGTAGGCTTTTCTTTTTATAGATAATAAACATTTCTACAGTAGGACATGAATCAATAT
The DNA here is from genome assembly GCF_053919585.1 of Euprymna scolopes. Taxonomy (NCBI): domain Eukaryota; kingdom Metazoa; phylum Mollusca; class Cephalopoda; order Sepiida; family Sepiolidae; genus Euprymna; species Euprymna scolopes. The sequence continues at coordinate 193,257,087 of NC_136483.1, forward strand.
CTAATCGATTTTCAATTGCAAATAAACTCAAGCTAATATTTACACAATGTCATTTCCCAATATGTGCAGAATATGATAAAGAGTTTATTAATATATATATATTTATTTACTAGAAAGGGGGAGGAGGGTATCACTTATCAAGTCCCAAGGACTATTCGAGGGTAGGAGTTAATGTGTCAGGTAGACTGAGAGACAACACCTTTATGATTGATAATGGTAGACTTGGGTACGGTTTGACTATTAAAGAACTTAGTTACATTACATTTCAAAACAAGTGTTATAGTCAGCTGGGAAACAGCCCCTTGGTACTGTTCCACAAACTGACAATTCTAAGAAAGAAACTTTGCTCATGGAATTTTTGTTTCGTTTTAGGCACTGATAGAGGGTAAGGGAAATTATTAGGTTGTAGCTAGACAAGTATTTGTTGCACTTGTTGAACATTTGACAAGAAAATAACGATAGAGCAGAGATATGTCTTTTTCTATACAATCAAATAGAATTTATTATGAATAAAATTCTCTGAAAGGGATTATATATTTGAAATGGGTAATCTTGATTCATTAAATGTACATCAGATTTTCTTCTTCAATGGGAAAATTCAGCCAGGATATCTCCAACAACTTCTAGTCTTTTTTTTTTTCATCAAAATCAACTTAATAACCAATAGGACATTCAAGACATGGAATAAAAAATAAAATAAAAAAAAAAGTCAAATAGATTTTATTTTGATCTATAAACCTTCAATGAAATTACGTTGAGTAAAAAGTTCTGCACTTCATTTCAGACAAGATTTGTGTTGGTAAAAAAAAATGCTTTGTTTCAAAGTATGATCTAAAATTGAATGAAGAAAAACTTTTCAAAATGCATCTAAGTGACTAGATCTCTAATCTCAAAACTAATTAATGTGAAAAAATATACAAAGTCATAAGCCAATTGATAGCTAATTTAGTAGGTTGAAAAAATAAGAAAAAAAAGAAAGAAAGAGATAAACTACTGAAAAAATGGTCTGATAACATATGTTCTTGAACTTCAAAATCAATCAACCCATTGAATACACGAGTGAAAGATTTTTGGAGACAGTTAGGACATGATAGATTACATTCTGCATGATACGCAAAAAATGTTTGATGATGAACAAAGTCTAGTGGAGTAACTCTACTGCTTGAAGCACCAACATTTATGGTGAGTTTTTTTTTTTTTTTGCATGCCCAGTCATCACCTGATGATGATTTTGTCATGGTGTCTTATACAACTATTGAATTCTTTTTAGTAAAAGAAGCATTGTTTTTTCCTAGTCGTGAATTTATCTAAGTTTTATTATAAAGCTATTAAATATGACATTTGACTTAAATTTTCAAATTGACCCCGTCCCTCTCAACCACTGCAACTGCAGTATTATGTTTTTGTTCTATACATCATTGTAAATTTATTTTATACTCATGCTTACAAGAATTATTCAATATATAAGTTAGCAAAGAATACATAGCGTAATAAAGTCTGTCTATCAATACAATTAAAAGAATATGCCTCAGAATAGTGTAAAATAATATTTTATAAAATTTTAAATATGATTGATGGTAATGATACTCTGAATTATTGATTAAATAAAGGGTTCAGTTGGAAATTCCATGCAAGTTCCAGAGTTCAACATAGATTCCCAAGTTCAATAAGAGGCATCTAACCAATTGAGCCACAGAGTCAAGTATAACTGACAATGCTAGTAAATACGTAAATGGGAATTGATGCTTTCTATCTTGAAGAATATGAGTCAACAAAGGCAATGAAAGAAAGAAAACGAAAAGGACACATCAAGATTTTCTTTTTCCATTTTTCTTCTTCATAGTGAATATATGTTCCCAGTGTTATGAGTAGCACCTTCTCATTATTTATGATTAATCAAAAATAAAATATTGATCAAAAATAAATATTAAAATATAAAATCAGCTAGAAATACAATTTTTAGATTTTAACAATAACCAATGATTGTCTTATACGACCGACGAAACGGATATAATTATGTAGCTTGTATTACAGCGGTGGTTGATAAGGGCATCCAATCATAAAAGTAGGCTTCATATAATTACAGACAGCAAGCAATCAACAAGCCAAACTGCCAACGGTATCATGAATGGTAGGTAGGATCAGAAGTAGTGACCAGCTCATCATTCAGCAAAATTTAACAATATGATTTAACTTGCATTTGTTGTAAAATGAGAGGAGGAGCTGAAGAAGTAGTGGAGCTCATAGAAAGATTGCCTTCAGGAGAATAGAGGAGAGGTGGTTTAGGTCAAATGATGGTCTTGCAATAACCAAGGGATAGCAGAACTTTGCGTTTTACTGGCAGGGAAATAGTTGGATAAGGTCATTGATGTACAGATAATGGCAGAATCCTTCTGATCAAAGGCACCTTCATCTGTGTATGCTCCTCAAGTTGGCCTTAGTGATACTGGAAAGGACTCATTTTATGGAAAAAAAAGAGAAAAGCCTTTTCAAAAACTATCAGGCAGTAATCTTTTCTTGGTTTGTAATGACTGGAATAGTTACATAGGCAAATATCTGGAGAGATCTGTTGTGGATTTGGGTTTGGAACCAGAAACACTGAAGGGAAGAGAATATTGGCGTATGCAATGGCTAACATTTCAGTGATTTGTAATCCTTGGTTCATGAAGAGTGAAAATCATCTGGAGGAGGAAAAACCCAACAGTGAACTACATCTTACTGAAAAGGAGAGATCTTAAATGCATAAAGATCCATCAAAATCATCCCTGATGAGGAATGTATAATGCAATAATGACTTCTTGTGTGTGATCTGAGTAACATCCTGATATTCGCCACAAATTCCATCTTTGAAACTCAAGAACAAAAGAGGTGTGGCATAAATTCGTTTTCATTAAATTTGTGAGAAATTACTAGTCTATGAATACGGAAAGATGCTGGCAATAAATGATGGAAGATCTAGTGCAGTGCTGTTAGCATCTGGTTATATAAAGAAGTATTTATGGAGTAAAGTATTTTGGTGGTTGAGTGATGGAGTTAATACAGCAAAGGAGCTGTTATAAAGTTTTGAATAAAGGAGACAGTAGAGAAGAGTACACAATGGCAAAAAGTTTTGCAAAAAAGGTTGTGTATACTGCCAAGCGTGATGCCACCTCATTCAAGTTCAGTAACATTGACCCCAAAAGTAACTTCATGTATAAAGTGGCAAAACAAATGCGATGAGAGAATCAAAATGTTATAAAATGTATAAATAATGATGGGCAGTCGTGCCTAGATAACAAGAACAAGAGAGTTTGGCAACAGCATTATGAAATGTTGCTTAACGTTGCACCCCCCTTTTTTTTTTACACGGTGGTCACCACTTATTAAGGCCCGGAAGCCACTCAGGGATAAGGGTTATTGCAAGTACAGTATGTTAGTGTGGAGATTTAATGAAGTGTTTACTTAAGGGGGCAGTTCATTAGGAATTTGTTTATGTTGGACTTGAAGACATCCAAGTTGTAGTCAGGTGGGAAGCAGGCAGACGGAACAGAGTTCCACAGGCGTGCAGTTCTAAGGAAGGAGCTTTGTTCATGGAATCTACGTTTTGATTTAGGCACAGATAAAGAGTGGGGAAAATTTTTGACAGTGGATTCAGTTAGACGGGTGTTTTTCGTGAAAGATTGGTGAGGGGGGACGAGAGATTGGAGTTCAGTGGTTTCAGCTAGACGGGTGTTTTTCGTAAAAGATTGACGAGGGGAGATCAGAGATTGGAGCTCAGATGAGCACCTGCCATGGAAATAACGATAAAACAAAGATAAGCTCGCAACGTCTCTTCTGTGGGAGAGAGGTTGCAGGGAAGAGAAAAGCGCATCCCCCACTAAGCCATGAAGTCTAATTTGTACTCTGTCAAGGCAGGATGAGCTGTTTGTAGCAGCTCCTGCCCAGATATGGCAGCAGTATTCCATCCTTGGACATACTTGGCTTTTATATAGATAGAGAATTGCATCATAAGTGAGATATCTTCTGGAGCGGTAGAAGGATCCCACCATCTTTCCAGCGACCTTGGCAACAGACTTGATGTACGTGTTCCATTTCAGATCAGGAGTAAAGGACAAACCCAGAAGCTTGTCAAAACATGGGGCTTCTACTAGACGAGAGCCATCCATTTCAATTGATGCCAGATTGGGATCAGAGCGTTGATGATGTAAAGGTAGTAGTTTGGTTTTAGATGCATTAAAGGTAACCAGCCACGTCTTCCCCCACTGAACCACTCGTTCGAGATCAGAGGAGACAGAACTTTGTCATTTACAGCCTTTGATGTGTTGCCGTAGATGGTCGTGTCATCAGCATAGATGTCAACGAATGATCATTGATGTAGATCAGGAAGAGAGTTGGGCCCAGGATTGACCCCTGAGGGACTCTAGCATTAATACTGCAGGCCTCTGATTTTTGTCCATCGACCACTACTCTTATGAGCCTATCGGAGGGAAATGATTTAATGATTGAGAAGACATTTCCAGTTATACCATAGCTGGAAATGTGAAGTAGGCCATTATGTCATACCTTGTCGAAGGCCTTTGATATGTCAAGAGCAATTGCCCTAGAAAGGAAGCCTTTGTCAAGAGATTCACTAATCCTGTGAGATATAACCGTTAGCACATCTGCGGTAGATCTTGCAGAACGGAAACCAGATTGTGTGTCACTACGGTTATTTCTGTTGAGGTGGTTGACTATTTCTCTATTTAATATGGATTCCAACAACTTACTCATAACACATAGGAGACTTATTGGTCTGTACTGAGAGGGAGATGACTTATCACCTGAATTCTTAAATACAGGGCATACTGATGAGGTTTTCCAGGGAGTCGGAAAGCACTTCTCCTTAAGACAACGCTTAAACAGTTTGGTAAGTATGGGAGCAAGTTCTGGTTGAAGCTTTTTTTAACACTATAATTGGGATGCCGTCAGGGCCAGTTGCTTTACTGGAATCAAGGTTCTTGATTAGCTTGGCGACCTCATGCACAGATATTTGTATGTTACCTAGCGTGTTCTGTGTTATAGGAGGAAATATGGGGAGTTGATGGCCTTCGTCGCATAAGGTAGAATTAGCTGCAAAGTTCTTTGCAAATAGTTTGGCCTTGTCTGATGCTGACGAGATGACCTCTGGTCCATTGATAATGGTTGGGATAGAACGCACACTTTTGTTCAGGATCCTATTTGTTATTTGCCAAAACTGGTTGGAACCAAGCCACTGATCAGCTACTTTGGATTTAACAGACTGGGCATATAACTCTTGCATTTTTTATTACTCTTTTACAGTGGTTGCTGGCAGTCCTGAAAGCAGCTTTAGTCTCAGTACATCTATTACGTTGGTAGTTATGGAAAAAGTGATTTCTGTGCGCGATAGCAGCAGCACATTCTGTGGAGAACCATGGCTGACTGTTACGTTTTTGTTGGAATTTTTTTAGATGGTATGAATCGGTCTATACCTACAATTAACTATTCGGTCAGATCTGATACTATAGAGGACACATCCTTTTTAAACATGGAATGCAGAGGTAGATCAGATATGAATGTACGGAAGCTATCCCAGTCAGCCAGAGAGTATTGGTATACAGTACGGTGGAGGGGTACGTCTGGGGACTTATTACATTTCATTTTTATCTTAACTGATACAACGGAGTGGTCGGAGGATCCTAGAGGAGAATGAATGGAACATGAACACAGTTCAGGGGAAGTTGAGAGAAAAAGGCCTAGGAGGTTTGCATATTGACCGGTAGTATCGGGCACACGGGTGGGTTCGTGAACAATCTGAGTGAGGTCATAAGCAATGGCAAAATCATGACAAAACCTCCCCACGTTATGAACGTTGAAGTCACCACAGATGTGGATGTTAGCCGAGGGATGTGCAGACAGGATCTGGTCTATTTTCTCAGATATACTTTTAAAGGTAGTAACTCCGGTGTTATGGGGCCGACAGAGGGCAAATATAAATGCAGTGGTGTAAGCAAGTGCAACCTGGAAGCACCTATAGGGTAAAGTAGGATCTTCTCTAGAGATATCCCCGCCACACGGGAAGCCATCTTTAATGTAGGCACATATTCCATGCCAATGGCGATCTTGGGGGTCAGATTTAGCTGTTAAGTTAGAGTATCCGTTAATTATGAACTCATCTAGAGAAGTGGTCGGCCCTATTCCAGTTTCGCTTAGAAAGAATAAGTCCGGTTTCGTCTCCTGTAATTGGGTTTCAACCTCTGGAAGGTTGGAACGTAGACCCCTGATGTTGGAGAAGGAGACACGGTAGTAGAGGTCTACGTTGGAAGATGGGGTTCTAGGTTTATTCGAGTTTCTTTTCTGGAGATATTTCATGTTGAGGTTTTGGGATTTGTGGAACAGGTCCGCATACTTTGTTAGAGCAGGATAGAGAGGGAAAGTAAGAGAAAAAGACAGGAAATTTTTTTTTTTTTTTTTTTGTAGCACATAAAAAGATAAAGCCCTAACAATTACCCACTAGTATGGCATTGTGTGGCCCCACCGGAGACTACTGCATGGTCCAGAATCCATTCACCAAATGGCAACACAGCAGTCCCAGTACTTTGCGCCTGCTGATAGGACAGCCTCCTTAGTGGTTAATCCAAGGTTGGTCCCTGACTATCAGGCAGATAACGTCAGCCCAGACGAAACGTTTACCTCCAGCACCCTTACTAGTGACATGGCCACAAGGATAGACATAGAGACAGAAAAATTTCCGACATCTCAGACTACTGTTCACCAAGTACTACCGACCTTTAAGCAGCTTTTTCTTCACCCTTTGTCGGAAAAATCACTCCCCTGGAACCTACTGGTGGTCGTCCTCACAAAGAGATCACATTAGCTAACAATACACTGTAAAGAGTTGTGCAATGAAAGATCCATGATCATATGGATTTGCAGTGCAAAATCTGACCCAATCCAACAAATTAAGAGTGGATCCATTACACTGATATGCTTATGCGGAACATACATCCTCCTGGACAAAACACTGCAGAAGCATGTCCTAAATCACACAAAAGGTTAGCTGACCAAGGAAAATTAGGAAGCAAGTAATTAGATAAGACCATATATAAAGTAATTTAGTAACAGCTTAACTGCGCGAATTAACGAGTGAGCTTGCTTAACGTCATATAGCATTTGATGCTTAAGCAAGAAAAAAGTGACATGAAGCAAATAAAAGTATTAAAAAAAAATATATAATCGCAAAGATACAGGGGGAAAACTCGTCTTTACTTATATACAAGATTAGCAGGGTTACCCAGTATTGCTTGGGGCAAAAGTGCAACATATTTCTATTAAAGCTTATCTCTGTCTTTCTTTCTCCCTTTCCCTTTTTTTCCTCTGTCCAGTCCATTCCTCTCTAGCTGGACATACATATACAATAGACCACCCGACGAAACCGGGTTCAGCTGACTCTCAGAGAATTAATTTTTTTTTTCTCTAAATTTTAGATATTATTCATCTGGATCAACACTGATCAAAAAATATATCAACTTTGTGGGTCTTTGTTTTGTAACATTTTACTCTTAGCTGAACACATATACACAAAGACATTCGCCCTTTATATAACAGTTAATCATATTTATTATAACTCTTTATAAATGTGTGATTTTTATTATAGTTATAATCTATTATTAAGCAAAGACAAGAATTTCAGCTGGTTCACAAATAAATGTTTACAGGTTCAGCTGGGAAAAAAAAAAAAATTTCCAAAATTCAACTAACTTAAGTGGAATTCATAAGAGACTGTAATCTCAAATTGACAAATTATAATACTAATGAGAGATTTTTCTGTAGAATGGCAAAAATATAAGCAAATCATTTGACTCACCCCATCGTTCCCGAGAACTGGCTTTTCTCCAATCGCCTTCATCATCTTCTTCTGCCGATTTTTTATCTCGCCAATTTTCATTACTAAATGAACGGGAATATTCTTTGGTAGGATGGGCGCCGTCTTCAAAGCTCCGAGCAGAAAAACTTCTTTCATATCGTCTACTAAATTAAAAAATATGTACATGATTGAAACACTCCATATTCCATTTTATGTAAAAAAAAATAATAAATAAAATAACATTTTTATGCTCTTTTCCATATAAAGCACTTCAATATTAGAACAAACATTAAAAATACAAACACTTGATTTGGTTTTAAGATCACATATTGGACATGTGAATCTAGGTGATTGGTGACTCCATTCAATTACTAAAATTGTGAGCTCTGGTAGATAAATATACACCTAAAACATGGGAAGTGGTAATTAGGGAAGATGTCAAAGTTTGAAACGAACACTACAAAGAAATACATTAGAGTAGAAAATGTCTGTTTGTTATGATTCGATGATACTGTTCTCATTTTGCTTCAGCCATTGTCTGCTGTGGCCATTAAAAATAATAGCTAATAAGAGAAATTCTGTTAAACAGATTGCGATGTTGAAATTCAATTCTGTAAACAATTTTAGATTTTTTTGATGACCATATGATATTAAGTGAATATCTTTCAAGGTATTAGTCAGCAATTCACAATTAGGTATGTTTTTTATATCATTCTTGAATACTCTATACACGTCCTGGAATTTTCAGTGGGTAGATGTTCTGTACAGGTTCTGAACTTAATAATTAATCGAGCAAAAGCTCCTTCTCGTGTTGACATGAACAAATTATGTGCTGGAATGCTAAAGGTTCACATCTTATGGAGTATTTCTAGTTTGATTGGTTGCTAGTAGAACGTGAATTAGATGTCTACTCATTGAATCAAAACTCCCCAAAATCTCTAGACATATGCACTATTGACTGCTGCATATATATGCAACCGGTCCTTTAACAAAAGACTACCAAGAACCCCACATGAATCTTTCTGTGGTAGAAAGATTTGTGTTAAGCAGAATGCATTTATTTGGTTCAACTTTCTTTGCATTTATAAATAAAGCAAATTAAATATAAAAACCGATCGAGGTATATTCCTTGGATACGACAAAAACAGCCCAGTCTATTTAGTATTTTTTCCAGATAAAAATAAAATAAATAGAATCTGAACTATTGAAAATTCTTCATATCCAAGACTTGTATAGAAAAGCTACCCATCAGAAACTCTTCTGAAATTAAACATGGTTTCCGATTCAAGAATCATTAAGAGTTTTCTTGCATCTTACAGAAAATGATCTCTCATCTATTAACTGGCTCTAAGAATCTCTTCTGTTTCACTATTTTGTTTAGATGATTGATTAATCTGAAAGTTCAGGAACTGTGTATTTTTCAGACTGGAGTTATTTAATATCAAAACACAATCATCATCAAACGTTTTCTCGCTATAATACAATCTCTCATATATTAACTGCCTCCAAGAATCTCTCCTCTCTCACTATTTTGTTTAGCTGATTGATATGGAAGTCCAAGAACATATGTTATCATGTCATATTCTCGGTGCTTAACCTCTTTTTTCTACACCTTTCTATTATTTCTTCAACATACATTATTCAAACTATTGATATGTTTGTGTTTCCATCGAGTCTAAACACTACACAGATGATATGGTTATACATTTTATGCATAGATGCATGATTATCAACTTCTGTAAATCTTTGGAATTGTATATTTTACTTTTGCATATGAACATAATCTGGATAATAAGAGTTTAATGTCTATTTCTACACACTGGCATGTGTTGAACGAATAAGAAGTAGAACAGGGATTCACTAGAAACGCTAATTCTTAGAATTTTTCAGAAACAAGTTCCGATAAAAATAAACTTGTTTCACCACATATTTTAGATACATGATGTTTTCCTCCTAACAAATTTAAATAGAAAACATAGCTAAAAACATAATATAGTTGAACACACTGTAAATTTAACCTATGAGAAAGAACTGAAGAATCATCCTCTTGTTAGATATTCTTATCCAAAGAACCAACGACAGCCTATTGCAAGTAAAATTAACACAACTACATCACTTTTATTCCAATCACCACTATGATAAAAACAAACCTTATGTAATACCATCCTTTTCACGCTAAAAGTAAAATTACTCAGCTAGACCAGAGTAGTACCCCCCCTCCTAAAAAATATTCCTTAGACAAAGAGTAAACCCCTTCACCCTTCATATTCCTACCACTAATTCTACATTTGAATCCCCCCTCCAATTTCAATAACCCTGCCCAAGTAACAGTGTCCCAAACAATCACCTAAAAAAGCAGCAACCCGCCCACCCCTCCTCTAATACAAAAACACTAAATTTATCTCCCATAAAAAAAGTAAAAATTGTTTAACTGACTGAAAGTTCTGGGATGGCTTGGAAATGAGGTATCGGTTTACATTAAATTCAAGTGAAATTAGTACCCAACTCTAAAGTCTAAAATAACTACTTTTTCAGTGCTTGTTTAGAATTACACTTAATGAGAAAACAAAAATACAGAAATATCTTTTATGTACATACTTATCTAGAACAAAAATGTCATATTCAAAAGATCATAAAAATTGAGAAAGCTTTTTTTTTTTTTTTTTTTTTAAGTAATAAAATCCAGGATCCAAGAGTCGCCATTTTGTTTCAAAATTCAAGGATGACAATTCAATTTGACTGCAGAGATTTTATTTGTATTCAAAATAATTAATAAATTTTAATCACAAAAAAATCGTAAAATTTGATTTTCTTAATTGAAAAACTACTTTATCAATTTGTGATTTTTGGAATATGACATCTTCATTCCATGACAATTACATACATCATCAAGATTAATCAAATGTAATTTTAAACAAGCACCAATTATTGTTCTTTCTGCCAATCTGTAAGGATATTCACACATAATTGCTTTAAGAAAAAATAGTAAGGTGTTAAAAACAAGAGGACACTATCATGAGCATGCTTAAAAATATTGACTCAAGTTCCGTAAGTATGCCTAAAATCGTGTATTCAAATGATTTTGCTCACAAATGTGCATTGTTACATTCAGGAACAGAAACAGTTTTGTAAAAAAGTTTCTCTCTCTCTCAAAAAAATAAAAAAACAAACATGCCTTTCATCCCAATTTTCTCGACTTCGATTCCGAGTGAAACTGCCAGCATCTCCGTCATCATATGACGGACGTTGACCAAAACTTTCTGCACGACCTCTACCTAAAATTGGGAGAGAGAAAAACAAGATCTTTTTAAATGACTATCAAATGTTATTTTTTTTGGATTTAAAATGGCAAAGCATCAAAGTGAAAAGAATTCAACAAACTTTGAGTCCAGATTTAATAAAAGCCTTTATATGAACAAGCAAATTTACCTATGTCGATATTTAAAAAAAATTTTTTTTTTATTACAAAACAATTATTGGCAAGGTTGTATGTTTTTAGGGCCTTCACAAGTTTTGGGGGTAGAGTTTTGTGTAGGGCATTTTAGAGTATCTTTAATTTATCTTGAAGCACTTATTCGTATGCTTAAACATATTTTAATTCATGAAGATTTCATATTTATTATTAGAGTCAATTCTCTAATAATAGTACTGATTTCAGAAGATTAAAAAAAAATAAAAATGACTTCGGTACCATCAGCTAGAATCAAAACCAAAACCCTTAGTGCTCTAGTCGCGTTCACTATCATTTGAGCTATCGACAGATAGATAAGATTTCAAATTAAACCACTTCAAGCTATGAATAAATTTGCGCATGCGCAAAAGAAATGTCGGCAAGTTAAAATGAACATTTTGCAATGCAAACTGTTCATTTCAACTTTCCAACATTTCTATACACGTTATTTATCCATTCAAAAAAATTTTTTACTTATATTTCCTGCTAATTTCAGTGTTATGTGACCAGTAGTTTAAGAGTTTATTGGTTAAATATTTTCACAGATACACGGCCACTGTTTTATATAGATTTATGGATTTAATACTGAATCTTTTCCAGAAAAGTCAGTGAATTTAATAGTAAAATATTAATTTCAAAACTTATGGATAAAAAGTAAGGGGATTTCTATACTAGTGTAAAGGATATTTTCATATAACTTTTTGTATGATTTGCATTGAAATAAATGAAATTGGCAATCTTTTTATTGAACTTAGGAAACTGTCCAAATTGGACACTTTCATCTATCCAAAATTTCACCCAGGTTTGAACAGATGAACTTTAATAATGTTGGTGATTACATCAGCTGAAACATTGTGTATATAACTAAGATGAGAATAGTAGTTTGAAATAATAATTAAATACTAGAGTTAGGAAATGAAAGTGAAAACAATTTTTATTCATTCAAAAAATAAATATCCTGATTAAAAAAAAATTCCCAAAATCTGAAAATCATCTGACCTCAATGAAAATTTCAGCACTTATTAATAAAGGCTTGTTAATATAAAAGAAAACAATAAAAAGAAAAAAGTTCACTAAATTACTAAAACCTTTTTCCATTTGTTATTAAACAGATACTCAAAACTCAGAGTTATCTCTTCTACAACATGAACATATGAAGATAAAATAAATTCTTTTAAAGGCAAATTGCTTTAATTATTTTTTTCTTAACTACAACTTCAGGACATGATCTCTTTGTAAGGCCACAGAGTTTCAACTTTAGGTATAACAATATATAATTCATCTGTAAGATGATGAATGTGGGGGGAGGGATAATGTAACACACCTAAAAATAAAAAGAATCATTTAATATGACTTATTTTAAATAAAATACATTAAATTGATTCATTAATTAAAAAATACTGAAAATTTCTTAAGATCCAATACTTGTGAACAATGGACAATTTTTTCAATCAGGTAAATTCATTTTATGGTTAAAAAACAAATGACTTTCACATTCATTATCCAACCTGAAATAATAAAATGAAAGAAACCTTTTGCCACAATTTGATAACTGATTTGCTTTGTCAGATTACAACAAAGTCAGCTTAGCACTCAAAATAGCGGCCATTGTACTGTACAACCTAAGGACACTTCTTTGTCAATTCTTTGATTCCAGCTCTTGTCCTTTGAGATAATCAAACATTCTCATAGTGGTTGAAACCTTGCAAGTGCAGAAAGTGAATCGTGGATTGGCAGTAGTAATAATCTAAGTGAACTTGGTCTGAACTAGTTGATTGTGGCATCAGTTAGAATCCCTCAAGGATTTAGAGTTTATTCTAGGCCGTTGGAGCGATGTGACATTTTACTGTAGAAGAGAACTGTTTACCAATGTCAGGTATTTTAGCTATACAATGGCATACGATTCTAACTAAACAGGAGTATATCCATTTCACTGTATATCATGATTCCCTTAAGTAAACAGTGATTACAGAGTTTTCACTAGTTCTGTTGTACAAAGATCCATCTGCCTCTGCATTTAAGCGGAGGGAAATGTTTGAAACACAATTTGACAGCTTGGAATTTTTTGTCGAGTTTAAAAACCAGACTGAACTCAAAGCATACTGATAATTCTCGAATGCTACTTGCCAGATTTTCTTCTGTGGCTTGGAGGGCAGAATAGGAATCCAGTTTTTACTTACCTGAACTTGTCTGTTTAGATTCTTGCAACACAAAATTTCTCGAACCATTTGATTACTGTACTCTTATTACCTTAGGAGAATTGTTTCCAATTTCTTCCGCTGAGTTATGGCCTCGTTCAAATGCACAGCTTTCATATTACACATGTAGATACACATACACTTGCGAGTGTATCACTTAACACAGAATGTACCGTCCACGGCTTGAACGATCTTGTCATGTCATACCCGCGCCACAAACTTTTGTGGATGCAACTATTGCAAAATTGGATTTAGCTTTGCATATTTTCCATGATCTTTTTTTGATTATCAGTTATTTGCTGTTGCCGTTTTGTCAATTAAGACACTGAGAAAAAGATGAGGATGAGAGAAAAAGCATGGTTTAAAAATCAAAAGATGCTTTTCAATAATAAAAGTAACACACCCACCTCTCCCTCGACCTCTTTCCCCTCCACCTCTGCCTCCCCTACCACTGCTACCTCCTCCTCCTCCTCTCCCAGACATTCGAAGAACGGCACAACTGTTCACCGACTGCGCCATTATCCGCTGAAAAGAGACAAATTTTAACTGAGGTTAACCCATGAAATGATCCTTACATTTAACACATTTGAAGAGAAATTGTTATACTTTGCAAGTTGAAACACAAAAATGTTTTGCAGAAAAAACTTAAAATTGTTAGGTATTAATTTTTAAATAAAAATATAAATTAAAAGAGACATTTATGGAAGAGCTAATTTTACAACTTGGACTTTTAATTATTTTAAATGAAAAAGTATCAACTAATGGATGTAGGTGTAGAATGGCAAAAAAAGAGAGCTGAAATTAAGAACGGCTTCCTTAAAGATTACCACATATGAGGACATTCCAAAAGAAATGCTTCTATTTTTATTCCACCCAAATGGATCAGAGGGGATTGCAAATTGCATTGTTATGATGATTGAACTTATGCATTCATAACCTGAAAGTTTCATTTCTCTGTTGCAAATATTGATGACGCAAGACTTAAGAAAGCAACCTCTGTCATGGACGTGTGTTACAAGTAAAGATGCATCATTGAATTCCTGGCAAAAGTGCATTAAGTAGAAAAAAAAATTCTGGAGCACAAAAGGTCGTTTGTTTTAATGGTACCACTCACGTCTTTGTAGCTCTTCAATTTTTTGAGTAAAAACTAGGTTTTACATTTGGAATGACTCTCGTAGTTGTCTTCAAATATTTGTAATAAAGCGTCACAATAATCAAAGTTAATCCAATCGCATTAATTATTATCTTAAAATAATTTTGTATTTAGATTACTATTCTCATTTTGGATGTGATTCTCACAACATTTTAGTTGATGAAACTTCCAAACATTTCCAGATGTAAACTTGCCAAACTTGGGAATCTTTATGCAATACTCTGAAATTAATACCAAATTTTAAAACTAAACCTTTATATAATTCACATGAGTAAACAGCTCTCGTTTGGTCATGTGCTGTTGATTCTGCGTCAATATGCTTCAAACATGCCTATATTCTACTAAAACAATATTAAACCTCTCAAAATTCATACTAGAATTATTTACATGGACACATGACACAATGGATAAAGGTGCTGGGTACAGTCATTTACAAGTGATTGTCTCCTGGACGTTGAAAGATCAATCCTTACTACAGATGATAAGAAAAAAAAAAAAAAAAAAAAAAAAAGAATTACATTGACATTTACTCGCTCATGGTGAACCCTCATTTATTAAATAATGGGTTCAGTTCGAAATTCGATATAAACACCAGAGTTCAACAAGTTACACCTGAAAGCAGTTGAAGGTTATATTAATTGAAACACTATGCAGCATAACATTCAAGATGAAAATACGCAAAATAAAATCAAGTATTAATCTTCATTTTACACATTCCAAAAACATTTTAAAAAAATTATTTGTATTACCATATGAGAGTGTATACATACATCTTTTGTTTAAATGTAATGCAAAATCATTTCTTTTGCTTACCTGTTCCTCTTCGGTAAGTGGTATGTAAGCTAACGGGTCTTGAGCCTTGTCCACCATGATCAAGGGATATTGTTTCAAGTCCTCAGGTATTTTATATGAAGGCATAAATAGTGCCAACATCTCTTCTCGACCATAGCGATGTTCTGCAAGCTTAAATTTTCCAAAACCAGGAGAGGAGGGCGGAGTAGCCACATTGGTTCCTTCACGCAGCCTGCAAAGAAAAATGTTTATAGAAAATTTGAAAATATGACAAATAATCAGTTTCAATTCACAAATTTGCCTGACAAAATAAAAACAAAGTGAACTATTTCTGCTCAGTCTCTCTCACATATGTGTGTCTGAAGAATATACGGATAGAATCAGTGGTAAGCATATGATGAGTAACAGTGTCATGCCTTAGGTTTATTAGCTTTGATGAACTCTGATAATGTTTGCTTGTTTGGAAGTGGAAGGTTTTAGATGGTAGGAGGAAGAATAAATGGAATAAATAACTGAGGAATGATGACAAGTGGTGAGAGGAATGGAATAATATCAATAATGGTGAAAAGAGGGATGGAGAGGGAGCAGAAGAGAAAAGGAAAGGAAAAAAGCAGTTGTGAGAGAGACCAAGACAAACTATTTTACTGTATCACACAGCTCCTTGGTGAAACTAGATGAGTTCATTCTCCAAGCGAAGAACAAAACTCAACATTCAGAGTCTCCATTTACTAAACCATCAACACTAGCTACAGCGAGAGGGAAATTTTAATAGGTACACGTTTCACATATCTATTGCCTAAAATATTTTATTCTTATAGAAAAAGGCCTGCATAAATGATGTTTATAATAATTATTTAATGCGGACTGAAGAAATAATATTCCAAATTGTCATGAAACTGACTAAGAATTTCAAAATGATTCAATGGATAGTGTTGGTTAATAGCTAATTCTTGAAGGTATGTGTATTGAACAGTGATTCGCAATCAATTGATGGTTGGAAATAAAACGTTGAAAAGATGGATTTGATCATTCAACAACAAAAAAAAAACATTTGTGAGTAGGTATCCCAAACCAAAATTTTATTTTCATTATATCTAAAGAAAAATTTATGTGGTCATATAGATTTTTGTAAATGATAAACAAAAGTACCAAATTTATTTTGGTAGCTCAATTAGCCATCAAGTTATGATCGTTCAAAGTTTGTCGGAAAGTTGAAATTTGATATTATGGTCCAGAAGCCAAATTTCATCGTATACATATAACTAAAAATGTAAGTTACTAACAAGTGAAAAATCCTTATAAATTTAATGTCATCTTGTGGTAAATGAAAATTAATACTAATGAAAGCAACAATTATTAGATGAAACCAACCTAAACACTAGGCAAAATCCCACTACCAACAGGAAAAAAGTGCAGATATGACACACAAATGCAATTTTGACTGTTCATGTATTGAATCTTAGTATGATTCATAACACATTAGAGATCAAGATAATTTTTTCTTTTAAATTATAAATTGATAACACCACTCAATTGTGGACCATGTAAAAGCAGTCGAACAGACAATTTCGTAAAAAGGGCAAAAAAGGGTAAAAAAAAAAAAATGAGTCAAAAGTATACGTTACTGAAATTGTTGTAAAAATGTAACCATTGGAGGTAAAAGCTTAAAACTTTGCAACTTTACTAATTTTTGGGTGAGAAATTAAAAAAAAATATTTGCCTTGTTTCTAATAACAAAACTTTTG
Source organism: Euprymna scolopes (assembly GCF_053919585.1). NCBI lineage: Eukaryota > Metazoa > Mollusca > Cephalopoda > Sepiida > Sepiolidae > Euprymna > Euprymna scolopes. The sequence goes on from NC_136483.1 coordinate 193,274,269, forward strand.
CCACAGAAATATTTTTACTTTGGGGAATTTAAACTTGCCAAAAAAGGACCGACAACAATTAGATTTAGAAATTTGTTATACAAAAAGTCACAAGTCATTTTTTTTTTCAAGCATTGAAAAGCTTTCAACTTAAAAGAAAAAAAAAAGGTCTTACTACAATTTCTTTCCTTATTAATTTTCTCTCAGAATTCTTTCATAAGCTTCTGCTATGGTAGATATATCAAGAACACTCCAAATCCTGCCATCACTTGAAACTGGCATTACCTCAAAACCCCATCTGCTGACTACCTGTGCAATATCATCTGACAAAGGCCATCGAAAAAAAAAAAATCTTTTCTACCTTTGGTTTGCAATAAAAATTTTATTACAGCGCTGAATGCAGATATAACCTCAATGACTTGGCCAATGTAAAAGTTGGTGTCATAGTAGAAAGCAACTCATTGTTCTTGATGCTCATATCTGAATATATTCTGAGATGGTTCTTCATCACAACTGCAGGAGTTATCTGAATTTTTTTTTTTTTTTTTTTTTTTTTACATAGGCATCACCACTTATCAAGGCCAAGAGGCCACTCGAGGATAAGGGTTAAAGAGTGTACAGTAGAAATTGGACAATATAGTAACCGTTAGTAATGGAGATTTGGTAAATTTGTTAACTTATCTGGACCGGCTCATCAAAAACTTGTTTACGTTAGACTTGAAGACATCCATATTGTAATCAGCTGGAAAGCAGAAAAACGGAAGACAATTCAATAGGCGTGCAGTTCTAAGAAAGAAGCTTTGCTCATGGAATCTACGCTTAGGTTTAGGCACAAATAAAGAGTGGGGGGAAACTAGTTATACTGTTTTCTGCTAGAATGTTCAGCAGATTCATTAAGGGACTTTTTTGTTGCTTTGGAGGTGGAAATGAATCAACTGGATTTCTTAAGTAGTCAGAGAGAGCAGCTTCCAGTTGAACTTCATTTCCACTGGTGTTGATTTTGACACCTAACACAACCGTGAGATATCTCAGTTCAAGTTTATCAAAAATACCTGATAGAAAATGGATATGCCATTTTTTTTTTCGTGCACCTGTCGTTAAAATGCAAGGGAGAAATCAGTATTTTAAACTATGACCGAAGCATGAAATAAATAACAAAACACTGACAATGATTTTTCGGTTTCATCTAAATTAATTTGTTGTTGACCCTTTAAAGTTGCTTTAATTAAAAAAAAAATGTTTCATTGAAATTATTTATTTGTTCGGAAAAAAGAAAAAAAAACTATTTTATAAAAATCCAATGTTGCTTTCAGTACAAAATTGTTTTATTAAAATTATATTTTCTTAGGCAAACTTTTCAATAAATGTTTTTATATTTATATTTTGATCAATTTTTATACAGTAAATGTTTTGGTTTTCAAATGGCGCTCGCCCAGTTTAAACAATTATGAATATATACTTTTCATTTTCTATTTTTATTAATTTTTTTAATTTTCTGTTTATAATAATAAAAATATACATACATTTCATGAAAAACTTTCCCGTTTTCATTAATTAAATCAAAACATTTTCAATTAAATAATTATGGATATATGTTCTTTTCACTTTCTTTATTTACTTTTTTTCATAGTTCTTTCCAGAAGTAATTAATATCTAATTTAATTTTTTTGTTATTTATTTCTAACTTCGGTCATAGTTTAAAATACTGATTTCTCCCTCGGATTTTAACAGGTGCACGAAAAAAAAAAAAAAAAAAAAAAATGGCGTCTCCATTTTCATACTGTAGAAGTACTTTCTCAGGAATTATTAAATAAACAAAAAAAAAAAAAAAAAAAAAAAAAAGATTTTTATAGTGAAATTAATTTTTTCATTCACGTGCACATAACTTAATTATATTTTCAGTTATCATTTTTTAAGTAATGTACAGTGTAATTAAAAAATAATTTAACAAAACGCCTGATAGAACATAAACAAAAAAAAAACAAAAAAAAATGCACATTTTTACGTGAAATTAATTTTTTTTATTCAAACATGACTTGTTGCACATAACTTAAAACTTAGCTATATTTTGTTCATTTTTTTTTTTAAAGTAATTTAACTGTACAGTCTAATAAAAAAAAAATAATTTAGCAAAATGTTAGATATATCAAAAATGTCCAACAGAACCGAAGAGAAATAAGTAAACAAAAAAAAAAAATGAGGCACATTTTTTAAAATGAAAAAAGATTTTCCGTCACACGCAACTAAAAATGTTTTTTTGATTTAAAAAAGAATTTAACAATGCTGAAGTTTATCCAACCGAAAGAACATAAAAGCAAAGAACATATGAAAGTTTAAAAGACATAGAAAATAAACTGACATTATTTTTTAAATTGTAAATTTTCATTTCTTTTACTAACAAGCTTGTCGCACTAAAAATATTATTTTAAACAATAACTTTCTATAACTTTTTAAATAAACAAAAACAAACTCACTTAAGAACTTTAAAAACTGTGAAACAAGTTGTTTGTTTACGTTTTCGTCGTGTGGCTCAGCTTGGCTAGTTCGTGTTGACAGTTGATTTTCGTGATGATACTTCATAAGTACTTCGGTCACTTGGGATTAAGTTGTAAATCTCGATATGTAGGTACAGTCACTTTTATTAGTGGCACTTCTTCATTTATGAGCATAGTAATATGACACCAACAGATTATTAAAGAGGAGATATTTCTCTACAAAACGGTGTGATTTTCGGAATTTTTTCAACTGAATTTCTTTCATATTTCTTTCACTGAAGTTTTCAAGTGGGATTTTTTTTTGTGAAAAACAACTTAAAACCCTTTTTTAAGCTCACCATATTGATAAGTCACCTTTTTTCTTTAAAATGGTACTATTTTTTTATACCTAGACTCACAATATTGCGCGCACCAAATTTGAAAAACACCAACATTTTTTGTGTAAAAAATAAAGCCGCGTTCACCAAAATTAGTAACTTAAAGTAACCTGGAACAAAAACCTTTAAAGACACCAGAAAAAGAATTATATATAAATATAAAGAAAAAGATTAAATTTTATTTAAATCAAAACTTTATCAAAATAACCCAAAAAATAAACGAGATATCGCAAGTTGAAGTTAAGGGAAATTTAACTTTATTTACCAGTTTTCGCATCCTAAACTAGGCTAGTTTGAGATACCTACTGTGAGCAAAGAAAACTTAATTTACAAACAATTATCGTTATAATTTATATGTGGAGTAAGGATTTCTTTCAATTTTTGCATAAAACTCAAACTCTGTAGCCATTTTCTTTCTATGTCGCCGTGTCTACATATTACCAGGATAAACACACAAGAAAATAACGATCAATGTTTCAAGTATGCATAAATTATTTTTCGTAGGGGCAAAGCGTTTACTTTTCTCATCTGTGTAGGGTCCCTTTGATTGCATGTTGTATTAACGTATGGAGTATATAAGTTTTAAAGTAAGTATAACAATTTAAACTTATTCTTAAACTTGTTTTACATGAATCGTAAAAACAAAATGTCTAAATCCTCTTCAATAATAATATCAATATTCAGACTTCACACCGTTCTACAATTAAAAACAAAAATTTTTTTTTAATTCTCAGGATTACTATCGATTAAACATCGAATTGTTACCTCATACTTATAAAAGAAATAACTTCTTAAGAGTGTATGCATATGTAGAGTTTTCTAGGCATGTACATAAAATGATACTCCTGTACTTTATATTTCAAGAATACTTCACTACTTCCGAAAAAATTCTCCATTATGCTCAATTTTTGTTTGTTATGCAAGTTTATCATAAATTTATTTCAATTGAAATTCTTAAAAAAAAAAAAAAAATTGTATATAAGATTTTTAAAGTTAAAAATGAGTTGAATATCAAAAGAATTATTTTTTTGTTAAACTCCATTTTACATAAGATTTAAAATTAAATTATGATGGTAGTTCTTAAAGCAAGATTCATATTTTCATATTTATTGTTCATAATTAAAATTAATTTTGATTTCCTAACAATTATTTAAAAAGCACATTTTTAAAGTTCATACATAAAAAGAAAGCAAAAATAAAAAATAAAAAGTTGCCATTATTGGCTTTCTTTTAGTGTCCCATTTTATCTCTTCTATTATCACTGTCTTCTAACATATCTGTATTATAAATTATGTGTTTTTGACCCCTGCAAATACATACAGCAAAATACAAGAGATAATTTCCTTCCTTGTCTCAACCTTCAACTTTCATTGCAAAGATTCAATTCTTAAGGTCAAACCTAATCCTATATCAGTATCATGTCATTTCAAGGAGCAAGAAGCCTGGAAAATGTGACAGTCTCATCACCCCAGTACCTATGGGTAAGTGTACAGATTGTTGTAGCACCAGTTATCACTTCTAAATAAGATGAAGGAAAAAAGGATGAAAAAGGTCTTAACTCTCAATGTAAACTGGAAGTACATCATACTAGTTTACTGATCCCGCTGACATATTGCAGATCTTATCCGAAAACCGCTGGATGTAAATGGATACCACCACCTTCATAAGAGTTGGGATGTTCAATACATTTCAAGGATTCTTACCAGCTAGTGATGCTCACACGCATAGATACAACTACATAATCAAAGATGTTCCTCGCAAGGTCAAGATTATCGATCACACTAAATTTTACCATGATACAACATATACAATTTTTTAACCTTAGGTTTGAGTACTTTCTACGCTAGACAAAAATGAAAAATTTCAATTCCGTCAAGATATTGTTGAATTTGATAACCTTTGGATAATACCAGGAGTAGCTGTTTCCAAAAATATGCTAAATGCAATCAACTTCATAATCTCAAAGATTATAATCAACGCCAGGAATTTATTTGAGATAGTCAACCATGTAACCTAAACACGTTTTTTCTAGGAAAAAGTAAAACATTGATTTTTTTTTGGATATCAAGTTTGATTATGCATTTCACGAATCCCAGCAGATTATCATAGGATTAGTATGGAAACTTAATACCAAACAGGTAATCCGACTCACTGTAAACTGGAGAAAGGAAGACGTGTATTCTACGCTTGCAAAAATATTGCACATGCATCACTGAAAATGCTCTAATCAGTTGGTTCGAGGGCCGACACATTGTAGTTGCAGGCAGCAGATTCTGCACTGATGTAAAATGCCAAAAAGGATGTAGAATAATAGTATTCTGGAAAACTATTTATTATGAATCTCATCGATGTTATAGTGATAATCAACGATAAACCACTAACAAGAGAAACTCCAGTGAAATACACAAACCATTTCTCTTCAAGATCAAAGTAAAATCGTTCAACATTACCAGAATAAGTGGCGGCACAGGGTGGGGGACCAATTTTGTTTCTCATAATCCAGTCCTTATTTCTCCTTCAGACCAAGATGCTATAGCAGAATCAGTAACCCATCAAGCAATAATGGATTATGGCTATAATGTGAATATTACATCGCCATGTCTCAAACATGCATCTGACCACAATGACCACATCTATAAAAACTTGATAAACAAAAATTACTTAAAACACAACTCACTAAAAGCTTAAGATTTTTGCTTTCTGTAAAGTTCTACACACTTAGCACCGACGTAGTACCACAATTGCAGAGCAAAAGTGCTCGGCTGTTTGCATTCAGATCACCAAGCATCATTGGAATAAAAGTCCATCCCAAGGATGCAGTATATTGGTAGTAATGTATTAATATGCAATATTTACTAGTCAATCAATTAACCCTATACCCAGTTTGTCCGTTCAAGCAGATACTGATGGGCCTGTTCAATATCAGACAAATGGTGTACCTCATCTGTACATCCTTTGCATTTTACTCATTTCAGAAGTTTGTAAATTATCATCTTTAATTAGCATTACAAGCATATGCTGTATTTTTGTGGACATCGGCAATGTTACATACCTAATGTGCTGCAACAAGTCATATCTTTTTTATTTGTTGGTCAATTTTTTAAATTATATTGATGGAAAAAGAATAAAATAAGCATTCCAATGTTAATTTATTTTTCTTTTATACGTTCAATATTTTTATGCTCCAAGTAAAAAGAAAAAAAAAAAAAAAAAAAAAAAAAAACACGGTAAAAAATACAAATTTATTATGTCTAGACTCTTAGCCACTATCATGTGACTTTAGAACGCCATTTTAGACACAGTTAGTCATTATAATAAAATCCTACATTTCATCTGAGGAGGAACATCATCACAATCACAAACATCGTTAAAAGAAGTAGTTCCTATTTTTCCCTCTAAATATCAAGTCCTCCTACCGCCCCCAGTCATCACCGGGAGGAATTCTGCACTTTCGACAGATATGGGGTTTCACACTTCGTAACTGGATCATAAACTCATACACATAATCTTCCCCATTTCCGATTCAAAAATAATAAAGTCTCGCCACACTAACTCCGCTCAATCTGATAGGCTGAACACTGATCATTTCTATATTCCAGATTAACGGTATTTGCATGCTTAACAAACGTCACAATGATACCTACTTTTGCTCTCTGAATAAATTGCTCCGTTCATTTTCTTACATTTTACAGCCTTAGTTTGTATTTCCTCTCCCTCCCTATCTCTCTCTGTATATATTCTTCCCAATTCTCTCTCTCTTTACATTTCTTTTTATGCTGAAGAAAAGAAAAAAAAACATTTCACAGCGATGCCAAAGAAAAAAAAACAAATGTTTATTTTCTCTCTCTTGCTCACTTTGCACATTTGTTCCAGTAATTATATTTTTCAAACATAGTTATGTTTTTTTTTATATGTACTTTATTTAACTATACTTTATTTAAACCTGCACAATCTATTATGATCGTTGCTAAATAAAAAATTAATGTTTCAGCAATATTATCTACTAGATTCTCCTCAACATTGCGCACATGTTAACTTTTTTTTTCTTTTTTATGAGTGGGGGGGGGGGACGAGGAGGTAAATTTGTACATTAGGTCCACCCCCACAATTTTCTTTAGAATGATGATTTTTATAGGTTTTCCACTATGCTTGTTAAGAAAATCTCATTCTAATTTGTAGAGATGAGTACTTATAGAGATGTATAGACCTGTATTATGCACTGTAATTCACTGGCTGCCAAGTTTGTAAATACACACGATAAACAAATCTACTTCTCTTTTATCGACACTGCCCCCCCCCCCATTTTTTTTTTTTTTTAAAAGTATTTGCGGTTTGTGGGTGGGTATGTTGATAATGATTATCACGGTTAAATTTGGGAGGATTATTTTTCTACCCCTCTCCAAAAGAGGGCTATCTATTCCAAAAGAAGTGAAGTGAAAAAAAGTCATAATTGTTTTGTTTTACATGTTAAAAAAAAACAACATAAAACTGGAATTTACTTCAATACTATTGGTGGAAGGGTTGAAAAGAAGAGGAAGACTTGAACAACAAACGGAAACAGCTAGGACTGCTACCACTGATTTTGATCACTCTAAACAGTTCATATACAGCGAGAATCCTTAACCCCTAAAACTTCTGTTTTTACTTTCCATTATTATTCTAATGGACCAGTTTTCATAATTTTATTAATTCATACCGATTTATGCATTTTCTTAATCTTTTTTTTTTTTTTTTTTTAAATTCAAACAGTACCTGCATGTTATCACCCCAAACTAGCACTTATTGCCAGTGAAAGGCAGATTATTTCATTTTATCTACGGCTGCCAGTGTCAGCAATTGTTCAGAGACGGCAGTGGCCACCAACAACACCATAGTTTACTTTTTTGTGAGGAAGAGGTAGGTTTCCACCGAGCAATGTTGGTTAACGGGTCCTGATGTGAAAGGATATTCATTTCTGAACAAAATGGTGGTATTTTGAGAACTTGACATGCTTTCATTTCAAAAATATGAAACTACCTTAAAATCTGATTATCTTAAGTGCTTTATGGTCGATAGATATTGTTAAATTAACCATTGAAAACAGCATTATATGACTTAGTACTTGTGCAGTTTTTGATGCATGCTAAAACAGACTTTATCAGCATCTTTCAGACGTTTATGTAAAAATAGCCAGGTGCTGAATGAAAATGCTCCAGCCTCAAAATCAAAACAAGGTGATGCTATCAAACAGGAAAATAATAAAGCTATATTTAAAGCAATAAAAAAAACTTACCGTATGTAAAATTTTATGAAAACAATAGTTTTTTGAAGAAAAAATAACAAAACTACTATTATAATTAAAAAAAAAATTTTTCGCAATAAAGTTGAAGGTTTGCTTATTTTTTGGTTTTATTCCAAATATGTTTTTTCTTTTTTTTTGTATTGGTACAGCTTTTAGACCAGACCTACTAAGCTAGGGTTGGTTTAAGGTTAGGGTGAAAATAAAAACAGTTTTACTTGCATTGTTTTTAGGATTAGGGTGAAAAAAAAAAAAACCCAAAAAACAAATACAGGATTTGATCCTTTTTAATTTTTCGGGTAATTGAATTGTCTGTAATTAATTGAATATCGTTTTAATTAGTGTTGGGACGATTCCTAAATTTTTTCTGCTTCCGATTCCAGGAAAATGTTGATTAACGATTCCGATACCAAGTAGGATTCTGATTCCGGTGGAACTGTTGTTTTGAAATATACCATTATATAATCAAAATTTTTTGTGTAGCGAAAAAATTTCATACAGCGAAAAAGTGGAAAAACAATTAAGGGAATTTTGAAAATTTGATTTTTTCGTAAAATTTCTTTCATTGAAGATAAAAATCATAACATATTTTAATCATGAATTAAACATGCACCATGAAATTAATAACAATCAATTTCAGGAGTTATTTTATATATTGAAAAATATAAAGAAAAAGTCATGATTAATTCAACAAAAATACAATAACATCAAATTTCAAGGGGAATAACATGTTTTGTTTATTTTTTGATATTCATTTTTTTGTTTTATTTTCTCTTTATCTTCAATAACTCTTTAAAATTTAACATTTTTTTTTTGCAGCTTCAATCGCTAACTGATTTTTATTCACTTTCTAGAATCTTATTTCTAAATGACATTTTAAAATAAAATCTGTGATTAAATTTTTAGCCTTTTATATTCAATTGTCCCAAATTATTCCTATTTATTTATTTGACTTTAAAAAAATATTTTTAACAATAATCTTATTTTTTTTTAATCTAAATAAATTGGTTTGGTAAATGTTACCTTATGCTACAACAGAACACCGACCACTCCTTTTTTTTTTTTTTTTTTAAATTTTTAAAAAAGGTATTCGAGGTCGCTGACAACGAATCTGATAATCAAACCCACGGCAAATTTATCGTTTGCATGGTATGAACGCTTAGACCTGGGGACTATTTTGTGCTATTTCACCGTCTTCAGTAGTGTTTTTCTTACATGATGTTTGTGTGCAAATGGGCGTAGTCTAGTGTCTTATCACATCATGTAGAAATCTTTCTAATAAGAAAATGTGGCTGATTTTTTTCTTTTTGTCTTATGTAGTTTTTAATGCTTTTTTTAATTGATCAAAAAATAAAGTTTTCACAAGTGGTTTGCAAAAACATAAACAGCAAACACATTTTTATGTTTTTCGTTCTTTTGAGGGGGGAGGAGGATATTCCATTAACAGGTGCTTCTGCAGTTTAATTTAACCGTTTTTCCAAAAGTAACACACCGACATTTACCCCCCCCCAATGTAAACGGAATTTTTGTGAAATGGTAAATGTCAGCATGTTACTCACGGCAAAACGGTTAATTAAACTGCAGAAGCACCTGTTAAACTACACAAGTCCTATAATTGAATACCCCCAACCCCAAAAAAGAACGAAAAATATAAAAATATGTTTGGCGGTTATGTTTTTGTAAACCACTCGTGAAAACTATTTTTAGATCAATTAAAAAGCATTAAAATTACATAAAAAAATAAATAAACCAGATTTTCTTTTTTAAAACTGGATTTGAAATGACCGCTTAAAGATTCCTACGTGATATGATAAGACACCCCACTACGCCCGTTCACACGCGAACGTATCATGTAAGAAAAACACTACCGAAGACGGTGAAATGGCACAAAATAATCCCAAGGTCTAGGGAAATACCATGGAAACGGTAAATTTGTGGTGAGTTTGATTATCAGATTCGTTCTCAGCGACCTCGAATACCCCTTTAAAACCAAATTAGAGTGGTCGGTGTTCTGTTGTAGCGTAAGGTAACATTTACCATTGGTTTATTTTAAGTTTATTTCTATATTCACTTTTATTATATAATTATATACTTATCATCATTTAATGTTTATTCCTATTTAATGTCTTAATTTACTTCTTTATATCTACATAAAAAAGTACATTTTTGGTAATTTTTTTATTTCTATTGTTAAATAAAAGTTATTTATTGAACTTTCGAAATCGCCTCGGCCTTTTGCTGTTTTGGACATTTTTTTTGTTTTTATTGGGCAAGGAAGTTTTAAAAAAAATTGTTTAATTGCTTCATTCGCAGAATATTTGAATGAAATATAACTTTCTAAAAAAAAAAAAATTAAATTCACTTAACGCATTGTTCTATTAAACCTTTTATTGTTTAATTAATCTCACTTAAAACAAACAGTTCAACTTAAACATAAGAGAATCGTAATGAAATAATCGTAAATCTAAGGTATTTTTTAATGATGCGATTCTGATTCTCTCCAAAATACACGATTCTTACGATTAACGATTCCGATTAATCATCCCACAACTAGTTTTAATCAACAAATTTTAGCATTCACTCAATTCGCAACTGCAAATTTTCATCTGCTGCAATCTGATTGGTTGAGCACTTTTGCATCTTCTGACTATGGAAACTGTTGGAAAAGGCAGATGTAAAGTCGACTTCAGCATTGATCACAAACTATCAGTAGCTGTCAATAGAAATATGTATGTATATCCCAGTGAAATAAGTGGGATGGGAGAACTTCAAATAAAGGTCCCATTTTCAATTGTGAGTTTTAACATTTGCACTTAACTATTTTTTTATGGTTCAGTAAATAAAATAATTATAGCTCTAACAATTTGGTTCAATCAATAATTTAAAAACTAAATAAAACGATACCAATTAGATTTAATTTTTAAAATTATAAAAAAATTTCAAACTCTGTTGACTTTAAATAAAGAAAAGAACACTACCAGACAATGCCAGATCAGTACAACTAGTATATAGCTTTATAAAATAGAGTCGGTTTTCCCCTATTTCATTGATAGCTTTTGTTAAAATATACTTAGAACTGTTGTATCAGTTTTTAAAAATTAATTTCATATGTAATCAAGTTTTTGTTTTAATTAATAATATAAGAGAAATTAGATTAACTTTTTCATACTACCAAATTCGTTTCTTGTCACCAATGACATTAATTAGAATCAATATTTTAATTTCACTATTAATAATCTAGATCTCTTCCCTTTTTGATAAGGTATTTCCCTCAACTGAATGTTATTTAACCTACTTAAAACAAAATAACGTTTCTATAGCACATTCTATAATCCGCATGTCAATAAAACTGATGTGGCAGTCAAACTGATAAGACGTGATCTTGCTAAGATGCAATGCATTGTTCAATTCCTGTCAGAATGTGACACAATGGGCGAGAAACTCTTTCGGAGCAAACTTGATGTTGATGCTCTCAGCACACAAAGATTGACAGTTGTTTATAAAATTTGGTCATGTCATAAGCATCCGAAACTCCAACTGCTTAAAAAGGTCAGCCTTGCATGCTGGCAACTGAATTTGAAAAAACAAAATATGTGCATCAAAACGTATATTTTTCTCTCTTTCTTCATTGAAGAAAGAGAGGAGAATTAAATTGTATTGTTTGAACAGTCAAAGTGTGGATTCTGTGCACGAGAGATTCATAGCAGTTTTGCACTGGCCATTGGCAACATATGTCGAGTCAGTTAATATGTTCCACCAGTGTTAAAATGTAAAATGAATAATTCTACTTTTTTTTTATAAAAAAAGATGCCTTATTTGCTTATTCAATACAGCGTGCAATTTCAACAAGCAGTTCCTGCCATTTACTGCCAACGATAGAAATGCTACTCGTAATGACACAAAAAAAACTTGACGAACAGACCTGCCAACCACCTTGATATAAGGGATGTGCCTATCATTTGATTGTGTCTAACACCCAGGGAACTGGTTGCCGTACCAAGATGTAACAACTGTTTCAGAAACGTCTGAACAACACGGACAAACCAAGTAACTTTCCCTGGCAAATGATGGGATCACAATATTTTTTTTTTTTTTTTTTTTTTTTTTTTTTTACATTTAGACCAAATCAGCAAACAGATAAGCAGGTAGAAAGGGTAATTGGGAAGCAAAGATGACACAATTTCAACGAGGAAAATTTTGCTAATTTCAGGAATCCTGTGAAAGCAATTGGGATCAGCTTAATGCAGAAGATGGGACGATGACATGCATTTGACTATTGAACTATAAACTCTCGAATACAAAACAGTTCCATTTTTACTAAGGCCTGCACACATGCATGAATGGATCAAAGGAGATTATCCAATTGAAAAATAATTCATCTGAAGTTGAGTGCATATATATCCTTTTCCTGTCTTTCATCTGAAGATAATTAACCAGGATATATTATTATTTTTATTTTTGTGAACTTTAGAGACAGAGAAGATTCTAGCTGAGCAGGGGCAGACATGGCCTAACATTTAGGCTGAACAAACATTAAGTCGATGAGCAGAGATGGAGATTGTTTTTATTAGAACTCTACATTTTTTGTGCCACTAACCAAATGAGGGGATTTATTTTCCACTAACACTTTTCAATATTACAAAATAGAAACTACGTCTCCTACAAGGAATTATGAAATTATGAATAATAAAAGATATTAATAACAAATAAATGAATAATAAAAGATATTAATAACTTCATGGCGATGAAAGCGCTTTTCTTCCAGCTTGTCAAACGTATTATCAGAACTACACACCAGAATCAAACATCTGATTCACAGCAACACATATCCACAAAGAAAACAACCATGAACATTAATAAGACAGTTAATGCAACAGAATGTGTTCAGTGGTGACAACCAGCCATATTACTAAGCTTTTAACTAGCAATACACATGAAAAAATTGAAATAGCTTGAAATATTTCAATATTGGTATGCATAGAAAGAGCTTGATGAGCTAAGAAAGAATCTTTTTAAATTTTTAAAATCTGATTAAAATTAAGTTATGGCTATTTTTGTGCCTCACACGTTTGGATATTTTCCCCTCTTTAAGACCATATGCGTTTCGTCACATTTTTTACACTACTTTTTCAGTAAAAATGTCATATCTTTGTTAAAACACAAGACTAAGAAATGAAATTTACTGTATAAGTGTATTTTTGTACAAGGAATCAGAATATGCAACTGAAAATCTCCCAAAGTTTATGGTTTCCAAATAATCTGCAGTAAATGTGCATAAATATGCAGCAATTCCTTAAAAATGCCATGTATCCATAAACAGAAAAGAAGTTGGAGAACTCAAAGTTGAATTGTAATGTGCTTTATGTACAAAAAACTTAAATCTAAACATAAGACCATTTAAAAATGAATATATTGCAATATTTCTTTGGTATTATTGTAGATTAACACCTTCTGTTTAACCCCACTCAACTCCTGACCACCCCTCCAAAATGTGATTCTACCTTTTTAGGAAATTATGTATAAAATGTCATGAAAAACTTTAATGAAAGATAAACAAATTATTTTAGAATTGAATGTAAAATAATTTCCTATTACAGATCATTCTAGCATTTTAGGGCAGTTAACTGTTTTTTTTCTATGGGAAAATATGCATGCTTTTTTTTTTTTTTTAAAGATGATTATGTGTAGTTTTAAGAGGGTTTCTATGCAATGAGAATATGGGGAGGGTTGCCATTCGGACTTTGAATTAATTGTAGGGCTAAGGAAAATTATGTGTGAACATACTGAAAACTTGACAGAGACAAAGCTAACAAAAACAATATTAGAGGGGGGAGCGGTTAGTTTCACAAAAATTTAATGTAAAATAATTCACCATTTCCTGGCCATTCTAGCATTTTAGGACAGTTAACCAATTTACTTTTATGTGTATTTTTCTTTAAGGAAGGATCTATTTTTTGTTTGTTTGTTTTAGATGCTTGTATGTGGCTTACAGAGGTATTTTGTTGGGGGGGGGGGGCTTGCCACTCGAACTTAGTGTTATTGTTAGGGTTAAAGAGTGTTTTAGGAGGAGACTTGCCACACATAATTTGGATTAGAGGTGAAGTTAAGAGAGCTTTTTTTCAAAGAGAGCGTTCATCACTCATATTTACTGTTAGCGGTTCATAATTATTGGCTTTATATTATATATTTAGTTTTAATTTAATAAGAAACTGCGTTGCGAAATTTCAAAGAAAATTCCATAAATTTATTGATTTCTATTTTCGAGGTTGAAGGTGTTAATTCCATAGGCCGTTTATACTACGCTGGAGCCGGTTGTAAAAATATCTTTCGCTTAATAAGTAGAACAAAAGATTAACGAAATAAAAAGCTTCCTAATTGTAGTTTGATGTGTTTTCTAACTGCTTTTAAAATTTCAAGAATATTGATATAGATTTTGAGGGTTTGTATTACTATACACATAGATTCGAAAAAGTTGTCAAAAAAACAAATATATAACAAATAAATGTTATCAAAAGCAAGTTACTTTTCTACCTAACTGGATAATTTTTGAGTGTTTTTATTTAATGTAACATGTTTATTCAGCTTGAAAACAGTGTTTACCGATGTTTTGGAAAATTTTAAATGGCACCCGACTCTCTTGAAACGGTAAGTTTGGGGGAAAGAGTTAAAAATAAAAAAGTAGACAAAATACTGCTAGAAACTCGCTCAATATATGTTACCGTGACATAGGCTGACATATATTCGGTGAGTTTTTAACAGTATTTTGTATAGTTTTTTTTTTTTTAATTTTTAACTCCTTTTCTCAAACTTACTGTGCCAAAGAGAGTTGGGCCGGGCGCCATTTTTAATTTTCCAATACATCGGTAAACACTGTACGTTTTTCGAGCTGAATAAACATGTTACATTAGATAAAAACACTAGAAAATTATCCAGTTAGGTAGAAAAGTAACTTATCTTGCCTTTGATAACATTTATTTGTTATATATTTGTTTTTTGACAACTTTTTCGAATCTATGTATAAACGAGATTTTGATACTTATTTTGATTTTGAAAAAAAAACATTTGTGGCTGTTCGCAGTAAAACATTGTTTTAATTCGCTGTTCAAAACTAATTTAAAGAATAAAAGTGCATGCAAGCTATATATCTACAAAAGTTTATTTTGTTTTTTTTAACCATGTTTTTAAATTTGACGAAAAATGTGAGAAATTGCAACAGATTCATAATGCTGAATTGGTTGGGATTGTTGTTATTATACATTCTGAAAACCGAATAGTTCTAAACTAATGTTATTCTGATAACAAAATAGCTCTAATTAAACATAAGAACATTTATATTCATATTTTCATGTTTTTCTTAATTCGTTCTTGAATAAAAATTAAAGAACGCGTGTTTGTTTATATACTGTGCTATCACTGATTCTACAGGCTGGAGCTGCTGCTGCTGCTGCTTCTAGTAATACTAACTTCATTTGACCAAATTCGAGAAATAGAAACAATTTTTTTTTTTTCGGGTAGGTCCTTTTAAATTATCAATTACCGCGGTCCTACTCAACATAAAATAATACTTTTAATTGATAACGATAGTAAAAAGATTGATTTACTTACTACTGGGTGTCCGAAGAATTTTTTTTTCAAAATGTTCGATACTCGGCATATTAAAGTCTTATTTTTAACACAACAAAAAAAGAAATGGTCAAAAATATTTCGGACACTTGACAGTATTAAGATTAACACCTCTTATTGATTCCCAAATTTCATGACGAAATTCTTCATACAATCACGGTACGGACCTTTAGAAAACAGGGGGGGTCATTACAAAACCTTACCGAAAACGCCATTTTATGACGTTCACATTTTTATCACTTTATTTGCTTAAAACTCTTAAAATATATAATGTACATTCATATTTATTAATTCATTTGAAAGTATATTAATTTCCGAACAAAACAGTAGTAATTTGAAGACTTGAAGTGCTTTGGTTTAAAAAATATGACTATTTTAGTAGAACTACCTTGAAATCTGTGATTATCCAAAGCGTTTTTTCGTCCGTGTGTATTACTATATTAACTGTGCAAATGAAGAAAGGGACTGGAGTATTGTTGCCACATCTGGAGAGGAGCTGCAAAGAGCACTCTCTCCTGCCTTAACAAGGTACAAAACCGGCTTCAAAATCTAGTGTGTGATGCCCTTTTCTCCTCCTTACACTCCTTTTCTCACAGAAGAAACATTGAGAGTCTATCTTTGCTCTATCATTATTTCTGTAGCAGATGCTCGACTGAGCTCCAATATATAACCCCTTCTGCAAAATATTAACAAATACTCGTTTAGCTAAACCAATGCCAACAATATCGTCTACTCTTTGTCTTGAGTATAACTTTCATTTCATCAATTAAAAACAATTCAAAACTCCTTTCAAATTGTACAAATTGAATTTAACTCGCAAATACTATTTACAAAATACAGTGATAACAGATGCATGACTAACTTAAGGTTTTGATTGTTTCTTGATACTCAAATTATTGTTGAGCATATTAAGCCTACCTCCCCACAAGGGCTGTATGGAGCATGAGATATGTAGTTTAATATAGGGTATAGCCAGTTTCTAAACACCCATGGCCAATAACAACTTGCTGGTCCAATCCATTGATTTGTAAATGCCAACATGGGGTGCCTCAGGCGCTAAAATTATCCTACCTCCTTTCAAAACAGGAAATTCCTGGGAAGATAGCTAAGTGAATGAACAAATCTAATCATTGCCTGATGACAGAAGAAATTCTATCATTTTTTTAATGGGACTTAACCAGAATACAGACAGTATTATTTTGTAGATAGGATTTTCAAGTCAAATTCAATTTTTCAGGTAGTTTTGGTTTATTATGTTGTTAGTAAAAGTATCAAATAGTTACAAAATGCCCCTTTCCCCATGCTAAGACTGGCTTTCTAAATAAAGATGTTATTAGTGAAGCACAGTCCGTATTCTGCACGGATACCGTTTAATGTTTTGATTTGATATTTTTTATCAAGCAAAGAGTGGATATAACGTCTTTAAATAAAATAACATGCAATGAAAGGATTTTTTTTTTTTGGTCTTTTACGCTGTCTTCATATTTTTCAACATCATCTTTTGAACTACATAAAACTTATAGACAATTTCTTACGGGATATTTACGGGACCGGTTTTTATATATAATCTTCATTTTTTCTCATATAGCAGGCAACCAGAGTTATCCCGGAAAATCAATTCTAGCAAAAATTTACTTTCACCATGACTAATGTTTGTTCAAAATTTCAAAAAATTCAAGGAGTAGTTATTGAGAAAAGTGCAAACAAACAAACATGAGTGAATTATGAGGTTCAATCCTATCGGGGGACCAATAATTTTCTTTATAAAAATACAACTACATGATCAATTTACATGATTTATGGAATACGATATTTTCTTTCTGTCACTTCATATAGATTTTTCTTAATTTTTTTTAGGGGAATTCTGTACAAGGACCTACGATATTTCTTTTGTGGAGGTGTTTCTGAAGTGCGGAATTATTTTATATTATTCAGAATGTGTTTTGTAAACAATTTTCATTTAGGATGTTTAAGATATTATCTCAATCATTCATGTTGAATTATGAAGAAATCAAAGAAATGAAGCATACAAACCATTCAGGACCAAACTTCATTGTTTCTGCCATTTTTCTTGCTCCTGAAATACAAAAAGAAATTCTATTGATCAAACAATTTCTAGCAGATTTTCATTGTGAAGCAGAATCAAAAATAAAAGAAAAATCAATTTTTAAAATGCATCCATTTAATCAGTTATTTCAAACTAGCAGGGGGGATCTTTGCTTGGGCGTAAAATATGCTTAAATATAATATTTTAATTTGTCCAGATTTCGTATATATAATTATAGAGTCGTGATTTCAAAAGTAAAAGAAAAAGTATTTAGAATCGAAATCGAAACTATAGCATTCAAAGCTGGTGACGTTTCCACTGTATCAACATGACACGCATATAAACAGATTTAAAATTTAAAATAAACTAAAATGAATGTAGAAAATGTTTAACGATTTTTTCAATTTTAACTCATTTTTGATCATTTAAAAACAATTTTAACCGGCTAAAGACCCATAAAAAAAAAAAACAGCCCGTAAAAATTCCAATCATTTGAGGCTCCTAGCACTGCTCTGCGACTTTTAGTTTCGAGGAAGATAGACTTTGAAAATATGGAAACAGACAGACAGCCGTTTATATATTAGACTTAAATATAACAGACAAACCAAATGCAACACTGCCAGAGACTCTTAGAGAGGAGCTTGGTTGTATCTTAAATATAAAATGATAACTTAAAAAGGTGACTTTTAATAAAAATCTTTGGTTCTTGTTCAGAATTCTCCCTATAATAAAAAATAAAAAAAATATCTGAATGATGTACATACCCATAACAAACCAAAAATATATTCTAAAAATCATGTAACTTAATCAAGTACTTTTACTTTTACAAAGAAAATCTTTTTTAAGCGATTAATAGGAATTCATAGGCATAACAGCATAAATCTAGTAAGTATAAATTATTTTTGGGTTATTTCCCTTTGTTTTTTTAGACATTTTTCAAAATGACAATGAAAGAATCACTTCTCGGATACTCAAAATTTGATTTTCTTGAAAATAAAACTATTTGATCAATTTATGTGATTTTTGACATATGATACTTTTTTTACAGGTACACATATAAAAATTTTCTTTATTTTTGTTTTTCACTATAGGGGAAATTCTGAACAAGA
This sequence comes from Euprymna scolopes, assembly GCF_053919585.1. Classification (NCBI taxonomy): domain Eukaryota; kingdom Metazoa; phylum Mollusca; class Cephalopoda; order Sepiida; family Sepiolidae; genus Euprymna; species Euprymna scolopes. The sequence goes on from NC_136483.1 coordinate 193,293,177, forward strand.
ACCAAATCTTAAATTTTCGATGTTGCGATAAAAAAAAAAAATTATCAGTGAAACGATCACAAATTCTCATCCACATAACATTAGGCTCATCTTTCTATGTATGCTATCGTTCACCAACACTTTTTCAAATGAAATTGTAATGCAAAGTATAAGTAATTTTTCACAGTTTAGCTTATGCTGTTTTTGTGTTGTATATATAACTCAACTAAAATAACCTTTCTTTGCCTATAGACAAGGATCAAAGTGTAATATTTGTTTTGTTTAAAGATAGTACAATAATATGAAATCCACATTTGTGCTGGATATCCATAAATGGAAATATTTTTAAGCACAGCAAAAATATACAACAGATTAAGGATAAAACTGTGGAATTTCCATGGGTTTTGCTAATCGCTTAATATTTTTATCCTTTTGTATTTTTTTGTTTTCGATTCACTTAATATCATTTTTATGTTTTCTCTTTAAGATTTATAAGCAACAAGATTACCTGTAATCCAGAGGCAGTATTAGTTGACTCAATATTTTCTCATTTTACTACAACACATTGTGTCAAGAGTGAAAAATTTTTTTTTTTTTTTTTTTTTTTTTTTAAAGAGCTTTAAAAAATATTTTTCACAGCTTTTTAAAGTTTGCCAAATTTATGGATTTTGTGTTGTATTCCATTTTCATATCTTTCAAAAATTACACTAAAATTCATATATGACAAACTATAAAAAATTGAAAAAGACTTTTTTGTCTAAGGATTTTTTTAAGTCAAATTATTTACAGTTAAACTTGAAATTTTAGATTTTGAAAATAGATTGAAGAATTTCATCTTAGAAAATTCTTACAAAGTTTTTTTTTTTTTTTTTTTTAATGCGACACATGTGATTTGTTTTACAAGTTGACAAATTTTGGCTTATTAGTGGTTAAAATCTTTCTTATATCTAAAATTACAGAAAAAAAAAAAAAAAAAAAAACACATTCCAGAGTTTGAAAAAATGCACCACAAGAAAGCCGGGGATTACATTAGCTGAAACATTATGAAAATAAAAAATCAACATTAGAATAATTCAAAAGATAGTGTTTTAATAGACTTCAATGAAACAAACATTGAAAAAAAAGGCATCCTAGAATAAGATACTAAACAAACATCAATTTTATTTGTACACTTGTATCTCATTGTGAGGATGTGTCTTGTATCATTCTATTAAAATCAAACAAAATGACATGATAAAATGGATCAATTTCAATTTGAAAAGTTTTGAAAAGAAATCAAAGAATTGTTAATGGGCTCTGTATGAATCTTTTGTAGGTCTTCTCTCAGTCTCGAGAAAATGGATACCCAACTTACTCTGTAAAGGTGAATGTAGAAGTCTATAGTGAAGCAAGAGTTGCACATCCCTCAACCTGATGAATCTAGTGGAAAGCAAAAAACAAGGTGACTAGAAACAACAATGTCTGAATAAACAGAGCAATACTGGCGCTCAGAGTTTTATTTCTTTTCCAAACTCAGAGTCTAGTCTGACCTACTATTTAAGTAAAAGGTGAAGGGAGCATGTATAGATTCATATCTTTTCCAAAGATATTGGTAAAAGCAATGCAGTAGCTTTAACAGAATTTGAACCTGGTATACTGAATTCACAGTCTGTAACAATTACATTACAACACAATTTTCATGTATTAATATTACAATATTTTTAATCAACAAGAATTTTTCAAAATTTATCTTGTTATTTATCAAACAGTTAAGTAGACAGTAGAATCAAGAAAAGTTATCGAGATGATAGCATCAATAGGCTGCAGAGTTGAAGTGGAGTTAAAGATTTGCTTTACCAATTCTACAGCGTTTTATCATTTATCAGTTTTGAAAAATTTGATTAAGGTCTTAAAAAAGCAATAATATATAAAATACTAGCATTGTTCAGCATTGAATGAAAAACTATGTCCTTTTTCACACAGGCAATAACGTTTTTTTTTTTTTTGTCAAATTCTTATTTTATTTCATTTTTTGGGTGGGGGTTCAAAGATGTACTCATCATTTTAGTAAACATAAAAACATTTAACATTTCCAGAAATCAATGAATGTTTACTCAGAAACTCTTAGTAACATTTTATAATTTTCAAGTTATAAATAAAGTAAAACATTTTTATGGATATCAAGCTCAAACACAAAGACCTAATGAAAATGTTTCACTGAAGCAGTTATTCAAATTCAAAATAATACACCTAAAAAACAGGCTGGTGGTTACAGTAGGTGAAATGCTATAAATAACAAACAAGCTTAGAATAATTGTCTGAAAGATTCAAATAATACAAGTTACTTTACAATAAGTAAAATATCAACTATTAAAAGATTAGTTTGATTTCTTTTTCAATAAGAAATGGAAATAGTTAACAACAGTTCACCCCCCCCCTTTTCACTGAAGGTAACTTTAATGAGCTGACCAACCAAATGATGTAAAATAGATTTAATCCCTGCACTTCTATTTGTTAGCTCAATTAATCAATATCTATGATTGAACGTCACACCCTCCAATTCCACTTGGATAAGCAATAAATATTTAACCGACTTGATTAATAAATAAATAAATAAAGTTTGCAGAAGAAAAAAACAAAAAAAAAAAAAGACAGGATTTAACAGTTCAACAATGCAAGCTATTTTTTAAACATAACATTAAAAAAATATTTGGAGAAATAGCAAAAGCCTCTGATGTTTTTTTTTGTTTTGTTTTTGTAAAATGAGAAAAATTAAAATTGTAGAGTTCTAGCAATTTAAAATATTTAAAAAATTAGTTTACTGGCAAATAGTTTCAGTTATAATTTTGAGCTAAAATAAAAACAGACCCAAAATATGAACCATATGGCACTTCTTGACAAAATATAATATACTTGTAGCCATCTGTTTTTGTGATTGTTTGGAGATGTAATTGAAAAATTAACCATTTAACAAGATTAAAACTTTGAATCAAATTTAATGTGACCCCCCCCCCTCCACCACTTTTTAAGAATTAAAATTTTTTTTCAAACATTTTATTGCCATGCAAAAATAAAAAAAATAGTTATATATTCCTACGGTTATAAGGCAATAGGTGTAACAGAGCAACAAAAGTTGCTTCAAACTCAAACATAACAGAAGGACCAAAATGAGGAGTCAAACTTGAGCTTAACAGACTAATGAAAAGAGATGCATGGATGTAAACAAATCTTGTAAAATACGTTCCTAAGAAATCCTGTTGTCTTTGTGTTCAAAAATTCAAAAGTAAACATCTTTTCACAAAAACTCATATGAATAGAAAAAGTTAACATGTACAAAATTAAAAAAAAAAAATTCCCTTTCTCTTAAAAAAGATAGTTTCCAAGATTTTTTTTTTTTTTTTTACATGGTAGTCACCACTTATCAAGGCCGGGAAGCCATTCGGAGATAGGAGTTATTGTGTGTACAGTAATCACTGGGACAATATCGTAGTAATCGTTAGTAATGGAGATCTGATAAAGTGTCTTACTTAAGGGGGCGGTTTATTAGGAATTTGTTTATGTTGGATTTGAAGACATCCAAGTTGTAGTCAGGTGGGAAACAGGCAAATGGAAGAGTTCCACAGGCATGCACTTCTAAGAAAGAAGTTTTGTTCATGGAATCTACGTTTTGATTTAGGCACAGATAAAGAGTGGGGAAAGTTATTGACAGTGGTTTCAGCTAGACAGGTGTTTTTCGTAAAAGATTGGAGTTCAGATGAGCACTTGCCATGGAAATAACAATAAAACAAAGACAGGCTTGCAATGTCTTTTCTGTGAGAGAGAGGTTGCAGGGAAGAGAAAAGGGCATCCCCCACTAAGCCACAAAATCTATTTTGTACTCTGTCAAGGTAGGATAAGCTGTTTTTAGCAGCTCCTGCCCAGATGTGGCAGCAGTATTCCATCTTTGGATGTACTTGGCTTTTATATAGATAGAGAATTGCATCAGTAGTGAGATATCTTCTGGATCGGTAGAAGGATCCTACCATTTTTCCAGCAACCTTGGCAATAGACTTGATGTACGTGTTCTATTTCAGATCAGGAGTAAAGGCCAATCGCAGAAGTTTGTCAAAACATGGAGCCTCCCCAAGACGAGAGCCATTCATTTCAATTGATGCCAGATGAGCATCAGAGCGTTGATGATGTAAAGATAGGAGCTTGGTTTTAGATGCATTAAAAGTAACCAGCCACCTCTTCCCCCAATGTACACACAGGATGGATAAGAAAGTTTCTTAATGCTAACTAAAAATCAATTGCATTAAGAAACGAAAACAATATTAGGCTTCTGAATTTTTTTAGATGAGGATTGGTTATTCATATTATTTGGATTCATCGGACTACTGTTCTCATCTTGAATGTTATAATCACGTTTCAGTCAATGTAACCTCTGACGTTCTTCAAATTTATCTTGTTAAACTCGTTGCAAACTTGTAGCTTAGAGGATAAAATGTTAAGTAAAATTCAGATTTGTAAGTTATACTTTTCTGGTGGTTGAAGATTCAATCCTAGGTGCAGCCGACACACAAAATACAGTTGCAAATTACTTATTACTCTACCCAATGATGGTTGACTGAACGAATAAGAGTATACTATCATGAAAGGGTTGCATTTAAAATTCCTTGCAGATTTCTGAGTTCAACAAGATACATTTGAAAAAGGCTGGAGGTTATATCAACCAAAATGTGAAAATAACACTCAAGATGAGAACAGTAGTCTGAAGATTCCAAATAATACAAAACTATATACTTTCAAATAAAATCACAAAGGGTGGAAGGAAAAAAATGAATCACATTTTATAAATAAATATTAGGAAGAAGAGAAAATGATTGAAGTTTTCTCAAAAAATTATAAAAACTGGAGTCCCTCTCCCATTGAAAATGAAAATCTCATAGGACTGGTGTGTTAAGCACCAAATGAAGAACACCTACCAATATTCTCAAGTAGTGAAATGAATCAAGTTAACTCCCTATTTATGGAAGATGGAGCTCCTTGTCACTCTTCTAGGGCGACAACATTGGTTGAGTCAAAATGGGATTAATAAACTTCCTTGGATATGAACCCAATTGAAAACCCTTGGGGTACATTAGACTGGAACCTTCACTAAAAGAAAAGGAAACCATCTTCTAAGCCTTAACTTTTAGCATTATTGTGTCGGACATGGCAAAAAATTCCTGAAGATAATATTCGTCAACTGATCAATGCCATGCCTAAAAGTATTAAAAATAGCAGAGGAGATGTCAACCAAGTATTAAGTACTAAATTTGTGACCATTTATTTTTGATTTTGTTCTATAAATTATGTTTATTGAAATAAACTGTTTCTATGGGTGTCTATTCTTTTCTGTTGTGTATATGTGTGTGTGTGTGTGTGTGTGTGTGTATATACATATATATATATATATATATAAAACAAGTCACTTGGATAAGTATGTTTTATTTATATCAAGGGGGATAACATTATGGAAGACTGTTCATGATTGACACCCACAAAAAGTAAATACATTTTAAAATGTTTTTAAATACAAAAATTAAAAAATAAGGATGTTTATAAGGAATTCAAGTTGATTTCATTGGTTTTGCTCAATCGCATACAACTATTTTTGGGTTATTTAATGCTGAATTTGAAAATGTTTTTATGCTTCCAGTTCTTTATATCTTAAAAAAATTTTATTCATGGAGCTTGGTTTGGTTGTTTTGTAGAAAAAAGATGCTGTTTTTGTTTTTGACTTTGCAGAATATAATTGAGTTTTGCAAAGGGAAAGGAGAACAATAACATTAATGTTAGATGCATTTTTGGTCAGGGAGCCAGTATCGCCAGTCAGCCTGATCTAGTAACACCTGATGGTCTAACTGGAATTACCACTCCGCATCAAAGTGGATTTGGGAGCAATGGTAACTAAGGGACAACTTCACATTCTCCACAGACCCCAAATGGGGGCCCCACTATTAGATGTCTTTAGAAAATGGAATTTGCTTTTCTCCTGATTATAAATTTGTGAACACAAAAGAAAGAATAACACCTCTTTTTAAGACAAACAACAAAAAGTTTTATTCAATATAAGTAGACCAGCCAGTTAGAAATAAACTGTTTCTTTGGTGAGGGCTGGTATACCAAAGCGCCCAGTAGGTCATTAGCTTTTACAGCAAGAATTGATGAGTTGGTGAATCCGGTGGACAGTGGCAGGCGAGAGAGAGAGAGAGCGTTCACTCTGCTGATTGACTGTAGTTCTCAAAAGGGGCTAAAGAACTTCCTTAGAGGACAGATGAGCCAATGCGCCTTACCAGCTGATTGGTCAGTGTGACCGAATCACTCAGTAGTTGAGTGGGGATCACTGATGCACAAGAGAAAATAAATCATTATTTTATTTGCTGTTCCATGTCTTTTAAGGTTGTGACTTTAATAGACATCCAGTGGTGAGGCCACACTTGGTACCAAGTCAGGGTTTGGAGCCAAGGTGCACAGGAGTCGTAATTGAATCTCAGCAAACGTGAGGATATTCAAAGGCTATAAACTTGGTAGAAAGGATTTCAATGTCACTTCATTTAAAACTCATTTCATCAAGCCTTAGACCGACCCACAAGAGAGAATATTAAAATTCAACCATCAATAAATTGTAGGATCGCTTTTAATACTTTGTACAAATTTAACAAAATTCGGAGAGCAAATTCTCAAACTAATACATTAAAAAACAGATTCTTGTTCTGCATTCTCCCTGTATATATAAAAAAAATTTTTAGCAAGTAATGTGAATTTGTAAGTATTACAAAATAAATCTCACAATTTGTATATAAAAAAAATTTTTTTTTAGCAAGTAATATGAATTTGTAGGCATTACAAAATAAATCTCACAAGTCTGAATTATTCCTTTTTTTTTTTTTTAGATTGTTTTCAAAATGATGGACAAGATATCTGCTCATCTGTTACTTAAAATTTTATTTCTCTATTTAAAATTAAAAAAAGCCTATTTGGACACTTTACATGATTTGGGGAATATATTTTCATTTCATCATAGGTAAGTACATCAGTTTTTTCTCTATTCTTGTTCTTTTAATATAGGGAAAATTCTGGACAAGAACCCAAAAACCTAATGAAAAAATATGAAGGTCAAAGGAATTTAATCTTTATAGTTTTCTATATTAACTTTTGGTTAAAAATCAAATTTTTAAAAATTTTAACAATCAACAAAAAGCAACATTCATGTTACATATTCTTATAAACTAAATTGCAACTATAAAGGAGAATATTTTAAATTCCAATTCAGCAAATGATTTAGCCACAAAAATTGTTATGATGTTAAAAATTGTTACACATTTTTTGAATAGTTGAAATTGTTTTTAGAACAATTCTATTATTTGGAAGAAATCTTTTTATCTCACATTTCATAAATATTTTAGATAAAATTGAAAGAATTGCTCTTTTCTAAATCAGCTGTTTTAAGTAAGTGACATATGAACAGGTTTAATCTTCTCAGTGTTCATCATTCAAGTGTCAATTTATCTGCCTCATTAACTCTAATAAATGGATTTTTTATTTAGTAAAAATGAGTGGCAATTCATTAGTCAAATTTTTTTTTAACTAAATCAAATTAACAATGGAAACGAAACAACCACAATGCGTTGAAGGGACATAATTTATTTTCCCCTATTTAAGTGACCGGTATAGCTTCATAATTAGTAGCTACATGTAAAGATCTTCTTTGTATACAATTTAATCCAATTATTTATTGACCTTTTTTTTCTAAGAAATTTTTGCTTTTATTTTTGTTCAAATTCAATGATTTTAATATTTTATTTGAGCAAGAGTAAGAATGATTACCCCACCTAACCCCCATCATTCAATTAAATCATTAAAGAAATATGATAGGAATTTAATTAGGGTAAATTTTTCATATCAGACCGCTCACTTCATATTTAATAAATAATAAAAACTTTCATAAGTTACGTTTTCAGATTTCAAATATACAAACATCAGTAATTTCTTTCCCATTATTTTCTTAGACTATATATAACAAACAGTTGCCTAAAATTCTTTGTTTTAACCTCATATTAAACATTACATAATATTTTTCACTTTCATTTGTAACACGCAAGTGTTTTGGTTTATGGACCACTTACGCAGTTGTTACTTGTATATAACAAAACTATCTTATAGAGGGACGCACTTTAATAGACTATTCTAATAGCTAATAGTACAAAAATTATATACAATCTTTTCAAACCTTTTTCTTAGTTATAAAACGAACGTTTCAATATTTATTTAAAAAAAATTTTATTTTTAAATTTTACTTATTCAAATCTAGAGCCAGTATTAGCACAAAATATTTGCTTATTGTTCAAATTGAAACACTGATTTTCAAAATAGAAAACTTACTTCCTTTACAATATTTTTAGTATATTCCTTCTAGTATTTGTGTATAGACAATTTTAACAATTTAGTTTATGAAAGAAAACTAAACAAAGAACGTGTGTATAAGAATTTCAAATGTTAATCTTGTCTGAAAAAAAATAAAAAAATTAAAAATGGAAATAAGTGTCTGAATTTTTTAGATGAGGATTGATAATTCATATTTACACTACTGTTCTCATCTTTAGTAACATTCACACGTTTTGGCTGATGTAATCTCCGATCTTCCTCAGGTATAGCTTGTATCTTATTTAACCCTGAAATCTGCACAGAATTTTAAAGAACCTTTTATTTAATCTACGGGGTTAGCATGCACTTGTTTCATTAGTCAGGTAGATATCCAAAGTAATTTGCAAGAACTTAGGATAGTGATTTACTTGGTAAAATTCAGTTGTACGTTATAATTTTCAAAGTGTGGTATCTGTTCTGATGCTCAACTTCACCTTTTCAGTGGAGGAGAGATCCTTCATAACTGAGAATTTTTATTTTTGTTTTGTAACTATTCTGTACTTTCACCTAATAATTTAATAAAAAAAATATAATTATATTGTACTAACATCATTTATAAATCTATTCGTAACATGGGGAGGGTGTTTTGTAACGATTCTGTACTTTCACCTAACAATGTAATGTAAAAGGATATTGTAAAACTTGAAAATAATATTACAAAAATGATGTAATTTTGTTTTATTTCATCAAAAATTGTTTTTGATTAATTTTAATTCAAACGGCTACACTCGAAACCACTTTATTTGAGCAAAAAAACAATTTTAAACGAGTTAAAACACACAAACCACTTATCCAGTTAAGTAAAAGAATAACTTATCTTGCCAATGATAATATTTATTGGGTTTGTTGTACAATCCACAGAGGTATGAAAAAAATGGTCAAAAAAACATAAATGTTACCAAAGGCAAGATAATTTATTCTTCTACCTACCACAAATTTTTAGTGTTGTAAATATTTATTCTGTTCGATAAACAAGTAACGTCAAGCGTTACATGAGAACAAGAAAAATGGCTACAATGTCTCTTGAAATCTTTGAAGTCTTGACAACAATTTAAAAATAAAAAATTATACATAATAGTGGTAGAAACCCACCCAATAATTGTCACAACAACTTGAAGCCGTTAAAATGAAACTTAATTATCCTAATTAGTTTAATGTGCCTGAAAACATAATTGTAATCTGTACAAAATTTCTTCTCGTTTGATATGCTATATAAGCCATATTTTGTTAATAATTTCTTTGAATTGTGTTGTGGTCATCATCTTTGATTTTTCACAGTGTAATGATGACAAATGATAATGTCCATCAGAATAATATTTGGTATGACGATAAAGCCTTACCTCCCATTTTTTTTAGCTGTTTTTATGATATTTCTAATCAAAGTCATTAAAATGAAACTTAATTATGCTAATTAGTCCGTAAATTACCAAGTTAGATGGTTGTAAAGACAACCAACTGAACCTTCATGGTGTTATATGTTCCAATTTCATCATAATATTTTAAAAAGATCTGAAGATACAGTTTTTTAAAGATGGGTTAGTCTGTAAATTGTGTAAATTTCCTACCATTTTCAGTCACAAGTTTATATGCATTTTACTATTAGAGTAAAATGTCCAGTGAAATCATGCATTTTTTGATACTTTGAATGGTCATAACTCCATTTCTAATGGACCGTTTTAAAAATAAAAACTAAAGATGATATTTCTTTGTTTTTATGCTATTTTCAATAAGGTTTCATTGGAGTTTATGGTGTGGTATTCTACTTCTACCCAGTCATAGCTGGCTGAACGAGAGCATGCTACCTCTGCATATTATATAAAAGAGTTCTGTGCAAATTCCAAAGTTTGACAAGATACACTAGAAGAAGGTTGGAAGCTACTTCAGCCAAAACGTATGAATAACACTGAAGATAAGAACAGTCGAACAATCATCCAAATACAAATTTGGTTCTTTTTTTTAGATCAGTAGTTCCAAGAATATTGCTTATTTTCGCAAATAAACCATCACACATAGCTTAAACCTATAAACTTTCATTCTAACCATAAACAATAAAAAAATAATCGTTAAATCTTCTGAAAAACAAAAAAGAAAACTAAGAACTTCTAATGAATTAAACCAACAGCAACATTTATCATATCAATCTGAATTTTGAAATCTTCAGAATATCAATTCAAAAGTAAATTCCTGATTCGAATGCAAGTAAAATAATATAGTTCATCAATCTCTCTAATCCTCTAGAGATACAATACAATTTCTCAACAGCAGACATTTTGTCTGATACACACAACACTGGTATAGCCTATTATCGAACATGCTAAGCAAGAAAAAGATACCGTACACATGAAGCATGTCCAACAGTTGGTAACCAATGTAGTGAAAGGGTTTCATGCTTATCTACAAAGACTAAATCTGTTCTCAATTGAACAAAGGATATGAGGACACATGATTCTGGTGTAGAATCCCCCATTCTCTATCTGTGCCTAAACATAAATGCAAATTTCATGAACAAAGATTTTTCCTAGAACTGCCCGCCTGTGGAAGTGTTCTAACTTGCTTTCCAGCTGACTACAATATAGTCGTCTTTAAGTCCAATGTAAACAAATTCTTGTTGAAGCATCACCTTAAATAATCATATTCTTGTTTTTGTCAACTCTTCATTAAGATTAAACTATCTCAAAAAGAAATTTTATTATAAAAGTAACTTAAATGTCATGACTCAAATTGAACAGTGTTGAAATTTTGAATTCTGTATCAATTTTGGTTGCAGAAATCTAAGTTAAACGTGTCTAATAAATTAATTTTTTTATTTATTTTTTTTTGTGTGTCTAATAAACTTTGGAACAATAACATTCATTTGGAAAAAATTTTACAGGATAGATTTTTGTTTTAAAAAATCAAACACTAATTGTAATGATGTTGCATTCCCAGGTAACACAATTCACCCTACTTACGGCTAATGGGTTAGGTGGGCTGTTTGACATAAGGTTTAAGAAATTCATTATTTTCTCCAAAGTCTGAAAGGTTTTATTGGCAATATGGTGGACAAAAAAGAAATTTCTCAGCAAAGTTGACATTGGCGACGATAAGTCTGCCTTGATATCTAGGAAGATATTGTCATTCAGCCACATGTTATATTTTATGTGTTGGATCACATGTAAGAATAAAACTGAAAGATGGAAAGGTATAACTGATGAGACAGTTTCTTTGGAAAAATGAGTTGGAGAGAGAGAAGCAAAGAAAAGGGAAAAAGAGAATTAAACAGCAAAATGAGTTGGAGAGAGAGAAAGAAAGATAAAGGGAAAAGAAAATTAAAGAGAAATATGATTTAAGATAGAAATAAAAATGATAAAGAAAGAAAAGAGTAATCTCCAAACGACAGGGGAGGAAATACTAATCTCAAAGAGATAGTGGTCGGAATTAGGGTTCACTAGAAGTAAAACATTCTGTTTGGAAATCAGGAAGGTTTTTCTTGCTAGCAACGAAGAGTATGCACCACTTTGGGCTTCTGCCTAAGGCCAAAACCCTTCTATAGAAGAGCTAAGTTGAAAAGCTCTTGCTCCTGACTAAAAAACTATCTGAACGAACCCAAGTTGAAAACATCCTGCATCATGAAGCCTTTTGGGATCTGAAGAATTAACTTTCCTTTGCACAAAGTGTACCCTGAATATTTTATTCTCGTTTATATATATATATATATATATAAAAAAAAAAAAATTTAAAAAATGGTCTCAGAGTTATTAAATTGCTTTGATTTGAAAACTCAGCTAATTACAGCGCTGATACCACAACCAGCCTACACTGCCCTGAGAAAAGTGATATACCAGTGACACCAGAGCATCTATGAAACAGAATTTAACATGACATCAAACCAATGAATGGCCAGTCGAAATGCAAAAGATATTGCCACACGGATTTAGGGTAATGCACATTTCATGTGGCCAGAGCATCAACAGGATAGTTTCAGTGACCAGTGAGAGTCTGGTCACCCTTGAAAGGTTCACCACTATACAAAGATAAAAGTGTAGCCACTAGGATTTATGGTTAGTGCACATTTTCTTGTCTGTGTGTAAGATGAGGACCCGACCAGGGTGGATTACTATAAAATAAAAATAAAAAAAATGAAATTTTTATAGATTTTGACATCGTTTTTGAAATATGTCTAAACCCAAAATATTTTTTAAAATCAGCTTCTTAGATGTCTACCATACTTTCTGACTAATTGCAAAATGAAAAAGTCTTATGCAATGAAATCGCATTAAAAGAGTTTTTGTTTTTGAATAAACTTGAAGTGATAAATAACAAACCCCAACCCTATTTACACCTTTGTACATTGTGCCCAGATTGGCAAATGAGAATAAATTAAGTAGGTAGACTTTACTAAAAATGATTGGCCAAATATGTTTACAAACTCGTTTGGTTTGTGATACAAAATTTTGTTGTATTTTTTTTTTCTTTTATTCGAAATTTTTTGTAGGTTTAGGCCATAATTGCCATATTTAACAAAATTACTTACTTAGCTATATTTTGATTAAAATGATCATCCGATGGGGTTGGAAGCTTTACTTGTCCTGATAAGAAAAAACATTTTGTTTTTTCAAAAACATAATTTTTCAGTGCCTCAAGTCCTATTTGAGTTTATAGACCCGAAATCATTAATTTGATCATATTTTGACTAAAACTGCCAATATTATGCTTCACCACTTGATGTCTTTTTTTTTTTTTTTTTCAATATTAATCCTGATAATACCTAAATACAAATATACTAGTCCCATATGGTAATTTTTTAATCTAGCAGAAAAATATTTAAAGAAATTTTCAATATTTTGTACATTTTCTGTCATACATTTTTTTTATGTGAAAGATTACCTTGGGCTTTGAACTCATTTTGATACAGGAAAATTTTCTTAAAATAAATTGAAACTTTTTTTTTTTTTTAATCAAATTAAAAAATTTGAAAAGAATTTTTTTAAGTGTTCATTTTTGCATATTTTCTATTTATCGCCAAATGATAATCAGTTTCATTACATTTACAAAAAAAAAAAAAAAAAAAAATCAACCAACTTTGAATAACTCAAAATTGAAGCATTTAATATTTTAACTTAGTTTTTAACTTTTGTGTTCTTCAGGTTTTGAAATTTAAGAAAACACACACTGCAAACATTAAATGAAAGTTCCATAAAAATAAATTTCTGCTCTGGGATCAATGTGTTTGGGTGATCTGCTAAATTTCAACTATAAAAAAAAAAAAAAAGAATATCATAGATCATATTGTTCAAAACAAGAACAATTTAATAATCAATGTTAACAAAGCATATGTCTGTTGTAAAAATCAAAATATTATAAGAACTAATTTGGATTTAAACAAAAAATAAAAATATTCAAACAACGTTTTTATGATGCTACTAGATAAGTTGAGATGGTGTGTGTGTGTGTGTGTATATACACATACACATATATAGTTCCAGGTATCCAAGAGTAAAAACCAATGAATATAATGAGGTTATTGGCAGTGCTCAATAAAAAGAACAAGATATTTTATTTACTTTTTAGTAAACAAATTACATTATGACGAGAACAGCTACAGTTAAAATATAACCTTGTCAGGTGACCTATACTTCTAGCTGCATTGGAAGTCAGACCTTAAACCCTGCAAGATTTAAGGTCTGACTTCTAGTGCAGCTGGAAGTATAGGTCACCTGATAAGGTTATATTTTGACCAAAACGATAGCTCTGTTATCGTCGCAACATAATGTAATTTGTTTATTAAAAAGTAAATTATATATATATATATATATATATATGCACACACATTAAAACTATGTAAATCTTGCTAGTTTCTTTGGTCGTCCCTGTGCATGCAGGGTGACATTGTTGGTGTGTGACATCATCCATTAAAACTAGTATGAATAACTGTGCACAATGGATGACATCATGAGAGAAAGAGAGGAGGGGGGTCATTTATGACATTTTGGCTAGAACCCCAGCTAGACCTTAGTATCTTAAACATATAATTTCTTTACTTTGGTTGATAAAACAGTAGCAGTCAGAAGTTATGGTTGTTACTGCTAATAGACATGTACTTTCCACAGCTTTTAGCAACTACCACTACTACTTTATGACATAACACTGCTTTTGGCAATTACCATACATCATTTGAGACATGACTAACTATTCCCCAACCATAACATATTGTAAAAGAGGATACAAAAAATGACTTTTCACCTCAGGTGTGAAACAAATGAGCAATTTCAATCAAAGTACGATAATGGTGAGACACAAATTAATTAAATTTTTTCAAACTTGATGGAAATAATTTTACATCAATTGTAGAAAGATGACTAATAGGCCTTGTGTTTGAAACATCTTAACTAGTTTGTTGAAAATCATTTTTTAAAAGTGTAAAAGTAATTTTGTCATAAAATTCATGGTTTCAATTACATTTTTAAAACAAGTATAAATAGCATATCCATTATAAACTATCTGTATCTATCCAATTGTCCTTTTACTTGCAGTTTTGTTTCACTTTATCCCCTTCCCCTTTTAACTAAATTATTTTCTTCTTTTAAATAAGATTGTAAAAAATTTAATTTCATTATGGTGCTATTTTATTAAATTAATTGAACCAAATTGTTATTAAAAGTTAAATGTTGCTAAAGTAATGTTTTATTGGATGTAACAAGATTGCAAAACTTCCAATCTTTTAATTTAACTTTTTAAAAATTTTTAAGCCAATTTAAATGGCTATTTGACAATTTAAAAGCTTCCAAATTTCTTTAAAAATTTCAAGGGTTATAAAGTAATTTATTGACTTTTCTTTTCCACTATTAACAAAAATTAAATGGGTGACTTGTTTATAAAAAATCGAAATGCATTTTGAAAAAACAAAAAACTTACTAAACCACTACTCTTAATTGGGATGGAGGGTGAGGGCTTGCAAATCAGACTTGAGATTAGTGATAGGATGTGTAAATTTTGATTTTAACTTTTTTTTTCCAGGAATTAACCCCACCAACAACAGTGCAACAAATGACTATTTTCTTTTTCTAAAGTGTCAAACAGCGCTTGAAATGAAATCTAATTTTGAAACTTAAGATATTAAAATAGTTTCAAAATGTTAAACATATACAGGTTGATAGAAAATTAAATTTTAATATGAGTTTGATAAAAATTAATTATTGTATATGAATATTTTATTTCTCGGTTGTTAATTAAATTACACTTTTACTCAATTTTATTAATCTAGAGATTTTGTAAAATACAAAAAAATTGTTGCAAGAAATGAACCTTTATTCACGAATAATCTGTGGGGCTTGATAAGCGGTGACTCCTTTGTTAAAAAATAAAAATCTATTTAGATTCGATCATTTGGAAGAGAATAGTACAGTTGCTGAGAACTTATAATTTATGAGATGGCATTTTAAAATGTCAAACTGATAACGTTTTCCAATCTAAAATGATTTTTCAAATCAAATTTTCTAAGCTTAAAAAAAAAGGGGTAAAACAACTACTTTTCACTATTTATTTTACCAACTAACATGAACTCAAATCAAATAACAATTCTAGTTAGTCAAAGGTGTACAATGCTACCTTTGAAATTTTTATATTTTTATTTTTGCAATTATTTGAAATACCAATTATAAAACATTTTTAGAAACAAAAAATGGAAATAAAATGTGAATTTTTAGCAGGACAGAATCATTTCAATATCTCACTTTAATTACAAGGGGATCAATACATTATTCCCACCTTTTTTAATGGATGATGTCCCAAAACAATGACATCCAGTGTATGTGGAAACCAATCAACAAACAAGATATAGTTTTAATAAGATATAGGATGAAAAACCTTGTTTAAACAAAACAAATTTTTTTTTTTTTAACTCTAAGTGAGTAGCAAAATTAGGTTACATTAAACTTGTATAAAAAAACAGAAAATGACTAAAAATTAACCAGTACATTTAACATTTTAAAATATAATCTGAGGATTTCTGAAGTTTGATTGATATAGTCATGCGAAAATGATAAAAATGAAAACAGCATAAAAAATAAAGAAAAAACTTATTTTATGTTTAACTTATATAATAAAACATTTATATCCTCAGAAAATTTTCTGATAGTAAAATAGAACAGATTAAGACAAACACTTTGGATATCCAAATTTACATTTTTTTAATCCTTTAAATATTTTAAAATCTTTCCTTAAACAAATTATGAAAATTTAAAGTAAATAAAAAAAATCATTAAAATTATGTAAGATTTTTCATTCAAAAGTATTCTACACTAATTAAACATGTAAATAAAGTTTCTACAAGTTTGAACTTTTGAGTTATTCTGGATTTTTCTAATCAAGATAATCAATGAAATATTTGTCAGTTGCATTCAGTTCTAAATGCTATTTAATTTTGTTCAAATATGAACATGTTTTTTAACATGTGTTGAAATTTCCTTTGAAATTGTTAGCAATTTGTGAATATCAAAAACAAATTTTTTAATAAAAAAAAAGTCAGTTATTGCTTATACTTTTAACACGGACACAATTTATTTTAGTAAAAATCATGTGCATATTACCAACTGAATTTCTTGTCAATGTCTGATATGGCTGGAACAGAAACTGGTCACGTTGTTGATCAGGCAATTGGAAACCAATAACAGATGCAGTTAGTCAATATCAAACAAAGCAAACGACTTTTGATAAATTAGAAAAATAGAACTAGGTTCTTAATTTTAATTAGTCATCACAATGGAGCACACAACAATGAATTTAACTAACCTAGATAAAATATTAGACACCAGAGCAATTCCTAACCCCTAACCTAAAACTCTACCTTCTTCCAAAAAATAACCAGGATGTAAGATGCAATAATACCTTAGTTTTTAATCACTAACACAAAAAAATGTTTTTACCTATTTACACAAAATAAAACAATATTTATTAATGAAGATTACAGTAGGTTATTGTCATGTTTAATTTATCAAAGTTCCAGTTTTTTTTTTTTTTTAATTGTAATTAGTATCCAATAAATTTTCTGTTTCCTAGCATTTTATAATTTGATCGGATTTCCTAGCATTTTTTAGATTTGCTCAGTGTTCAGCATATTCTGGTGGTTGACCTCAGGTGCTAGTCCAGCCTGAGCAGACATTTACAAGAAAATCATTTACAAATCAGTTTGTAAAATGCACTAGCATAAAAAATCATGTTCACTTAATATCTAATAACAAAATTATAATCTCTGTCTGTTCCTAGATTTCTAAGGTTTTTGGAGATAGACTCCCAGTACTATATTCAAAAACTAAATTACTCAGTGTACTTGGATAAGTATATTTCATTTTGATCAAGGGGGTGAGGGTACAATATTATTGGAAATCAAAGGTCGCACTTGACATCCATAAAAGGGAAACTTGTTTTAATTTATAAATTATAGAAAACTAGCATGGATGCCCGGCGTTGCCCGGGTGTTTGGATGTGTGTGTTGAGAAAAAAAAAAGAAGTGGTTGTAGGCAGGCAGCCTCGAACCCGTACCGCGAAAGAGGAAAAGAACATGAAAAAAAAAAATGTGACGTCTTTGCGGTTTCGCCCATCGTCAAACCGGAAGTGATGTAGGTTTAAATTAAGGCCAGTCAGTCGAAAAGAGGGAATAGCTTTCGAAAATATCGCCAAAAAAGCGCCCAGTTGAGGATGAAGTGATTAATGCTTTTAGCCAATTTTTCCGTATTTGTCGTCCGAAGGGTCGGCTTCACAACGATACTGATCTTGTGAAAATCTGCCGCCTATCGAAAGTTTTATTCAGACAAACATACACAGATATATACATACGTTAAAACAAACAGGTGAGATTTACATCATAGATTATATTAGACGCAATATATTGTAATGATTTAAAAAATTAACAAAAATAAAGACTTGTGTGCCACCACTGAGAATCAAAACCAAAACCTTCAGCTTACGACTTATTTTTCCCTCTGCCGTGAATCACTGGGCCATGAAGACATTTACTGCAAGGCTAAAAATTAAAACATGAACCAATAGCTACTACGTTATGTGTTCGTAATGGCGGCGTTTGACCTTCACCTGGCAAATACCATTTTTTTTTTAAATCTTCACACTTTTGCACCGATTTTTCAGGGTTAAAACCCAAATATAAAGTTTCGCATGGATTCAAATACCTTATATATGAAGTTTCATGTCTGTAGATCAAAAACTCTAGGAGTTTGGTAGGCAAAATTCTTTAAACAAAAATATATACGGATACATAAATATATATGGAAACAATTTTGTGTTCACTATAAACTTTTTACACAAATATTACGCAAGTATAAATCATGCAGAATATCTGCATTAATATAATTACACGTACTAGTTAACTAAAGATGATCATCTCATTAGAAAACCAAAGAAACTAATAGGGAATTAATTAAAATTAAACCCGACAGGCAGTTAAATCCCACCCCCACACAGTAGAGATCCCTAGATGTAAAAGATCTTTCTACTCCAGTAGTTTCTTCCCCAGAACCACTAGACTCTGGAATTCGATTCCAGGTCCCTGCTTCCCCAACTGTACTGACATGCAGAAGTTCAAGTGTAACGTAAATCAACATCTTGCTGCCCAAATCCCAACATAGTACCCCAGTAGTTGTTGCCCCTGATAGTAGCCCCCTACACCAAAGTGGCAATGTGCCTTGTTTGGGGGTGAAAATGTAATAAAAAAATAAAAATAAAAAAAATGAATGTTTAAAAGAATATGCAAATTAGCTAGATCTCCTGCTAGTGAATGCAATTCCACGCTCCATACATAACAAAATTGTATTTTCTGTTTAAATAAATAAATAAAGGGATTTTAATATGAATATCAATACACACGCTTAACAAACAAATTTATAAGAGTATAGATAAAAACTAAGTAATATTAATGAGGAGAGGACAATTTGTACCAAGAGTGTACAGGAATCCTAAGAAATGCCAACTGTGCCTTAAAGAGGCTAATTTACTTAAATTTATTTCAATATCTCTTTTCTTCCACCTCTTTATGTACATTCTTCCCACAATGGATGCAGAGGTGAAAGTAAACCAGAAACCACATTGCTGCATACCTCTAAAAACTTACATTTCTGAAATTTCAACAAATAGAAAATTGAATCAGTATTACGTGTAGAAATGAAATAATGAATGCTTGAAATTTTAGAAATACCTCCAAAACGTTTCAATTATTGATCACATATTTACTCGAAAATTCATATTGTTTAGAAAATTTGTTTTTTTTTTTTTTTGGGGGGGGGGGGGCTTAAACTCGGGTTTTTACTAAATATGGACGACTAAAAATGATGTACGATCATTGTACACCTAAATTGCCACTGCTGCTGATTAAAGCAATCCTGACGCAGGCAATCGAATGGGTCAGCGTAAAATATATTAAAACAATAAAACGAATTTACTCAGAAGTGTCGAGGGATTTTTGGTAAATACATTGTTTAAGTCCATACCTAAAAAGAAAACTCCCAATTGTTATTAAATATTCCCTCTTACACGAATGATATACTAAGTCCATCAGTGCAAAAAATGTTATCAAAACAAACAATAAAACGACTTAGTCACAGTCACGATTATTTTTGGCAAATTCTTAAGATTGAGACTTTCCTTTTCAACCCAGTGGGCACTTTTTTTTTTTTTTTTAAATCTTTGTAAAATAAACAAGTTTATTTCTTTATTATTGAAATAAAAATGAATTTAGTCAATCACAACTTTCAGCGGAGAGTTTTTGTTATTATTTTTAATTAAATTTTACAAGTGACCTTTTTTTTTTTTAATTTGAATTTCATAATAGAAATGTAACACTAGAAAATCTTTTCAAAGTCATTTTTTTTTTTAATAATATTGCATAAGTTCCATCTTAACGCAACGGATTCATTTCTAAAAAAGAAAAAGAAGGTCAATGTGCACTGCTTGTCCACCCTGCAAAGAGTGTTTATTCTGAAAGTCACGGGGAGGTTGAAAATAAGAAACCGCCTTTCGGAATTACCACCCCCAACCTCCCCATGTTAAGAACAGCTTTCGGAATAAACACCCTTTGCAGGTGGGACAAGCAGCGTACATTGACCCCTTCCAAAAAAGCAAAGTAAATTATTTTTTAAAGTTTTCTCAAACATTTTTTTACTTTATATTATCGACTACTGCTAGTTTTTTTGTTTTTTTTAATTAATTAAAACTGGAGTAAAAAGGTTCAAACTAAATCTTAAATAAACCGAAGTGACTTTTTCTTTTAACTTTTGATTTTTTTTTTTTTAACACAAACTATATTCTAGAACTTTGAAACGAAAACTTGAAATATCTCACAAGACAAATAGTTGTATTTCTATTTTGTTCACTTTCTGGCTTAAGAGAGAATATTATATAAAAAAAAAAAAAAAAAAAAAAAGGAATAAAAGTAGCACACAGTATTGGAAAAAATAATAAAAAAAAAATTGTGAATACAGTATTATTAAGTCCTGTATTATGAATGTAGTTATATTGCTGAAAGTGTTTGATATACAAATTGTCCTCACTCTTAAGAAAGGTTTCTTGGAGACAAATAACCAAAGGATTAAATTTGGTTTGCAACAATAAAATTTCATTGTAATTTGCCTTCAATCCACGGCAATTCCATTGGATTATCTTGTAATTCATGATGATTTTTTTTGGGTTTGAGGAGTAACTTCAGTTTCCATGTCTTCTAATTCCATAAATCTATGTGTAGTAGTAGTAGTGGCTACTGTTTGTGGGAATTTCTTTATATTATTTTGTTTTTTGGTAGATGTATTTTTTGTTTGTTTTTTAAGTGTGTTTTTTTTTCACCACGGGGACGATGTATTGGTGACCTGTGTGTGTGTGTGTGTGTGTGTGTGTGTGTGTTTGTTTTTTTTTACATAGGCATCACCACTTATCAAGGCCAAGTGGCCACTCGAGGATAAGGGTTAAAGAGTGTACAGTAGAAACTGGACAATATAGTAACCGTTAGTAATGGAGATTTGGTAAATTTGTTAACTTATATGGAACGGCTCATGAAAAACTTGTTTGCGTTAGACTTGAAGACAACCATATTGTAGTCAGCTGGAAAGCAGAAAAATGGAAGACAATTCCATAGGCGTGCAGTTCTAAGAAAGAAGCTTTGCTCATGGAATCTACGTTTGGGTTTAGGCACAGATAAAGAGTGGGGGAAACTAGTGATAGTGTTTTCTGTTAGACGGGTGTTTCTTGTGAAAGTTTGGTGAGGGGGTACCATAGAATGGAGCTCAGCCGAGCACCTGCCATGAAAATAACGATAAAGCAGAGACAAACTCACAACATCTCTTCTGTGAGATAGAGGTTGCAGGGAAGAGAAAAGGACATCTCCCACAAGGGTACGAAGTCTATTTTGAACTCTATCAAGGTAGGATAAGTCCTTTCTAGCAGCTCCTGCCCAGATGTGGCAACAGTACTCCATCCTTGGACGTATCTGGCTCTTATATAAAATTGCATCAGTAGTGAGATATCTATTGGATCGATAAAAGGATCCCACCATTTTTGCAGCGGCCTTGGCAACAGATTTAATGTATGTGTTCCAATTAAGATAAGGAGTAAAGGTCAAGCCCAGAAGCTTGTTAAAACATGAGGCCTCCTCAAGACGAGAGCCATTCATTTCAATTGATGCCAGATGGGGATCAGAGCGTTGATGATGTAAAGATAAAAGCTTGGTTTTAGATGCATTAAAAGTAACCAGCCACCTCTTTCCCCATTGTACCACTTGCTCAAGATCAGAGGAGAGAGTATCAGAGAGAACGTGGTCGTTTCTGGTCTTAGATGTGCAACCATAGATAGTAGTGTCATCAGCAAAAATGCCTACGAATGATGTAAGGATGTGATTTGGAAGATCATTAATTATAGATCAGGAAGAGAGTTGGGCCCAGGATGGACCCCTGAGGGACTCCAGCATTAACACTAAGAGCTTCTGATTTCTGCCCATCAACTACTACTCTTATGAACCTATCAGAATTGAGAGGACATTTCCAGCTTTACCATAGCTGGAAATCTTGTGAAGTAAACCTTTATGCCATACTCTATCAAAGGCCTTTGATACGTCAAGAGCAATTGCCCTAGAAAGGTAGCCTGCGCCGAGAGATTCGCTAATCCTATGAGATATAACTGTAAGCACATCTGCTGTAGATCTAGCAGAACGGAAACCATATTGCGTGCCACTAAGACGATTATTTCTGCTAAGATGGTTGATTACTTCTCTATTTAACAGATTCCAGCAACTTATTCATGACACACAGGAGACTTATTGGCCTGTACTGTGAGGGAGATGACCGATCACCTGAATTCTTAAATACGGGATATACTGATGAGATTTTCCAGGGTGATGGGAAGTAATTCTCCTTAAGACAACGTTTAAACAGTTTTGTAAGTATGGGCGCAAGTTCTGGTTGAAATCTTTTGAGTACTATAATTGGAATACCGTCAGGGCCGGTTGCTTTACTGGAACAAAGGTTTTTGATTAGCTTGGCAACATCACGTACAGATATTTGTATATCACATAGTGTGTTTTCTGATACAGGAGGAAATATTGGGGGTTGGCAGCCTTGGTTGCAAAGGTTAGAATTTCTTGGCAAAGAGTCGGCCTTTGTCTGATGCTGAGGAGATTAACTCAAGTCCATTTATGATAGTTGGGATAGAGTACACGCTTCTGTTCAGGATTCTGTTTGCTATTTGCCAAAACTGGTGGGAACCAAGCTGCTGCTTACCTACTTTGGACTTGACGGACGGAGCATACAACTCTCTTGCATTCTTTATTACTTTTTTACGGTGGTTGTTGGCAATTCTGAAAGCGGCTTTAGTCTCAGTACACCTATTATGTTGGAAGCAATGGAAAAAGTGATTTCTATGAGCAATGGTAGCAGCACATTCCGGAGAGAACAATGGCTGGCTGTTAGGTTTTTGCTGGAATTTTTTGAGGGTATGAAATGGTCTATACCTACAATTAACCATTCTGTCAGGTCTGATACTATAGAGGACACATCCATTTTAAATATGGAATGCAGAGGTAGATCTGATATAAATGTGCGGAAGCTATCCCAGTCAGCCATAGAGTATCAATATACTGTACGATGGAGAGGTACGTCTGGGGACTTATTACATTTCATTTTTATCTTAACTGCTACAACTGAGTGGTCGGAAGATCCAAGTGGAGACAGAACAGAAGCTGAACACAGTTCAGGGCAAGTTGTGAGAAAAAGTTCTAGGAGACTTGCATACTGACCGTCAGAATCGGGAACACGGGGGGTTCGTGAACAATCTGAGTGAGGTCATAAGCAATGGAGAAATCATGACAAAACCTCCCTCATCATCGGTCTTGTTTGAGTGTGTTAACCATTCCATATTGTGAACATTGAAGTCTCCACAGACATGAATATTAGCTGAAGGATAAGCAGATAGGGAGTGGTCAATTTTCTCAGATATGCTCTTAAAGATAGTAACTTCGCTGTTGTGGGGGCGATAGAGAGCAAATATAAATGCAGTAGTTTGAGCTAGTGCAACCCAGAAGCACATATAGGGTAAATTAGGATCTTCTCTGGAGATGTCCCTACCACATGGAAAGCCATCTTTAATGTAGGCACATATTCCATGCCCATGGCGATCTTGGGGGTCAGATTTAGATGTTAAGTTAGAGTATCCTTTAATTACGAACTAATCTAGGGAAATGGTCTGTCCAATGCCAGTTTCACTTAGAAATAATGTCTGGTTTAGTCTCCTGCAATTGGGTTTCAACCTCTGGCAGGTTAGAACGTAGACCCCTGATGTTAGAGAAGGAGACCTGTAAGTGGGGGTCTACATTAGAAGTTGGAGATCCGGGTTTAATCGTGTTTTTTATTGAGACTTTTCATGATGGTGTTTTGGGATTTGTGGACTAGGTCGACAGACATGCCTGAAGCAGGGCAGAGAGGGAAAGTAAGAGAAATAGAAATGAATTATTATTTTTTTTTTTGTAGCACATGAAAAGATAAAGCCGTAACAATTACCCACTAATATGGCATCGAGAGGCCCCACCAGAAGCTACTGCATGGTCCAGAATCCATTCACCAAATGGCAATACAGCAGCCCCAGTACTTTGCACCTGCTGATAGGCCAGCCTCCTTAGTGGTTAATCCAAGGTTTGGGTCCCTGACTATCAGGTGGATAACGTCAGCCCAGATGAAACGTTTACCTCCAGCACCCTTACTAGTGACAATGCTACAAGGATAGACATAGAAATAGAAAATTTCCGACATCCCTGTCGGCTGTTCACACAAAAATACTGCCAACCTAGAAAACAGCTTTTCCTTCTCCCTTTGTCAGAAAAATCACTCATGAAAAATGAGGACTGGAGGACAAATAAAGAGAAGCGAGAGTAACGGGAGCTGCCGATAACGCATCCATAATGTGTTTTCTACTCTCCATAAGAAAAAAAAAAAAAAAATTATTAAGAATTGCACTTAATAAAAGTCCAACTGGCGTGTTTAAAAGGAGGTTAGGTGAAAGATTCCCCTCTCACCAACTGAAAATGAAAACAATTGCAAAATCTGTTATGCTATCAACTTGAAAAATAAACATTTATAGACAAGAAAAATCTATGATAAAAATAAATAAAAAATAAATAAAAATAAAATAAAAATATATATTCGAAAGGAACTTGCCAGATAGATTCGACACATCTTTCCACAAGAAACCCATTTACACAATTAATAAAACAATGATTAACTTTTAACTGATTTTGTTTTTCCTTAGTTTTGTCTTTTTTAATATCCGCACGATGAACTGGTGATTTTTGTGGTCTTTCTTTTGATCGACTTTGTTTTCTTGGATGTTTTGATTTTGGTTGGGAATTTGTTTTATTGGTAACATTAGTTGATGATTTAATGGGATGATTAATTTTTGATGATATGTTTGGTTTGATTTCATTTATAAATTTGGGCCAGTCGTTTGGTCCCAATTGTAACAATTTGTTTATTAGTATTTCGTATTTGGAGTCTTGGTTAATGATGTTGGATGATATACAACTTGAGGTGACTTGAGAGTACATCTTTTCCTTCATGTATCCATCTACTATTTTCCTGGCTTCGAGGAAGGAGATGTTTTTGGTATGTTTTATTGACACTACTTCCTTTTCTTTCTTCCAGATTCTGCATGCTCTAGCATAAACAGGATGGTTTTCTCCACAAGATGGCAGTCATTGACAGTGTGGTCTGGATCTCTCTGGCCACATCTGCCGCACACTGCTCATCCCCTACATGCATCCTCATGGTGTCCAAACTTCTGGCATTTAAAGCACCGAAGTGGGTTTGGTATAAAGAGTTCAACTTTTTCAACGTTGAACCCAATTTTGATTTCTTTTGGGATAGTGGGTCTATCGAACTGCATAATGTAAGTGTTTGTATGTATAGTCTGATTCTCTTTTTTATTGTAATTCTTTTGACGTTTATTACTCCTTGGTTTTTAAGTTCTTTTGTTATCTTTTCAGTAGTGCACATTGAGAGGTCTTTCGATTTTACTACACCTTTGGATGTATTCAGATTCTTGTGTCGATAAGTTTTGATATTTATGTTGTGAAAAGTTTTCATTCCTAGGAGAAAAGTGGCATGTTTTTCTCTTTCCACTTCCACCAGTAGGGTTTTATTTTTTAAAGTTTTTACATTTTTTGGGGTAATATATGCCAATATAATTTTATGTATAATAAATGGTGATAAGTCAGTTATTTTGGTTTCTTCAGTAGATTCCAATACAATAAATTTTGAGGATGTTCGATGTAGTTCATTATCTGAACTAGCCGAGTCGATGTGTTGGCGCTTGGAATTTTTATAATTTGTCATATATATATATATATATATATATATATATATATTTTAAATTAATTGTTTATGCTCTCCACCCACCTATATTGGGGCATGTTAATGGGGAAAC
Organism: Euprymna scolopes; assembly: GCF_053919585.1. NCBI lineage: Eukaryota > Metazoa > Mollusca > Cephalopoda > Sepiida > Sepiolidae > Euprymna > Euprymna scolopes. The sequence goes on from NC_136483.1 coordinate 193,319,526, forward strand.
CCATTCACCTTGTCATGCCAGGGCTACATAAATAATATACATGTTCCAAATGGGACCCATGAGCACCCATAATCCTTTAGTTACACAATCCAAGTCATTTGTGGTAACTTCCGGCAATATACAGCCATGTCATGACTTTAATTATTTGGCACATTTGACCCTAGCCACCGCCTTCTAACACATGGAAAAGAGGGGAAAATATGTATATAGTTTATAGTGGTACAGGGTAGAAGTGTATTTGTTACGGTTTAGAGGAAATTGATAGAAAAGATATGTTAGGGCTAGACGTAACTAGCCAAGCGCCCGTCTAGCCTTGTATGAGACCAAAGTGGAGTGTTGCAACTGATATCTTTAATTTCCCTAGATATCAGTTGCTCAGCCACAATGATCCTTTTCCGAGTCATTACGGGTCGCCACCCACGGCCAACAGGTGGCCCCTTTGAGAGGCTTTTACTCTCTGCAGGGGGATAGTTCAGTGTATTCTAATGCCCCACCGATGAGGTTGGGAAGTAGGAAAGGAAAAAGAAGGGGGGAGGGTTGTTTTTGCTTTTGCAGAACATAATTAAGTTTTACAAAAGAGAATAGAAAACAAAAACCAAAGTTTAATGTAGGTGCATTTCGTCTCAGGAAGCCACTAGGCAACCTGATCTGGTAGCACCAGTAATCAATCCTTCCTTGAGAAAAACTCAGCCACACTTTTCATGGAACCCATTTTGCTCACCTAATGGGATTAAATGATGACTGCGGTGGAAACAATATGTCTGAAGACTGATTGGAGGCAAATAAAGATTAGGATTCTTTGGACTACTGTTACTTATCTTTAACATTATTTTCACATTTTAGTTGATGTAACCTCCAACCTTCTTCGGGTGTATCTTGTCAAACTTGGGAATCTTTCTGTCAAACTCTGGAATCTGTATGGAATTTCAAACAGAACCCTTTATTTAATCCATGGGGGTAGCATGCTCTTGTTTCATCAGCTATAACTAGATAGCAGTCCTAAGTAATTCACAGTTGTATTTTGAGTGTCGCCCGCACTGGGGATTGACTAACTTACAACTGAATTTTACCAAGTACTTTATTCACTTGCAAACATTTCTAGTATGAATTTTAGGAACCTAAAACCTTTTTTTATGCTGGGTGATGATCACCTACTAAGTAGACCTAATATAGAATTTAATGAGAACCATTACTTGTATATATTAGTAAGCATCTATAAATATAAAAGTGAAAATGTTTGTATGTGTGTTCGCTTTTTCTGTATGTCTACAAAAGGCTTTTTTCAGAGAAGCGGTCAGTCGCTTCACAACTTTTTAAAACTTTTTATATCACATATAAATCGTAATATCTTAGAGTTAACAACGAAGATCGCCTGTCTATTTAATTTGATCGACTTTGGGAAGATAAATATTCAACATTTTTCGCTCGCCGCATGTGGGTTAGTCTTTTTTCTATAATATCTTGGGAAGCGTTCCCACAGTAAATGAAATACTATCCCACAGTCAAACTTGACCTCATTAAGTCATTAAAACGGGCACCTGCCAAATCCAAGTAATTAAATAAATTCAAACGTGTTTCTGTTAGCATCTCGCGGTGGGGCAATGGTTAACGTCGCACATTTTTTTTTCACACTTTAATTTACAACTTTGCCTGAAGGGTTCGGGTTCGATCCTCATACTTACCTACCAAAACATTTTTTTAACCCCCACCCCTCCAAACACCCGGGCAACGCCAGGTACCCCTCGCTAGTATGTAATAAATGGTGAAATAAAAATAGTAATAATATGTAGTAATAGTGATGGATAGTGATAAATAGTAAGATTTAGGAAGAAACCCAGCAAATCAACTGATATGATGAGGTTACTTAAATGCTATGACTCTTATGCCAATTGCTGGTATTTAACAAATATTGTACTGAATGTGAAGCAACTGACCACACTATTTTATGTTTAATATAACTTTTAAAAAAAATGTTTATAAATCTTGAAAATATTTTTCAAAACTATATTATTTTTACTAATCTCTTGCTCATTAGTCTGGCTCACACTCTGTTCTAGCATCTATATAATAACCTTTTTACTATGTTTAAAGAAAGCCTCAGAGAGTGTATCTAAAATCAGTTCCAATTATCAATTGATTTGAGAATTTTGCTAGAAAATTCATCATACCCTAACAAATAAAAACAGGTTTATAAGCTACTACAACTAGCATTGGAATGATTAATCAGAATCAGAAAAATTTGAACCCGATTTCTAATTCCAAAATTTAAAAAAAAAAATCGTTAAATTTTCCATTGTTGGTACTAATGATGTATATTTGTTTTCAAACTACCAGTAAAATTAATATCTATACATTAAAGTAGCATAAATAAACAAACAAATAAAAAAAAATCTAAGTTTATTTGCATATAAAAAAAAACAAAATGTGAGCTTTTGTCTGATCTTTCAACATTAGCAAACCTGACAAGAGATGGTCAAAATGTGTGAAAAACATTTTCAAAGGCTTGGTTGAATTAGGTACGAATGAATGAACTTAAAAGATTTTCTCAACTCTATGCAAGACCGCACTTTAACATCAGTTCATTGATTGTGAATTTCCTTTCTGTTAACTGGTTGTAAAAAAAAAATTCTAAATATATAAAAGGTCTGATAGGTTCATAACAGTAGTAGTTGATGGTAGAAATCAGCTTTTATTATTAGTATTATTATTAGTAGTAGTAGTATTAATACTGGAGTCCCTCAGGAGCCCATCCTGGGCCCAACTCTCCTCCTGATCTACATCAATGATCTAAATCATGTCCTAACATAATTTGTAGATATTTATGTGGATGACACTACCATCCATGGAAACACTTCAAAGACCATAAATAAGTTCTCTCTGATTCTCTTTCCTCTGATCTTGAGCTCGTGGTGCAATGAGGAAAGAGTGAGCTGGTTAATTTTAATGCATCTTAAACCAAGCTTCTGATCCCCCATCTGGCATCAATTGAAATAAATGGCTCTCGTCTTGAGAAGGCTCCATGTTTTGACAAGATTCTAGGTCTGACCTTTCCCCCTAATCTGAAATGGAACACACAAAATCCATTGCCAGGGTCAGGGTTAGAGTCTCTACCTCTATAAGAACCAAGTATGTTCAAGGATGGAGTACTGTTGCTACATCTGGTCTGGAGCTACTAGAAGCACCTTATCTTACCCTGACAGTTCAAAAAGACTTTGTAGCCTAGTAGAGGATGTCCTTTTCTCTTCCCTGCAACCTCTTTCTCCACAGAAGAAGCATTGTGAGCCCGTCTCTGCTTTATCATTATTTTCATGGCAAGTGTTCATCTGAACTCAAATCTATAATCCCCACTTGTAAAACTTTCACAAAAAACATTTGTCTAGCTGAAACCACTATCAATAATTTTCCCTACTCTTTATCTGTGCCTAAACCTAAACGTAGATTCCATGAACAAAGCTTCATTCTTAAAACTGCATGCCTGTGAAACTCTCCAGTTTCTCTGCTTTCCAGCTGACTACAATATGGTTGTCTTCAAGTCCAACATAAACAAGTTCTTGATGAACCGTACCCTTAGGTAATTTACCAAATTTCCACCAACAATTACTACAATATTGTCCCATTGACTACCGTACACATTAATCCTTATCTTCGAGTGGCTTATGGGCCTTGATAAGTGATGACTCTTTTGTAAAAAAATAAATAAATAAATAAAAAAAAAACGGTAGAGGGGATAGAGGTAGAAGGCAAAATCAATGATTCATATTAAAACAAAAAAAATTTGAAATGCGTAAATATAAAACTTATCGTAAATGAAAATTCTGAGCTACCTCACCAATATTTTTTTGCCAAGTGATTATGAGTGAGCACCATGAGAATACATCATAAATGCATAAAATCATACAAAAGGAAATTGACTGATCTACAAGTTTCCCATTGTCTATAGCTTTTTTATAACTTATTGATTAGATACAAAAAAAATAAAACGGAATTCCTCATTCAATCCTAGGCAACACAAGATCTTCCTGTAGTAATAAAATTTTAAAATCATAATGATGCAAAAACAGTTTCGGTAATTTTTTTTTAATCTCAAGATTTTAGCATTTCAGCAATATACACCATCTTTATCATCATAATCGATTTAACAGATGTTTTACATACTGGCATGTGTTGGATAGCTTTTCAAAATTAATTTTTAATCTTGTACTTACAATTAAAATTCATATAAATATACAATTTATTTTTAATTAAACAATCATGTACATAAATCTAAGACAATGAAAGAATCATTAGAAAATTACCTCCAGGCCGTAGTGGAATGGGGCCACAAATGGATGGTAACATTTAATACTAGTAAGACTAAGCTGCTCTCCTTTAACAATTATAAGACACCTCTCCAACCACTGATATCCATGACAAATAACATCCTACCTGAGAATTCTTCCTTCAAACTTCTTGACCTAACATTTGTGGACAATATGAACTGGAACAAATACATTGAGGACATTGCGAAGGCTGCTGCAAAGACGGTGATTTCCCTCTATTGAGCTAGAAGACTACTTACACCTGAGAGTATCCTATACCTCTATAAGGCCATAATTCTCCCATGCATGGAGTATTGTTGCTACACCTGGGCTGGTGCCTCTCCCTCTTGGATAGGGTGTAAAAAAGAGTTTTCAATCTAACAGGTTCCACTTGGTCAACTAAGCTCCAACCCCTGTCCCACCGCCACAATGTTGCATCTCTGTGCCTGTTTTACAAATATTTCAATGGAATGTGCTCTGATAAACTCCTTGTACTTGTGCTTCCTCGATGTATATATCCCAAACAAACTTGCTTAGCAATAAAATCTCACTCTTTCACTGTTGAGGTCCCAAACTGCCAGAACTTTCTATTCTAATAGTTTCTTCCCTCAAAAAACTAAACTTTGGAATTCCCTTCCTGCTGTGTTGATATGCAGAAGTTTAAATGTAGCATAAACCATCTCATAATTCTTTCCTAGGCATGATCCCAAATAGTAGCCCCTTATGTCCAAGTGGCCCCTTGTTAGGGGTGAATGAGAGTAAAAAAATAAATATATATATATATATATATATATATATATATATATATTACAGGTTCAACGACATTATTGAAAAAGATTGTTTTCATTTGGTTTAGAAGCACCAATTCATAATAGTTGATTTTGTTTTTGAATTATTTCGAAAAATTACTAAATAGATCAACTTAGCAGAACTGCCCGGCATTGCCTAGATATCAAAACTAACCACTGGGCTGCCACAAGATGTCTTAAAGCCAACAGGGTCTAGGCCATTTCTGAAATTACCTTTTTCCCTGTTGACCATGATATGTTGCTGATCTCTTTGAAAGAGTTAATTTAATACTAGTTGCCTGAGGCGCTTCTCTTGGAAGAAATGCTGATGGGGCTGGCCAGTCACTTTTTGCAGGCCCAAGTGCCCCTCCTTGGGGATGCTGACTCTCTGATCCCATGTTTCAATCCTTGTGTCGCATCTTTCAACTACGGGATGAATACCTTTAATTCTTTAAAGGTTAAAATTAAGCTGTGCTACACAAAACACAATATTTAATGGTTGACTCATGGTGGATGCTTTCTATTATACACCCTCACACATATACACATACTGGTAGATGTAATTAACATTGCCTGGGTATCAAAATATGTTGAACCAATAAAACTTGGTAAAGGTATAAATCTAATTCAGTCAATTTATACATGTATGATACTTAAATATCATTTCCCTTCATGCAACACCTCTTCAACACACATTTCACATTGATCTATTATCATATCATGCTGCATACATATACCCGATAAACCCCTATTTATTTTTTAGCTAAGATCAAAATGTATTATTTGTTCTGATACTATACTCCATTTGTTTTGTTCCAAAACACCCGAAAGTATCCTGTACCTCTATAAGGCCACTATTCGCCCATGTATGGATATTGCTGTCATATTTGGGCTAGTGCATCGGCTACTAGTCTCTCGCTCCTTGACAGGGTTCAAAAGAGAGTCGCAAATCTGATAGGCCCTAAACTGGCATCTAAGCTTCAGCCTCTGTCCCATTGTCGAAACGTTGCATCCCTCTGCCTGTTCTACAAGTATTATAATGGTGAATGCTCTGAAGAACTGCAAGCACTTGTGCCCCCACGACGTGAACACCCTCGACAGACCCGACTAGCTGCAAAATCCCACCCCCACACTGTAGAGATCCCTAGATGGAAAAGATCTTTCTACTCCAGTAGTTTCTTCCCCAGAACTGCTAGACTTTGGAATTCCATTCCAGGTCACTGCTTCCCCAACTGTACTGACATGCATAAGTTCAAGTGCAACGTGAACAAACATCTCGCTGCCCTAATCCCTACATAGTACCCCAGTAGATGTTTCCCCTGATAGTAGCCCCCTACACCAAAGTGGCAATGTGCCTTGTTTGGGGTGAAAATGTAATTAAAAAAAAATTTTTTTTTTAAAAAGTCAGTGAAGAAAAATTCCTTCTAAGCTGAGACACTTTTTCATTTTTATCAAATTTGAGAGAAAGCTACATTTTCCCTACATTCAAAAAAAAAAAAACACCTTGTGTATAAATCTACCCTTATTGGGAGGCAAATGAGAACACTGTTGGTTAATAATGGTAAAAGTTGCCTGAATTTACTCTATCAACACCTAACTTGCAATCACATTAGAATCAGCCCGTGTTTCAACGATATCACCAACGTATTAAAACTTGTGTAAAATATAGTCATCCAAATATATTTTCTTCACATCTGAACTCCCATTATTTTAGACTTCTTGTACACAAACTGGTTATCATCTCTCAAATTAACAGCAATTCCAACTAAGTGATTCTTGTGTATCTAATGCATACAAATACTACAAAGAATCGAGTTGCTTTCAATTAAGAGGGGAACTTTCCTCTTTCTGGGAGATTTCTAACACTGTATCTTGGTCAAATTCACTCCCAGACCTTTAATTTACATAGCATTCCTCCAAGTAGGTCATCTATTGTTTCACAGACAAGAAATAAATCAGCTGCATATAGGATTTGGAATACAATTTAAAGCTGACAATCTATTTTTTCTTAAATGTGGGCGATATATTCCAACTATATAGTACAATTGAACTAGTTTTATTTTTTATTTAGCTAGCTGTACTTGTTTACATTGGTGATCTTTTAAACCAACATATTTCAGGTGAAAATATTTATGTAATGGTGAAATTAGTATAAATTCCAAAAATAATGTAAAAAGATCCAGTAGATGTGCTAGATGAATTTTTAACAAAAATATATTCACAATTATGTTCGGTTTAAAAATGGCAGACCGATAAGTTAATTCAAAGGTTATTTCCCTTGTTTGTCATACTGAATTGGTCGCACAACTCTTACACATCAAAGCATACTATAAAACTCGATAATTCAATAAATTCTATTTATACTTGTAATTATTTTTCTACTGAATTATTTTTCGTAATTTTTGGAATTTATACTAATTTCACCATGACACATAATTATGCCATAATATTTTCGCCTGAAATGCATTGATTTAAAAGATCAGCAATGTAAACAAGCACCTACCTAACTAGCTTACCTACCTGGCATTACTCGGGAATCTTTATTTTCATTTCAATTTTAAAAGTAAAATTTAATTATCACGGTATTATTTGATTAAATTATTTAATTGAATCAAATCGTTATAAAACTGATTTGATAATAGAAATGGTCTTTGAAAATTTAAGACCTATAAAATTACGGGAAAATTTGCTAAATCAGTTTAAATGACTGGAACTTCGGTAGCAACATGGTACAAAATTGATATGTAATTTATGATGCACAATCGAAAAATGGCCTCAAAACAAAAAATTATTTTTCTTTCTTCAGGTACATTATTAATAGTTTTCAAGACAATTTTTCATTTCAATTTTCATTTATTTAAAAAGTCTAGAAAATAATTTTTGTAAGTTGTTAAGTTAAAAACGATGTTCTTTCTTAATATACATTAAATACAAATTTTGTTTAAAACAAAACCTTTATATTCGATTATCTTTTAAGATCTGTGAGTTGTAGTAATATAATTTCATTGTAATAATATGATCACCTTGAACTGTTAAGGACTTAAACAATAACTAAAAAATTGTTTTCCATTATCATTGATACGATGGCTTAGTGGTTAACAACACGGGCTGAAACCTTGCATGTGCCAATTCAGTTCATTCCACAGAAACAATTTCATCAAAACTAAAACACTTAATTTTGTGTCTAACAGGGTGAGGTAAATAAATGGAAATTAAAAATAGCAGTATTTTTTTACGACCTGCCCCAGCGTAGTGTAACCCCCCCCCCCATGTTAAGAACAGCTTTCGGAATAAACACCCTCAACCTCGAAAGCTGTTCCTAACGTGAGGAGGTTGGGGGAGGGGTTATTCCGAAAGCCGTTCTTAACATGGGGAAGTTGGGGGTGTTTATACTACACTGAAACAAAAAAAAAAAAAAAATACGAAAATAATTTATAAATTGTATTTACTAGTGTAGTGACACTACACTGTAGTGTACACTCACTGTACATGAAGAAAGAAAAAGTGTATTTGCGACCAACTTTCAATGATATAGGTTTTATCGTCCCAAATTCAGCGTTCAATTTGGTACCATTCACGTATTTATGTCCAGAAACTGAAATGCATTTTGATAGATTTAATTTCATTTTTTTCCCTCACTATCACCTCCTTTTATTTCAGTAAACATTCTATCAGTAAATAATTTAAAGTGCAATTATTACACTGACGCGAGAAATACAGACATTACTATAGAGATTTAAACATTTAAGCATGTGGAAAACAAGCTGAAAAGCCATTCCGGTTTCAACAAGGGAGGAGGGGGGTCAATTAGTCAGATTAAATTTTATAAAGTAAACAAGTAGAAAATAGACACCGGAATCTTCCAACATATTCGATGGACAATGAAATTACAGCAATAAAATATTAAAAAAAAAAAAAAGGGGGGGGTAAATCTTTAAAAATAGAATTGGTGCTTATACAATAACTGGCCATGTTGGCTAGGTAAAATCCGGTAACGTTACGAAAAGCGACCACACAAAATTTACTCGGGTTCCTGAAATTAAAAACATTATTTATTTACATTTTTTCTGATATATTGTTGCTTTTGATTTCCTAATGATTTTTTTAGTGTTATTTTTTTCTTTTATTTCCAAAAACTGTCCATATAACTAAAAGGTAAATTTTCAGATTAGATCCACCAACCTCCACAATTTTCTTTTAAATGACGACTTTTAAAGGTTTTTGACTATGCTGAATACGAAAATCGCATTGACTTTTTGCAGAAATAAGTAGTTATCGACATATAAAAAGTTGTATTATGCATTGTATTCTTCGGCGGCCATCTTTTTTTACGCGCGTGCCATAAACAAATCTACTCATCTATGACTGACACTGCACGCGCGTAAAAAAGATGGCCGCCAAAGAATACAATGCATAATACAACTTTTTATATGTCGATAACTACTTATTTCTGCAAAATTTCAATGCGATTTTCGTATTCAGCATAGTCGAAAACCTATAAAAGTTGTCATTTAAAAGAAAATTGTGGAGGTAGACCTAATCTTTTTAAATGTTAATATACCATAAAAAAAATATTCTTTTCGTTTCAAGAACCAGAGTTAAATTTTGTGTGATTGCCTTTCAGTTGTAATTCGTTACCGGATTTTACAGAGCCAAAAGCGTTCCTGAAGGATCGCTGTGTGTGCAGTCGCAGTCTATATGAGCAGCCATTGGGATTGATTTATATAAGAACTAGAGAATTTCAGTGTATTTGTGTGTGAAAATACTTGTAACCTTCAAAAGTTTTTTTGTTTTTGTTTGTTTGTTTGTATTCTTATATTAAGATTTTATTTCCTTTCTCTTGGGTTTTACCAATCGACAGCATAAACACTTCTCTCTTTCTCTGATTGTCGTGGTATAATTGTAGCGATGATTGTATCAGTGTATCACCCTCTCCACCTCTCGAGCTGTGTACGTAACGACGAGAAGTTAAAAATATCAGGCATAACCAGGCCAAAGTGTGTTTAAGATTAATCTCAACCAGAGAGTAATTAGAGAACTAAAGGGGAAATAATTAAAAATCAGAACGCAAATCTTTCGTTTCGTCATTCAATTTTCTTTTTTTTTTTTTTTTTTTTTTTGTATTTAGTTGACAATAATTAATTGGAAGGGAGGGGAGAACTATTATTCTCATATACGGTGTTATTCAGTATTCACAATCTTTCGACCGTATAACCTCCAACCTTCACTAAGTACATTTTTTCGAATTTTGAAATTTGTTGAGAATTTCGAACTGAATCTTATTTAATGGACGAGACAGATTGTTTTTATTTCATCAGTCACAATTTGGTAAAGATGTTAATTCATATAAATTTTCGTTATTATCGCTTATAATAAGGATAGTAAACAGTTACTTAAACCCTATTGCCATAGGTCCATGTGGATAATTGTAGTTAGTGCGAATTTGAAGGGGGGCTACATAATCTTGTCTATTATTAGAATTACTATTTTTTCTAGGTGATAATCTTCTTGATGGCTGATGGTTCAATCTTTATTACAGGCGATAATAAATAAGAATAACAAAAATTAACATTTTTATTTGGTAATGATTAATGAGATGAAAACAAGCTACCTTTGTGGATTAAATAATGACTTCAGATAGAAATTCTGATCAGATTCTAAAGTTAGAAAAATGCACCTGAAGCTCGGAGGTTATATCGGTCGAAACGTTGTGTATATAACAGCCACGCTAGGAATAGTCATCGGAATAATTCAAATTATCAATCCTTATTTAAAGAAAGAAAACTTCGAAAATAAAAAAAAAAAGAAATAGAAAAATCTATAAGAGTTGAAAATAGTAGGGAAAAAAGTTCCATCGTAAGGGAGGTTCAATTTAAGACAGGGTTTATTTTACATCCCTCACTTTATGACCACCACAAGTCTCTTGTAAGGATGATTATTTTTAACGCATGAAGTAGAGTGAAATGGCCATTCATAAGTGAAAAAAATCGTCTTCACGGCATTTTGAAAAAAGAAAAAACAATCGACCAAACTCCGATTGAAGATTGAAAAAAGGGGCAATCAAAGAAAATTTAACGCGTTCTTAATTCTTGTAATGGAAAAAAAAAAAAAGAACATCGCGCACACACGCACATGGATATTATTATTTGCCCTCTCGGTTGAAGAGCAGAAAAGTGAATTTGATCAAAATCCAACCTGGCTGCGAGATTTTAAATGAAACTAAAAATCTATTGGCGAAAGGAGAAATTCAATTACAGAATTAGCTTAACAATACTTACAAGATTCTACAAGAGAAGAGCGAAAATTAAAACTTGCTACGCAAAGATCTTAAGCGACTCCAGCTTTTTATGAATAAAAATGTATGACGAAAAGAGAGAGAAAGACAGAGGGGGAGGAGGGCGAGAGGTAGAGAGATAAAATAGACATGGGAGGGGGGCACAATTGAACCAATCAAAATCTTTTACGATCAGCAACAAACGGTGTAAAGGCAAAAAAGGATCGGACGAAAAAACTAGATCAGGGGGTGGGGGTCATCATAATTCGAATGGAAAATTTAAATTGTGTATACAATTCATTGATAATCGAAGCATTGATTGAATCAAAGATCCTTACAAAGACATAGCTGCCGATATTAACTCGGTACAATTCTGTAACAAGTTACGACAATGGTTAAAAAGCGAACACACAAAACGACCCCCCACCCACCCACGTTCGTGAAAAATTTAGAAATACTGTGTAAATAAATCAGTTTTTGATACAGTTGCATTATAAGAATTGGATTCTAGTAAATGTCCGCTCGGGCTCGACCGTAATATGCAGAGAGCGGCGATCAAAATAAATAAAACAAAATAAAAAACGCTAGAAAACCCAGATCAAATTCGTTAGGAAACAAAAAATATCATTTATCGGATACTTATTACCAGAATAAATAAATAAGATAATAACCTACCGTAAGCTTCGTGGTTAGTTTTATTTTGTGTAAATAAGTATACATATTTTATGCGTGATTAAAAATTAAGGTACTACTGCAACTGCACGTTACGCCCCACTTTTTATTATTTATTTATTTATTTATTATTATTTTATTTTTTAATTTTTTTTTCAGTGGAGTTTTTGTTAGGAGTTAGGAATTAGAGTTTATGGAAACTATCGCTCATTTTTTTTTTTTTTTTTTTTTTTTTTTTTGCATTTCCCTCCATATGCACCTCAATTTCGATGATATTATTTTATTTATTAAATATTGCTTCGGCGTCTGTAATATTTTATCTAAGCTGGTTGAATTCATTGTCGCGTGCTCCAACTGCTCCATTATCACAGATTAAAATTTAAATATTTAAAAAAAAAAATTTCTAATTTATCAAAAGTCGTCTGCTTTTTCTTCTTATTGGTTAACCGCGTTTCGTTTTTTGATTATTAACTGAATCAGCGCTCGGCATATTCCGGAGATTTCCGTCAACTGGGAGCGGACATTTATGAGAATCTGGTTCTGAAAATGCAACTGTACCAAACAGTTTGGTCCAAACACTGATTTATTTACATTTAATTTTTCTTTTTCATGGAGATAATAAATCTGTAAAATATATTAAAAAAATAAATAATAAAAACGTGTCCAAAAGTCTAACATATTTGGGATAACCTTTACGGAGATGGTCCCAACGTCCGCCTCGTTCTGAGCTCAGGAAGAGGCCGTCTGACGTTGGCGGTGTCGAGGCAGAAAATTACCCCTTCAATAACGTGCCCACTGCCCAGTTGTTAACTTAAAGGGGGAAAAAAAACAGTTCCAATAATTAGAATTTTTATTTTTTATATTATAAACAGTTCAAATAATTAGAATTTAAAAAAATAAACAGTTCAAATTTTTGATAATTCAACAGTTCAAATAATTGGAATTTTACAAAATAAACAGTTCAAATAATTAGAATTTAAAAACAAAAAAGCAGTCCAGATGATTAGAATAGTTCCACGTGGTTAACCCTGTAAAATTCTGTGATTTGTTTCACAATATTTGTAAAAGCATGTCTGTGACATATCGCATATTTTAGGGTTAGGGTAATTTTCTGCCTCGACACCGCCTACGTCAAACGGCCTCTCCCCAAACTCAGAACGAGGCGGACGTCGGGACCATCTCCGTAAAGGATAACCCATATTTGATTCATGTCAATCTACTTTTAAACTAAAACGGGAAGTCTGGTTTGGTAATCGGAACGTTTTCACATTGAGGCTAGATTTTCACCTATGGTCGCAGTGACGAATAAATCCTTCTAGACTGAGATAATTTAAATTTTTGTCCTAATTCAGGGAAGCTAGATTTTTTACCACATTAAAAAGGAGAAAAATAAATCGAATAGAAATAAATAGCTGCTTGCACAGTTTAATCAAGACATTAAAAAATGAAAATATCGAAAAAAAAAAAAATAATAAATAAGTTTAAATTCTACGTATCCATTAAGGAATGAAGTTCTCCGAATAAAAATTTCACTTAATTTCATCAAGTAGTTTTTATTTTACAGCGAAAAAAAAAAAACATTTGTTATGTGACACCGAGCAAAAGGTTCGATGGTACTCATGCTCTTATTGATCCGTGCTGAAATAGTAACGTTATTATTTAAAAAGCCATTCTTAATATGGGGAGGGGGGTGTTTTGTACCTATTCTGTACTTTAACGTTACAATTGAATAAAAAAAAAAAAAAAACATATCACAAAACTTTAATTAAACTTGGAAATACGATTTAAAAAATAGCGCGGATCAGTAAGTGCATTTAGCACCGGTTCGATTTTTAGGAAGAAAAGCTAGTAATAAAGATGGGGAGGGAGTGTTGGCGCGTTAACTGGAGTTATCTCCCGTGGCTTTTTTAAAATTCAAACAAATTTTTTTTTTTTAAATCCAAGATGTCTGCCGTCATAAAAACGTGTTTTTCCGCTGTAAAAAAAAAAAGAAGAAAAAAAAACTACTCGATCAAATTAAGTGAAATTTTTTTTTCGGAGATCTTCAGTTCAAAACGGATACGTACAATATAACCTTTTTTCGATATTTTCATTTTTTAATGTCTTGATTAAACTGTACAAGTACCATAAATAGAAACACATTAATGTGAAAAAAATATATATAGAACGTGAATAAATCAGTACCGCTAAGTTAGGTGTATGAGAAGCGGTCATTAAAAATGATAAGAATTTTAATAATTCAACTTACTATCTTTCGAAGCTTATAACTAGTTGAAAAATGTAATTCAAACCCTAATTTTGTTTTAATTAAAGGAGCAAAGACCAAAATTTAAAAAAATAACAGGTTTAATAGCAAATTATGTAATATTTGTTTTTTTTAAATCGGTTTACTTTAAAAAAGATTTAAAGAAAATCAATGTATTTTAACTTGCTTCGATAAAATATATGTATATATAAATGCCAAAAAATCACTTACCTATAAAAAAAATACTATTCCATTCTTCATTGTTAAGAATTCATCCATATTTATATTTTAAATTCAATGTATTTTTTTAAATATAAGAATTTTTTTTAAACAAGTATTTGAAAACCCCGCCATTACGTAAACATTATTACGGTTTAGCCAAACATCGAACCGGTGATTCATTTTGTTTTGAACTACGGATGAACAGAAGGATGTAAAAATCACACGTTTACGCTAGCCATCTAGCCTTGCGCTTGAAGAAATTTGTGGCTTCATAGCTAAAAACTAGTCACAATTTACTTATAAGTTTTTGCCTTAAAAAAAAAAAAAAAAAAGTCAAAGAATTTTTTTTTTTTTTTTAAATATATTTTATTTCCACTTTCTGGAGTGAATTTTTTTTTTTTTTTAATATCTAAAATAAAAAAAAATTTAAAAAATTGAATGAAATAGAAATAATTTTCATAATAAAACGAAACTTTCTGTGCAATATAAGATTATAAGGTTTCATTTAAAAAAAAAATTCAACGTGGTTAAAAAAAAAAATCAAAAATAAGGTTTTAAACTTTGGACTTTACAAGTAAATTTGCAAATAACTGTATTTTTTTTGTTTTAAATTAGATTATTTTATTTATGGATCTTTTATCTTCAATTTGTGATATATAAATTTGAGGTGAGAAAATTAATTCTTTTCATTTTAATAGACATTTCAAAATGGGGGGGGGTGAATTTATAAAAAAAAAAATCTTGTCTAGAATATTATATTCGGTTTTTATGGAAAGAGCATAAAATTTCACATTGAACCTAAAAATATCGTAAAAATTGAACCAATAGAAAAATTTTGATAGATTTTTAAATTGAAAAAATTGAAAAAAATTGAACTCGTAAAATTCAATTGATTTCATTACATAAACAAAATGGCTGCATGAAGGCGTGCCGGCACTTTGTAAAAACTGTTTTTTTTATTTAAATAAAAAGCAATATTTCTATTATTTTTTTAAACGACTTCAATAGTTTATTTTGGAAGTATATTTTATAAAGAAAAACAACCCACTTCAAGAGAAATTACAAGTTTTTTATATTTTATTCGCAGTTTTTTGTTAGGGGTGTCAAAATTTCCCCCAAAATTCTGACACACCTACCGCTAAGTGTTTTTTGTCTGGTCGCATTTTGGTTGCGGATAGATTTTAACAAGCCAATAAGGACTTAATTGACAAATTCATCAAATTTTAATGAACAAGAAACGTGCATCTTTGACCACAAGGGAGACAACTCGGTTCGTGAATTAGTCAAACTATTAGAAATGTGTTTTAATGTTGAAATTAGAAAAGGCAACAAATATTAGTTCTTCTTCGTTATTGCAGCGAAATTCGAAAACTGACATTGAATTAAAAGTGAAACCAATGGTATCCATTGAATTGTTATGCCGCAGTAATGAAAATATTCCAAAAAGCAAATTAGACTGCCAAAAAGTGAAAGAAAAAACAAATTGTTTTTTTTTTTTAAATGAATTAAAATCTATTATAATTCATTATTCTTGAGCAACTTTTTTTTCTCCCAGAAAGGTAAGTCTGAATTTTATATGAAAAACTGAATAATATAAAACCTTTCCTACTATTTTTAATAGAATTTAAAATTTTCCAAAACCACACCATTCACAATCATTTTTGTCTCAATTGCTAAAAATACTAAAATATTTTTTAAAAGATTTTTTGGGTTCTCGTGACTCTTTTGACTCCCAATTTTTCGTCTGCTAAAATTTTAATGTGATCATGGTGTAGTGAAAAATAAAATAAACCATTCATTCAAGTGCCGCTTATTATGGATTTAACTGAATACGATATTAAAAATCACTTTATTGGTACTTATGCACTGATGTTACCAGGCTGGCGAGTGTTTTGTAACTATTCTGTACTTTTACCTAACAAGTTAATGAAGAAAAAAGATATAAAACTTAAATTTATATATCATTTTATTATATATATTTTTTGGAGAGGTGGGGTTGACTTAGCAAGATAAAGGATCGTTTGAATAAATTCACAATGATTTAAATTTGTAATTATAAAAAAATCATTTTATTTTCAGTTGCATGCACTTATGTTACTGAACTGGCGGGTGTATTGAAATTAACAATTTAATAAACAAAATATATCGAAAATACTATTTACAAAAAATTAGCACGGTAACATAAGTGCAGAAGCAACACTTTATTTTGCATATTTCTTTTCCAAAAGACCGTTCAAATTAATTTACAATGATATAAATTTAAAGTGTTGTGTAATTATTTCTAAAAAAAAAAAAAAAAAAAAAACATTCACAATATTTAGCCATGTATTTTTAATGTTTGATCTCACGATTAAGTGAAGGGTTTAATTCTTTTTTCATAAGCGAGATATATACATTTGTTGCCTATATAACCCCCCTCTCTGAAGTTAAGCAATGATGAGGCTGGCCAGTGCCAGATGAGTGATCATTTTAGGAATGCTAGGCATCGCATGTATTGAATAAACAAGAAATTGCTGAAAGAAATTATCTTATTTTTAGCAAAATGTGCATTTAAAGATTTTTTCTTTTTTGGTATCAATTCTACAAAGCATTTCCTATTTAATGGTATATTAGCAACATTGGGCTCACTAAAAAAAAAATTTTATTTTTTATTTTTCAGAGATTTAAAGATAGTGTTTTTCGCAAAAATAATGAAAACATCATTTTTTTTTTTTTTTTGCTAATCTGAAAGATAATTATTACTAGCGGGATCTGTGGAAATTCCACAGGGGACTTATTCATATGTAATATATTGATGTTGGCATTCTGTAGATGTTCAGTGTAAATGGAGACGCTCTGATATTATTGTACCTTTTTTGTTAAAACTGCAAAAGTTTTAAGCTAGCACTAACGCCCGGCAAGGCCCGGTCATAAAGTACACTTAAATATGATATTTTAATTCTTGCAGATTTTGTATATATTATTATAGAGTTAATGTTCTATATTTCATAAAAGTTGCGATTTCAAAAATAAAAAAAATATATCCATATGATTTGGGTACATTAGTTTGAATCGAAACCCAAATAAAAACTTATATAAAAAAATATATATATATTGCTTGAGTTCCTTCAACCCTAATTGAAACCAAAACTTACAAAAAATTCTTGATAAAATTATTTATAAAAAAATAGACGACTTAAGTGCCATCAGCTATAATCAAAACCAAAACTTATGAAGAATTCTTGGTAAAATTATTTATGACAAGGAATGGAAGTACATAACAATTAAACGACACAGATGTAAGCATGACACAGAAAATAACACACATTTTATTGTATTAATATATAGATTAATATATTCAACAAATTTCACACTTCAAAACACAAAAAGATGAAAAATAAAACGCATTCAAAATTCGAATTTTCAACATTAAAATCTGATACGTGAAGTTTTTTTTTTTTTTTTTTTATTATCTACAATCCTAACCCTCCCCACAATACATTTTGCTCAGTTTCGACTAATTATTTTAAGCATATTTTTACCCACAAATAAAGAAGGGGGGGGTATGGAAAAAAATATATAAACATCGATTATGAAAAAAAAAAAAAAAAGTACACCATTATAAAATTCATTCTTCACTTAATAATCGGTTAAAATTTCATATTGATTGAATAATTACTTGATTTTTGGTAGATTTTTAAGAGAGAGACTGTCGTAAAAATTTACCTCATTTTTTTCGTAATTTTTGGATATTTTCATTACTGTGACATGAGAATTAAGTAGAGACCATTGGTTTCACTTGAAATTCATATTTCAAATTTCGCTACAATAATGAAATGTTACGATATGATCTATATATGAATTACGTAAGTTTTTTTTTTATTTATTTACTAGCAGTTCAGCCCGGCTTTGCTCGGGCCCTATGTGTGAATATACTTTATGTAAGATTTCAAATGTTTAGACCAAAATTTGTCTAAGTAATTTCATAGAGACCATAAAGATCAATTTTTTTTTTTTTTTTTTTTTTTTTTAACTTGGACCCCTAACATTTATTATTTTGGTTTCAAATCAAAATACAAAATTTTACCAATGTCTAAGTTACCTACATGTAAAATTTCAAGTTTTTAGATCGAAAATTGGCAGAGGAATTTGGTAGAATCTGCAATGGTCAACTCTTTCAATTTTGACCTTTTGGCAGCCAAATTTCGCCCCAAAAATGATTAAAATGCTTGCCGCATGTCTGAATACCTGTTATGTATAAATTTCAAATGTTTAGACCACAAATTGGCTGAATAGTTTGCTAGAGACAGCAAAAGTCAAATCTTTTGACCTTTGACCCCTTGGCAACCCAAATTTTCGACCCAAACCAATTAAAAAGCTTGCCGTATCTCGGAATACCTTTTATGTAAAATTTCAAATGTTTAGACCAGAAATTGGCTGAGTAATTTGGTAGAGACCGCAGGAGGCAAATTTTTTAAAACTTTCACCCCTTAACATTTTCTTTTGGGGCTCAAATAAAATTATAAAGTTTGATCCATGTCCAAGTAACCTACATTTAAAATTTCAAGTGTTTAGACCCAAAATTGGTGGAGGAGTTTGGTAGAGTTTTCGAAGGTCAAATCGTTGAACTTTGACCCCTTGACAGCTAAATTTCTGTCCAAAAACCGATTAAAAAGATTTTCCCAAATTTCAATACTCTTTATGTAAAATCTCGAGTCTCTAGACCGAAAATTGGTAGGGAAATGTACACATACAGATACATTTTCACTTTTTATAGATATATAGATTTATTTGCGGACTATTATCCTCATCTTTATAGTTGTTTCACGACGTTTCGTCTATTCCTCTGGCCTTCGTCAGGTTGTTAACCAGGATAGGAATGTTGAATCTTCAGTAATTACTGCCTTCCATAGTTGTCGTCTCACCACATTTAGGCCAGGATTGAAACCGCTATCTTTAGACAATGCTCACCTGGAACTGTAGAGACAACATCTCTACCCACTGTGCCACGGGCCCCGAAGGATAATATTCCACAAATAAATTTTTAAAAAATATATACAAATTACTCATCTCAAAAGAATTCCAATTATTAAATAATATAGGTAAGTTTACTTTTCTATCAGCATGTAGATATATTTATGCTTACTGAAACATAACACCATAGGCGTGTAAGCTTTAAGAGAAAAAAAAACCTGTTATATAGATATTTTGTATAAATGAGTAATTGTTTATCAAGGTCCAAAAGCCACTTGAGGATTAGAGTTAATGAGTGCCGGGTAGGTGGTGAGCAAACTCCTTGGGGATTAGAAACAATGGCTGAAACTGGGCAGAATTTAGTTATTCAAGAGAATGGTTCAACAAGAATTTGTTAATAGATATAAAAACGATTTTGTAGTCAGCTGAGAAGCAGCACCATGGTACTGTATTACACAGATGGTTAGGTCTAGGAAAGAAACTCTGCCCATTGAAGTTCTCTGTAGCTCCAGGTAGAGAGCAAGAAAGAAAAATTATTTACAGTGGTCGTAGCTGAACTAGTTTTTGCTGTAAATGTTATACAGGGGAGGACGGAGACTACAGATGTTTATCATATTTTATATTTAAAACAATGGGCTAAATCTATACTCTTATAATTTTTTTTTTTTTTTGTATTGATATTCATATTAAAAACCCTTCTTCCTATTTATTGAAAAAGAAAATACAACTTTCTTATATATGAGTCATGGAATTGCATTGATCTGCAAAAGATCTAGCTAATTTTTTGCATATTCTTTTAAACATTCATTTTAATTCCCTATTAGTTTTTTCGGTTTTCTTATGGGATGATCACCTGACTGCCCTCTTGATCAATATCTGTTGTAAATCTTTACTCAATTTTCATTACAGATTCTACTTTTGTATAAGCAATATTGCCTGAAGAGATCTCTAGTTACTTCTAATTGGCTGACCAAGACATGCTTATGAATGCGTAGTGACATATAAATGCTTATATAAAACATAAAAGTATATCTTGCCCTACTTTGGTATTGAGCACTCTCGTATGAACCTTGTTAAAAATTCATTAGTTGTTCGAAAATATTAACCTGGAATACTGAGATATTTTCATGACAAACTTAGCTTTCATATAAACTGCATTTGTGTAATTATATTCATGCAGATATTCTACAGGATTTATACTTGCACAATATTTGCGTAAAAAAGGTTACAGTAAACACAAACTTCTTTCTCTATATATTTATGTATGCATATATATGTATATATCTTTGTTTGTCTACCAAACTCCTGTCAGTTTTTGGTCTACAGACATGAAATTGAATACATAGGGTATTTGAACCTATGCAAAACTTTATATTTGGGTTTTAGCAAGGGAAAAATCGGTGCGAAAGTGTCAAAATTAAAAAAAATGGAATTTGCCAGGTGAAAGTTGAATGACAGCATTACAAATATGCAGGCAAAACGTAATAGCAATTGGTTCACGTTTTAATTTTTACCCTTGCAGCAAACATGTCTTCATAGCTCACACATTAACGTCAAATGAAAAAGAAAATCTTAAGCTAAACGTTTTGGTTTTAATTCTTGGTGGTGGCGCACAATTTTTTTTTTTTTTTTAATTTTAAATCATTACTATATATTGGGTCCAAAATAAATACGAAATCTGCTTTAATCAAAATATCATTAAGCATATTTTACAACCAGGCAATGCCGGGTAACCTGCTAGTCCCCAAAAAGGACTTTCAAGTGAAGAAATGAAGGAACTCTCCTATACGGGAGGAAATAATTTACCTCACCTTTAGCAGACTTACTTAACCAAAGGAACATCTCCCAAAACAACCGTTTTTGGAAACCCATACCGGAAACTGATTAAGCATCCGTTTGTTGATTTGTCACTACCCTTTATCCAAAAGATGATTGTTCTCAAAACAAAGTTGCCTTTATGGTATAAGTCAGAGAGTAACCTTCAAATAATTTCTAACAAAAAATTAAAAAATTAATTTTTCATCAGCTCTGAATATTGGCCTATATTTGAATATTTTTGTTTTCAAATCTACTTAACAATTCTAAATAAAAAACCTTAAGTTTCATCACGTTGAAAGTATATGTGTTTGGTATAAAGCATTTTAGTTATATTGCAACTTCTTGATGGTTATTCTGCACTTTACTTTTGTAATTTACTCTGATGTTTTTATTTAATTGCCTCTCCACAAAGGCAGTTAGACACAAGGGTTTTTAATGTGGGGACCCCCACCACCATCACCAAAGTGCATTCTGGATTGGGACAAAAGATTACTGCAGTCTAGAAGGATTTCTACTATACTGAACGAGGACAGAAAAGATGAAATTATACTATCAGAACAGATTATGCACTATAACGTTAATTCTACTTTGGAAGGTAAAAAAAAAACAAATTATGGTAAACATTAAATGTTGTGGTCAAAGAAAAATGCGAGTAAAATTGTGTAGTCATTATAAATGGTTTTATGTTGTTTTTGTTAGATATTATTAAATGAGAAATCGTTTTGAGCTAAAATTAGAGTTTTGTTTTTAGATAAACATGACACCTCATCAAATTCAGTAGCCATGATCTTTAGAATATGGTATTTTCATTTTGTTATGGCTATGTTCATCATACAGACTTTTCTTTACTTTTGGGTTTTCATATGGGGTAAATTCTGGACAAAAACCCAAATAGTTTTGTAATAAATAAAGATAGTGGTTTTATTCAATAAATTGTTTTGAAATAATGATATTTTAGCATTCCCCTAAGATTAATGCTAATTCAAAAATAATTATTTTCTGCAACGTTGGTGTAGTGCTTAAAATGAATTGCAAATTATAATTATTATTCTTAAAATTACAAGGACAAAATAAGTGAGATGTATTTTGTTTTTCATATAAGAACTTAGATTTAGAATAATAATTCACTAATGAAATTCAAATGCTGAAATTGACTGAATATAAAAAATAAAAATCTGGTTGAGAAAATAAATCGGCCTGAAAACTGCAATGTCAAATCATTATGACTTCTATTTAATCCTATTATTGTCATCACAGCAAAATCACATCAAACTGGATTCAACATACTCAGTTATTAATAATAGCGGGATTGAAAAAGTAAAGCAATCTTCATAAGAATAATAATTTAAAAAACAGAACACTTACGAGCACTGTCCAGAAATTGGGAATGCTGTCATTTTTTTTGTCCTATATTTTTTTTTTATTTTTTTTTTTATTCAATTTTCACCGCAAACAAGGCACAGTGCCACTTTGAAGCAGGGGGCTACTATCAGGGACTTAATTAGCGGGGTCATTATGAAGGGAGATGAGTAGAAAGATGTTTGTTGACATGACACTTGAACTTCTGCATATCGTTGCAGTTGGGAAAGCAGAATCCCGGAAGGGAGTTCCAAAGACCCGCAGTTCTGGGGAAGAAACTATTGGAGTAAAAGGCTTTCTTGCACCTAGGGATCTCTACTGTAAAGGGATGAGACTTAGTAGCTTGTCGGGTTTGTCGGGGGTAGTTACGTCGGGGAGGTACAAGTGTTTGCAGTTCGTCAGAGCACTCACCATTGAAGTATTTGTAGAACAGGCAGAGGGATGCAACATCTCGTCGATGGGACAGAGGCTGAAGCCTAGATGACAGTTCAGGACCTATCAGGTTGGCGACTCTCTTTTGAACCCTGTCCAGGAACGAGAGACAAGAAGCAGATGCACCAGCCCAGATGTGACAACAGTACTCCATACATGGGCGAATGGTTGCCTTATAGAGGTATAGGATACTGTCAGGCGTAAGTAGTTTTCTAGCACGGTAGAGGGAGCCAACCTTTCTTGCAGCAGCCTTGGCAATGCTCTCAATGTATCTATTCCAGTTCATATTCCCTGTAAACGTTAGGCCGAGGAGTTTAAAAGAAGTACTTTCAGGTAATGTGTTCTTAGCCATTGCTATTGGTGGTAGAGAAGGTTTCTTGTAGTTATTGAAGGAAACAAGCTTAGTCTTAGCAGCATTGAATGTGACCAACCATTTTTGTCCCCATTCCACTACGGATTGGAGGTCATCCTCTAGTGTTTCTGCCATTTCCTTGGATAGTGTTCATTTGTTTTCCCCTCATATCTGTTATAGAGAGTGGTGTCATCGGCAAATATACCCATCTCCGAAACAATTTTATCAGGGAGGTCGTTTATGAATATCAGGAATAATAGAGGTTCAAGGATAGACCCCTGAGGTACTCCCGCATTTATGTCATATTGTTTGGATGTGCGTCCGTCGAGGACAACTTTGATTTTTCTATTACTTAAGAAGGATTTCATTACATTATGAATTCTTCCAGTGATTCCATATGATCTAATTTTCCTTAGAAGACCATCGTGCCATACCCTGTCAAAAGCCTTAGATATATCGAGGGCCACCGCTCTACCCTCCCCTGTTTTATCCAATGAACGGTATATACGTTCAGAAACTACAGTTAAGATATCTGCTGTTGAACGGGCTTGCCTGAATCCATATTGTTTGTCAGTCAGGAGTTTAGCAGCTGTTAGGTGCTGGACTAGGGCTTGATTAACTAAGGACTCAAATATTTTGGCAAAAAGCGGGAGGAGGCTAATGGGGTGATAATTTAGTGGGTCAGTTCTTTCACCAGAATTCTTGAAGACTGGTACCACAGAGGCGGTTTTCCAGCAGTCGGGAAAACAAGATTCGTTAAGGCATTTATTATAAAGTTTGGACAGAACTGGAGCAACCTCGGCAGAGCATTTTTTTAATATTATAGCCGGGATGAGATCTGGTCCACACACTTTTGAGGTGTCTAGGTTTTTTATAATAGCATGTACCTGAGAAGGGGTGATTTTCAAATCGTCTAGTGAGGCGTCTGTTCGCAGAGGAAAATCAGGGAGTGAGTGGTGTACTGAGTTCAGTGTGGAGTTTGAGGCAAACCGACTGGCAAGCAGATTAGCCTTGTCAGTTGCCGTGCAAGCAACCTCATGATCGTTTGATAGTGGGGGAATAGTTGACTGTCCATTATTTACTACGCTGTTGTAGATTTTCCAAAAATCCCGGGTTCCTAATTTCTGTGCTTCGATGCGTTTTCTGGTGGTTTCAGAGTAATCTGTCTTAGCTGTCTCTATCACTCTCTCACAATTATTTCTAGCTTCTATATACTTCTGTTTATTTGAGCTGGACTTATGTCGGTTGAATCTGCGGAATGCATGCTGCCTTTGACAAATGGCAGCTGCACAAGCAGAAGTAAACCATTGGGGGGAGTGGGGCTTGCTATAGAATTTCTGTGCGGGAACATGTGCTTCAATAGCAGTTTTTAACCATTCAGTGGTCTCATTTGCACACTGTTCCGCTGGAAGAGTAAAGATATTTTGCCATGGGGAATCTCTGATGAGCTCCCTGATGGCTTCCCAGTCAGCCTTTTTGTAATACCTCGTTGTTTTGAGTAGTGGGTCTTCAGTTTTAGGGCGAGAATTTAGGCTGATTTCTACCATTATCACAGCGTGATCAGCATTCCCGAGTGGGCTGAGGGCAATTGTTGTACAGTCATTGGGAACCGTTGTCAGAAAGAGATCTAGAAGTGAGGCATGTTGATCTTGATGGTCTGGGAAACGTGTCGGAAATGTAACCAACTGAGATAGGGAATGGGATATAGAGAAGCTATGTGTTGCGCTACCAGCTACGTCTGTGTGATTAGAGAATCCTAGCCAGTTACTGTGGTGGACATTGAAGTCACCAAATACATGTATTTGTGCGCTAGTATCGAGGGAGAGTGCTATATCTATGCTGTCTGAGACTTTGTTTATTAGGGTACAGTCTTGGTTTGAGGGAAAGCGGTAGAGAAAATACAAGTAGCTAATATTGTGTTGCATATTTAGTCTGAAGCACATAAAGGCCTGGTCCTCTGATTCTAGTTTTATTTCTCTAGTCAGGGGGAGGGTGTTACGAATATAGACTCCAAGTCCATGCATATGTCTGTCCAAGTCCTTACGGTAGAGTGGGAGATAACCAGGCATGTTAAAGTGGTTAGAGGGAATGGAGGAGTGAAGGTTAGTTTCACTTAATGCTAAGATATCCGGGATGTTTACAAGGAGAAATGACTCAACATCATCTAAGTTAGTTCTAAGCCCGCGGATATTAGTAAATGCAAGCCTCAAGGGAGGAGGCAGGTTGGTTTTCTTTGAGTTTGGTCCTGATTTAAACGTAATATTTGCTTGAGCTGTCATTTCATTTTATTTTATTTAAAAGTTTCAGTTAGGGTGAGTGAGTGAGGGGGTGCTGGACAAGTAGTTGTGCAGAATACCAGACATGCAATACAAGTAGACCATCCGCTGTCCTCACCCACAGGATTGTGGCCTCAGGAAAGCCCACCGGGAATGAGTGCAGGGTCCCTTTCCATGCGCGACATGGCACTACAAACATCCTGATATTTTACAACTGTTGATGGAGCAGCCGCTCTAAGCGCTACCAAAGAGTTAGGGCTCCTGTACTATCAGTCGGAAACAGCAGCCAGGAACTGTCAATCCGGTACCCTCAATCCGTTAGGCAAAGCCAGCCCAGTCCAACTGCACCGACATATATGGCACTGAAGAAGCACCCCACTGTGTCCAGTTTAGGGGGATGGGATGTGGCGGGAGTGGGGAGAAGCGGCGTTCATTGCCCTAGTCAGGAAACAAGGTCAACCACTGGGTGATTCAGCTGAGTCCCTGTGATAGTACCTCTACGCCTGGCCAATAGGCAAAGAAGGAGTATGAAAGCCGAGCGATAGACAGAGCCTATCTCCTCCTTAAGCAGTTTAGGTTTGCCAACCAGTGATTTGTTTGAGTCACCAGCTCTAGGAAGGTTGTCGTCCAGGACTGAAGAGGCCTCCCTCCCCTAGGTTTAGTTTCAGAGTTTTCCTTCTCATCAGCTCCGAGGGGGTTCGCCCCGCGCCTGGGTCCTAATCCAGGTATTTCTGCGACCCCGCATGGGTAGTTAATATTTATTGGTTATTTAGGTTAGAATCTCCTGAAAAAATCGGGCATTTAGGTTAACTTCTACAGAAAATTTTCACTCCTCAAACCTGGTTAAAAAAGGGCGTTACTATGCTTCCATTTTCATTGTTACTGGGAGAGGGTATAGGTAAAAATTCGTGCAGTGGAAGCAGCTAAATTTGCTACAGTATTGGATTGAGATAGAAGAGTTAATGTATGGTTAGATATAGTTTTGTAAGTTTAGGAATGGATGATTAGATATGGTTTAGTAGGTTTAGGATTAGGATAAAGTGTTAGGGTATGATTTACTTGCTATTAGAAATTCTGATTTGGTGCCCAAACCGAATATTTAGTAAGACTGAAAGATAAGATATGCTCAGTATAGATACAAGAGAACATTTGATATGGAGTACAGTTATACCTGATAGATATAGGTTATTGCATATTCTGTAAGTATAGTTAAATATAGATGGATGGATAAGTAGTATTGTATACGAATGCATGGAATTTTAGACAATTTGAGTAAGTTGCCTTTAGACTACAACGAAGGAGAATGACTTCGCCTTTCTCTTAATATCCGGAAGTTTTTATTTCAATGAGTACCGGTTTAGTTTGTGTAATGATTATTGCAATACTATCTCTTAATAAAGAGATATTAATGGTTTCTGTTCATTATAGATTACTTTAAGTCTGTGTATAGGACTATGGCTAGTAAGTATTTACTTAGAAGCTTGGTTATGGGTTAGGAGTTTTAATCAGGAGCATGCCTAGGAAATTTTGGTTGTTAATGGGTATCGATTTAAGAGTCTGTTAGGGTCAAGGGCGGAGAGCAAGGACCCCTCTAAGTTACATGAAACGGATTAGGTTTAGTGGCAACTTGAGAAATAGAGCAGTTTGATTTGTTAGTGATCAGGAGAAAGAGAATTTAAGTAAAAAATAAAAAGGTTTGTCATGCAAAACAGACAATGCAGTCATCTTGGAGGTAAAGTATCTATAGGGGGTACTTAGTATACAACCAGCAGTATTTTTCAGTTTTGAGAGGAATTTTAGGTACAATAGTTTCATGGTTTGTTGTACAAGTCCGTAGTCTAGGTCAGGGACGAAGCACTTCTAATATTACAACTGGGTGTATCTAATTTTAAAAGTAGTTGAATATAGTATTATGAGGTGTTCTACTTAGCTTAGGGATAGAAAGAAAATTTAAGGTAATATTCAGAGTGATATAAGCAATTTCATGAGGATTAGATATATGATCACTGGATGTTATGCTGCTCAGGAGAATTCTTGTATCTATTCAGAAGGATGTCTTGGTGATATAAGATTTGAGAAATTAAGAGTCTGAGGATACAGAAAGTTGTGAGCTGATGAGGATTCAGTACAGGCGATTATATATAGCTAGCAAAGGTGGTTTAGTTTAGTATGCACGTATTGTACACATTAAGTATACTGCGTCAGTTCTATCCTCTATTGTAAAGGAAACCCCGTCTGCATTTCGATTGGCAATTTTGTCAAAAGAGGAATTATCTAATTAATTATCTAGCTTATCTAATTTTTGATGATATCAGTTTATAGACAATTGTACAGACTGATAGATTGTTGTGTAAGACATAGGAGCCCATCGTCTTCGTATTTTGATGAAATGATGGATCAAGGGATCAAGAGCATAGGTTCGGAACAGGTGTCCGGAAAGGAAATGGGAGTGTACAAGGAAGGGGGGGGGGTCACTGATATCTTATTAACGTTATTTTAATTGAAAAAATTAACATGAAAAAAAAAATTAAAAAAAAAAATCGCCTTTCGATGGCTGATTATATTAAGTATCGTACTTAAATAAAGTTTTCATATCCTCTAAATAAATATATTATGTATGCTTTCTATTTGTTTTTACATAAGTAATAATACGTCGCTACACAAGAGCAAGTTTTGGTCAGCTAATTAGTAATAACCAAGGACCTCTTCAGACAATACAGCTTATATGAAAGCTAAATTTGTAATGAAAATATCTCAGTATTCTAGGTTAATATTTTCCAATATCTAATGAATTTTTAACAAGGTTCATACAAGAGTGCTCAATACCAAAGTAGGGCAAGATATACTTTTTACATGTTTTATATAAACATTTATATGTCACTACGCATTCATAAGCATGTCTTGGTCAGCCAATTAGAAGTAACTAGAGATCTCTCCAGGTGATATTGCTTATACAAAAGTAGAATCTGTAATGAAAATTGAATAAAGATTTACAACAGATATTGATCAAAAGGGCAGTCAGGTGATATATATATATATATATATAAAAAAAAAAACTCTCACACTTTAAAATTTTCAATCTATGTGCTAACCAGCAAAATTAGAGCCGGTCTATAAATATTATTTTGCTAACTATTTTTCCTCTGAAGATAAGAGCCATTTTTTGAAACACCATGGAATAAGGAAATTTTTAACTTTTATCACTTGTGTCGAATAATAAATGTTGTAAATTCTAATTTACAAAATTTTAATTTTCCCTCTTTATATATATAAGTAACCTTGTCTGTCTGGGTGTGGAACAGTTTCTACCAAATCACTGTCAATTTTTGATCTACAGACTTGAAATGAACCCATGAAACAAATTTATTTTGTTTTTTTAGCCAGTAAAAATAGCTATAAAGGGGTCAAAAGTAAGAACTTGACAGATGTATCTTCTACACATACGCAAATATACATTTATATGATTTTTTTTATTTTTTATATGCATATAGATTTAGCTCAGATAGTAACGAATAATGCTGAAAAACTGTTTTGGTTTCGATTCCAACTAATGGCACCCAAGTCCTAATATTTTAACTTTTGAAATCACTACCATAATTAGGTACAATATAATAATTAATAGAAAATTTGCTCTAGAATAATAAATACAAAATCTAGATAAACTAAAATATATTGAAGCGTATTTTATGGCTGGGCAATGCCAAGCAACTTGCAAATATATATATATATATATATATTAAAAGAAAAACACAAAAAACAACCTGATCTCATAATTTTTTTCAATCCAATAGGGCCTTTTCAAATGAGAAATTTGCTATCCAACTGAGGAATGATAAAAAACACAGTTTAATATTTACTAAAGAGAGAGGAAGGAAGAGAAGAATTTGCAGGTGGGAGAGAAAGTAAGGAGAGGAAACTAAAACCATACAGTGCAATCCCTATGGAAACTACTCACCTACAGATCTTATGCTTATGTGTCAGACAGTCTGACCTTTAAATCAACTGGGTTGAAAGATGTAGCAGAAATTAACTTTATATATATATATATATATATATATATATATATATATATATATATATATATATATTAGATAGATCGAGAGAGAGAGATCAAACCTGTAGGAGGAGTTTGTGAACAAATATTCAAGAACTACAACTTCATATAAATAGAAAGCTATTTAACCACAAAGTTCAAAAGAAAATAGTAAACAGGTTTCTCAAACTGAACGGCATCTAAAAGGAGTACTATTTGATTGGTGGGGAGGGGGTTAAAGAGGGAGGAGGTCACTCGAGAGAGAGAGAAAATGAGCTAATCTTGGCAAAAGCACGTTTTGTCACATGAAAATTACTTGCATCACCTTCACAGATGAGGGGAGGTGAGAGGAAGAGTAGTTGCTTCCCTTCCTTTAAGAGGAACTCGAACAGACCCTGTTAATCTTTGACTGTTTGTTTGCATTTAATGGGTTATGGTTACCTTCACTATTGCTAATACAGATTACAGACTGGTTGGTTGAAAGGGATTTATTAGAAACAAAATTTTCATAAAGGTAACCATTATCAGCTTTATATACGTAACAATTGTATAACTTTTGATGAATTTGGAGAAAAAAAAAAGATTTTTTAATAGATATTTGCCAAAAAGTTTTGTAGAATTTTAACTTCCCTAAGGTAAAAGCCAGAGTTTTAGTAAAAAAAAAAAAAAAAAAAAGTTGATTCCATAGCAACTATCACTATGGATGGTGACAACCTTCATTGGTTTCCCCCTGTAAAGTACCTATTCTAAAAATAACTGGGGAACCGATGCTAATAACAGGTCAAAAAAGTTGCAGTGGACTTATTCATTGAATTTACTTTTTATGGTCATAATTTCATACAAAATAGTGTAAAAAAACTAAAACCATGTTGTTGAATTTTTGATAATTTATAATATTTTGATTATTCAGACCTACTTTAGTGTATTTTGTCGAACTTCGAAATCTTTCAGTTTACAAGTGAATTTTACTATGCCATGTAAAATTAACTTGTAAATTACACTCTTCTGAAGGTTTAATCCTCAGTGCGTATCACACATACGCACACAAAATATAATTGTGAATTACTCAGGACTTCTATCCAGTCATGACTGATGGAACAAGAGCATACTACTCTGGTGGATTTAATAAAATGTTTCGTTCGAAATTCAATGCCGATTCCAAAGTTCAACAAGTTACACCTGACAAAGGTCAGAGGTTACATTGACTGAAACATTGTGAAAATAACACTCAAGGAGAACAATTAGCTGAAGAATCAAAATACAAACTAAAACCAATTCTGAGAAAATTAGCTAAAAAATAGATAAAAATCAGGAATCATTTTCACTTAACATTTGGAATCAAAAACAAAAATAGTCAAAATTGTTTTTAAATTTAAAAAAAAAAAAAAAAAAAAAATAGGTTAAAATCTTTTTTTTAATGAAATTGTTTTTATCTTAATTCTTGATTAAATTTATGACACAAAATTATACAAATTCGTCAACTAATGAAAACTTCTACAAAAATGGAAGGGAGACAACACTTTGATACCTAGAATATAACCAGTATTTTGAACAGTTCAGAAAGAATTTCGGGGGGGGGGGGCCTACAAAAATGCAAATGGCGAATCAAATATTTAATTCATAATAGAAGGTTCTGAGGAAACCAAGAAATTTCAACAAAGTGGTTTACCAACAAAGCAAATGACAACCAAAAATAGTTGATCAATGCATGTAATTTTAGAATAGGAAAGAGTCAGACTTGAAAGTTAACATTTGTGAAAAAGAAACAGAACTTCCAACAAGACAGAAGAGTAAACTTAATTACTGGCCGCTTACCGACATTTGGACAGTTTAACCACGAATGGCATTCCTCGAGTGGGGAGATGAAGGGAAGGACAGTGAGAAAATCAATATATGGATTGTTGTGTTAATGACAGGTGATTGCTTTTCATGGAGGATCATGGTCTCTTATGATTGATGTCCTGCATATATAGGAGACATAACTTTTCTGCTGATTAGATGCCCTGTTAACATGGGCAAACATTTCTTTTGTAATTGGAGGTGTTGTAGATATGGGCTAATATTTCTTTTTTGATTATATGTCCTTTAGATATGGGAAGCATTTGTGTTATGATTAGCTGAACAAACGGGTGTATTGAGACCTTAAAAGGCAGAAAATATTTTAATCTTTGGTTCTTGTCCAAAATTCCCTCTATATTAAAAAACAAAACGAAAAATCGGTATGATGTATGCACCCATGACGAAACAAAATTATATTCCAAAAATCACATCAATTGATCAAGTAGTTTTATTTTTAGAAAGAAACATTTTTAAGCAACTGATGGGAATTCGTAGACATAACAAATCTAGTAACCTCCCTTTGTTTTTTGATAGTTTTTTTTTCTCAAGATGGCAGGCAGTGCAGTTACATATTGGATACTCATTTTTGATTTTCATATTTAAAAATAAAACTACTTGATTAACTTGTGATTTTTGGAATATGATATTTTCATTTTCTCACAGGTATGTACATCATACAGATTTTTCTATATTTTTGTTTTTTAATATGGGGGAATTCTGGGCAAGAATGATTACTTTTGCTAATTTGTAAAACAAAATATTAATAAACTGAATAATAAACTACAATTAGAACGTATTTACAGATTTATTGGTTTACAGATGATCGTCTGCATAATCCAAAGTCAACCATTTGTTAAACACAGAAATATATTGAAATGCTGATAAAATCTATATGCTATCCTAAACTTGAAACCTTATCTTTTATTTGTCACACATGCTTATTATGTGCAAAAATTTATTGCAAAAAAAGAAAGAGATGGAAAATTATTAAAATGTCTTTTTAGTAAAATGTTGATTCAGTTTGAAAGAGAATAGTTTAAAACTAATCTAGAAGAAAATGTAAACAATTTAATAATTTTATCAAAATATCAAAACAAAAATATTTAAAAAATGGTAGATACATTAAACATTTCTTGAAAATGAATTATATATCTTTGAAAATCTTTTTAAAAATAAATTAAATTTAGTAATCATTGAAATAGTTTCTGTAATGGTAGTACTTAGGTTTCACATTCAATACTACTAAAAAAATCAGCGTTTTATCTCATAGGATTAGCAAATCTCTCGATGGTGACTTCCTTTCTAGGGCAATTGCTCTTGATATATCAAAGGCCTTTGATAGGGTATGGCATAAAGGTCTACTCCACAAGATCTCCAGCTATGGTAAAGCTAGAAATGTCTTCTCAATTATTAAATCATTTCTCTTTGATTGGTTAATGGGCAGAAATCAGAAGATCACAGTATTAATGCTGAGTCCGTCAGGGGTCCAACTTTCTTCCTGATCTACATCAATGATCTCCCAAATCACATCCTAAGATCATTCGCTACCATCTATGGCAACACTTCAAAGGCCATAAATGACCAAGTTCTTTGATTCTCTCTCCTCTGATCGTGAGCACATGGTACAATGGAGAAAGTGTCTGGTTAATTTTAATGCATCTAAAACCAAGCCATCTTTACTTCACCAATGGTCTGATCCTCCGTCTGGCATCAATTGAAATGAATGGTTCTCCTCTTGGGGAGGCTCCATGTTTTGACAAGCTTCTGAGTCTGGAAAAATGGTGAGATCATTCTATTGCTCCAATAGATATCTCATTGCTGATCCAGAGCCAAGTACATCTAAGGATGGAGTAGTGTTTCCATATCTGGGAAGGAGCTGCTAGAAAGACCTTATCCTGCCTTGACAGAGTTCAAAATAGACTTCGTAGTTAGTTAGTGGGGGATGTCTTTTCTCTTCCCTGCAATCTCTTTTTCCACAGAAGAGACATTGCGAGCCTGCCTCTGCTTTATCATTATTTTCATGGCAAGTGCTCATCTGAGCTCTAATCTATGGTCTCTACTCACCAAACTTTTATGAAAAACACTTGTCTAGCTGAAACCACTATCAATAATTTCCCCTACTCTTTATCTGTGCCTGTGGAACTCTTCCGTTTTCCTGCTTTCCAACTGACTATAATATGGCTGTCTTCAAGTCCAACGCAAACAAATTCTTTATTAGCCAGCTCCTAAGAAATCTAATTTACCAAATTTCCACTACCAACGATTACAATATTGTCCCATTGACTACTGTACACTCATTAACCCTTATCCTCAAGTGGCCTCTGGGCCTTGATAAGTTCTGACTCCTTCGTAAAAAAAAAAAAAAAAATCAAGATGAGAACAGTAGTTTGAAATAATATGAATAATCAATCCTCATCTTAAAAATTCAGAACCATAAAAACTGAAACTTTTGACTTTGTATTTATTTACCAGATTTGTTTATTAATTTAACAAGTTATTTAAGTGATGCAATTACCCCCCCCCCTCCAAGACAATTCATTATAATTCTTTCCTTTGATATTTTATACCATTTCATGCAAGCATAAACAAATGAAAGTATTTTATGATTCAACTTTGTTTTTATTCTTTAAACACAGCTTTAATTTTGTTAAGTGTTTATCATTTGGTCTAACAAATGGTAGCATTTCAGAATTGCTCTTGAATTGTAAAATTCAAAATAATTGTAAATTGTATTCTTGTAGGTCTAAAAAAATCATTTTTGGTAGAAACTGCCAATAATGTTTTGTGTTAATTTTTTATACAAAATCAGCATTAAGCTTTTACATGTAGCACATGAATATTTAAGTATATTTTAATTGAATAATAAATCAATGAATCTTCTATAGACAATAGGAAAAATACTAATCCAATTAATTTGCATAACAAACAGCAATACTGATTTTTTTTTTACTAAATTTTACTACATAATTTTGAATAAACAAACTGTTTTGAAACCGCTTTAAGATGCAAATATTTTATTAAAAATCATTAAATTTGTTCTTAAACTTAACTTTTATTCTAAAGAAAAAACAAGTTTAAAAAAAAAAGTCAAATGATTTTTAATAAAATATTTGCATCTTAAAGTGGTTTCAAAACAGTTTAAAAAGATGTTTCTAAGTGCTTTTTGTCAAATCTCATTATATTAGACATTATTTTGTCAAAAAAAAAATAAATAAATATGACAGTAAGGTGTTTTGAAATAGAGAAGAGAAGCATTTTCTAAGACTCTCCTAAAGCTCAGAACCAACTGATCTTGAGAGCATTTAAATTTCTTCACAGCTTTGTTTCCGAGGATTCTATTGCCATACAACACATAAAACAACTGTTACATCAATTCCAACTGCTGTAATTCACAGCACTTGTCTAAACAAGCAATGTTCAGAACTACAAATTTTTGACAGAGCTATATTATCAACTACCCTATTACAAATATTGAAATTCACAAGTAAAACATTGAAAATACTATCTAAATATATTCGTTAATTTAAAGAAATACTAAAAAGAAAAAGTCTCTGCACTATTTCAAAATACCTTATTGCATAAAAGCTTTTGTTTTTAAACTTAATTTTATCCTAAACAAAGCATGTTGCCACTGAGGTTTGAGAAACTACTGCGATTAGGGGCAAGATATATAGAGAGCATTCTAAGTGGGGATTTGTGCAGCAAGAGGTTTGTTCACATTACAATTAAATTTCTGTATATTAGTACAGTTGGGAAAACAGAACAGAGGTGGAATTCCAAAGGTAAACTGTTTGAGAAAAGCTATTTCAATAGAAATTGTTATTTTTTTTTCGTCTTGGGACCTCTACAGTGAAGAGATGCGATTTTGCTGTTAGTCTGGTTGATTGGGAGTATTTAGATGGAGGGGGGAGTTACAAGTGCAGTAAGTTTGCCGGAGCACATTTTATTGAAGTACTTGCAGAAGAAGCACAGCAATGAAACACTACGGTGATGGAACAGAGGCTGAAGCTTTGTAGACATTAGGTTAGAGACTCTTCTACACGTTGCTCTAGTCCAAATGTGACTGCAATATTCCATGCATGGGTGAATTGTGTTTTATAGACTTATAAGATACTAGCACTAGTAGATACTAGTAGGTATGAGAAGTTTTCTAGCTCGATAGAAGAAGCCTATCTTTTTTGCAACAGAATCAGCAGTATCTTTGAAGTATTTACTCCAATTAATGTTGTCCATAAATGTTCGATCAAGAAGTTTGGACATTGGACTCTAGGGTAAAGCGCTGTCATCCGTGGTAATCGGTGATTAGAAAGATTTTGTAGCATTGAATACAACCATCCATTTTTGACCCTATTCTACAACAGAGGGAAGATCATTTTCTAAGCATTCAGCTATTGCTGTGGATATGTGTACATTCGATTTGCCCACAAGTCTAGAATAGAACATTGTATCATCAGCAAATATACCATCCTGAACACAACTGGACCATGGAAGATGGGTGATAAAGATCAGGAATAATAATAATCTCCAGGGCTAACAAGCATTGTCATGTTTAGAGTAACATAAAAAAAAAAAAAAAAAGTTCCCCCCTTCTTCAAACTAAACCTTACCTTTAACTCAAATCCTAATGGAAATCTATCTGTAAATAAATAACCCCTCTTCTCTTGAACGCTAACAATCTACTCCTTCCAACCTATCCGCCACTAAACTCCCACATTGCCCCGCATCTGTAGTGGAATCGCTAGCTCGGGCACAACTCGTAGCTCAATTCTTAATACCTACTCATACTGTAACATTATCCTAGACCTAAGCTAACATAAATAAAATAATAAAAAAAAAAAAAAGGGGGTAAGACTAAAATCACATTATCTCCTCCCTAACAAGCCCTCTTACAATCATAGACGCTTACACTGCATGAACTTCACCCACCCCCTTTATCCATTAACAAGTAAATAGCATGTCCCTAAATCACTTTGAGGAGTGTAACTAATCAGTAGAGATATAATCCCCCACAAACTAACCCAGTAACACTAACCACGCGGGGTCGCAGAAATACCTGGATTAGAACCTAGGCGCGGAGAAAACCCTCTCGGGGCTGACGGACCCAGTAGGTCTTCCCAGATCATCCGTCTAGGAGAAGGAAAACTCTGAAACTAAACCAAAGGGGAGAGAGGCCTCTTCAGTCTTGGATGACAACCTTCCTAGAGCTGGTGACTCAAACAAATTCACCGGTTTGCAAACCTAAATTGCTTAAGGAGTAGATAGGCTCTGTCTATCGCCCGGCTTCCATACTCCTTCTTTGCCTATTAGTCAAGCGCAGAGACACTATCTCAGTGATTCGACAGAAACACCCAGCGGTAGATCTTGTTTCCTGGCTAGGGCAATGAATGCCGTTTTTCCCCATTCCCAGCACGCCCCACCCCTAAAACTGAACATTTGGGAGTGCTGGAGTATAAGATATGACTGAGCGATTAGATTGGGTTGACCTTCTTCTAAAGGGTTGAGGGTACTGGATTGACAGTTCCTGGCTGCTGTTCCCGACTGGTAGTACAGGAGCCCTAACTCTTTGGTAGCGCTTAGAGCGGCTGCTCCATCAACAGTTGAATAATATCGGGTTGTTTGTAGTGCCATGACGCGCATGGAAAGGGACCCTGCACTCATCCCCGGTGGGCTTTCCTGAGGCCACAATCCTAATTGGAGAAAGGTCAGCTGATGGTCTACTTGTGATGCATGTCTGAAGCTCCGCATAACCTCTTGTTTAGCTCCCCCTTACCGAAACTCTTAAAAAAAAAAAATATGACGACAGTACAATCTAAAAATAAGCTTAAACTAGGATTAGGGACAAACAAATTCAACTTGCCTCCTCCCTTGAGGCTCTCATTCACAAATATCCGTGGGCTTAGAACTAACTTAGCTAATGTTGAAGCATTTCTCTTATCAAATACCCCGGATATCTTAGCACTAAGTGAGACTAACCTACACTCCTCCATTCCCTCTAACCACTTTAACATGCTTGGATATCTCCCACTCTGCCCTAAGGACTCTGACAGACATATGCACGGACTTGGAGTTTACATTCGTAATACCCTTCCCTTGACTAGAGAAACAAACCTAGAAACAGATGATCAAGCCTTTATGTGCTTTAGACTAAACATGCAACACAATATTAGCTACTATTATTTTCTCTACCGCTCTCCCTCGACTCAGGACTGCTCCATAATAAACAAAGTATCTGACAGCATAGACACGGCACTGACCCTCGACACTAGCGCACAAATACATGTGTTTGGTGACTTTAATGTCCACCACAAAAACTGCCTTGGATTCTCTACTCACACAGATGCAGCGGGCAGCACAACCCATAGCTTCGCTATATCTCACTCCCTATCACAAATTGTTACGTTTCCAACCCGTTTCCCTGACCAGGAAGAACAACACGCATCACTTCTAGATCTGTTTTTGACCACAGTTCCCGATGACTGCATAACGATGGCCCACAGCCCACTCGGGAACGCTGATCATGCAGTGATAATGGTTGAAATCGCCCTAA
The DNA here is from genome assembly GCF_053919585.1 of Euprymna scolopes. Lineage (NCBI taxonomy): Eukaryota > Metazoa > Mollusca > Cephalopoda > Sepiida > Sepiolidae > Euprymna > Euprymna scolopes. The sequence goes on from NC_136483.1 coordinate 193,357,634, forward strand.
ACTCTAGACCCAAAACTGAAGAGCCAGTGCTCAAAACAACGAGATATTATAATAAGGCTGACTGGGAAGCCATCAGGGAACTAATTAGAGATGCTCCATGGAAAAATATTTTCTCTCTCCCTGCTGAACGAAACCACTGACTGGTTCAAAACTGCAATCGAAGCGCATGTTCCCATGCGGAAATTTTATAGTAAGCCCCCACTCTCCCCAATGGTTTACGTCGACTTGTGCAACTGCCATTGCTCAAAAGCAGCATGCATACCGTAGGTTTAATCGACATAAGTCCAGTTCAAACAGACTGAAGTATATAGAAGCTAGAAATAACGTTAAGAAAGAAATAGCGACAGCTAAGAGAGAATTTATGGAAACCACTAAAAAGCGCATCGAAGCACAAAAACTAGGAACTCGAGACTTCTGGAAAATCTACAACAGTGTAGTAAATAATGGGCAATCAACAATTCCCCCACTAACCAACAATCACGAGGTTGTCTCCTCGGCAACCGACAAGGCTAACATGCTTGCCAGTCGGTTTGCCTCAAACTCCACACTGGACTCTTCCAACCACCCCCTACCTGACTTTCCTATGCGGACAGACGCCACACTAGACTATCTGAAAACCACCCCTGCTCAGGTGCATGCTATCATAAAAAACCTTGATACCTCAAAAGCATGTGGACCCGATCTTATCCCAGCTGTGCTATTAAAAAAGTGCTCAGCCGAAGTAGCTTCAGTTCTCTCCAAACTCTATAACAAATGCCTTAATGAAGCTTGCTTTCCGGTCTGATGGAAAACTGCTTCTGTTGTACAAGTATTCAAGAATTCTGGCGAAAGGACAGACCCATCAAATTATCGCCCCATTAGCCTCCTCCCACTTTTTGCCAAAACATTTGAGACCATAATTAACCATGCTCTAGTCCATCATCTTACAGATGCTAAACTACTGACTGACAAACAATATGGATTTAGACAAGCCCGTTCCACAGCAGACATCCTAACTGTGATCTCTGAACGTATATACCATTCACTGGATAACGCGGGGGAGGGCAGAGCGGTAGCTCTAGATATATCTAAGGCTTTTGACAGGGTATGGCATGAGGGTCTCCTCAGTAAAATCAGATCATACGGTATCACTGGTAGAATACTAAACATAATTAAATCCTTCTTAGATAAGAGAAAAATCCAGGTTGTCCTCGACGGTTGTACATCTAAACAATATGATATAAATGCGGGAGTGCCCCAAGGGTCTATCCTTGGACCTCTGTTGTTCCTAATATTCATAAATGACCTCCCCGACAAAATTGCCTCTGAGATGGGTATATATGCTGATGACACCACACTCTATAGCAGGCACGACAGGAAGACGAATGAACACATATCTAAAGAAATGGCAGAAACATTAGAGGAAGACCTCCAATCTGTAGTGGAATGGGGACAAAAGTGGTTGGTCGCGTTCAATGCTGCCAAGACTAAACTAGTTTCATTCAATAATTACAAGAAACCCTCTCTACCACCGATAGCAATGGCCAACTGATCTGAGAGTCCATCTTTCAAACTCCTTGGCCTAACGTTCACAGGAAACATGAGTTGGAACAATTACATTGAAGGCATTGCCAGGGCCGCTGCAAGAAAGGTGGGCTCTCTCTACCGTGCTAGAAAACTACTAACACCTGAAAGTATCCTGTACCTCTATAAGGCCACCATTCGCCCATGTATGGAGTATTGCTGCCACATCTGGGCTGGTGCATCTGCTACTAGTCTCTCGCTCCTTGACAAGGTTCAAAAGAGAGTCGCAAACCTGATAGGCCCTGAACTGGCATCTAAGCTTCAGCCTCTGTCCCATCGACGAAATGTTGCATCCCTCTGCCTTTTCTACAAGTATTTTAGTGGTGAATCCTCTGACGAACTGCAATCACTTGTGCCCCCACGACGTGTGCACCCTCGACAAACCCGACAGGCTGCTAAATCCCACCCCCACACTGTAGAGATCCCTAGATGTAAAAGATCTTTTTACTCCAATAGTTTTTTCCCCAGAACCGCTAGACTCTGGAATTCCATTCCAGGTCCCTGCTTCCCCAACAGTACTGACGTGCAGAAGTTCAAGTGTAACGTGAACCGACACCTTGCTGCCCAAATCCCTACATAGTACCCCAGTAGTTGTTGTCCCTGATAGTAGCCCCCTACACCAAAGTGGCAATTTGCCTGGTTTGGGGTGAAAATGTAATAAAAAAAAATAAAAAAAATAAAAAAACATCCATCAGGGACAACCTGGATCTTTGTTTTGGCTAAGAAGAGCATGATCATATTAAATATTTGTTCAGTAATACCATACAAATTAATTTTCCATGGAAGACATTTATGCGAAACTTTGTAAAAGGTCTTGGATACATCAAATGCTACTGCCCTAGCTTTAGTTGCATCACTTATTCAGTGTATAGCATATGTGTTGAGAAATCTACAGAAGAAAAATGGGATTACCTAAATCCAGACTGTTAGTCAGAGATGGTAGATTATTGCTAGATTAATTGATGCTTCAAAGATTTTAGCAAAGAGGAGGAGGAGGAGGATGAGACTCACAGGGTGATAATTTTGTGTGGGGTCCTTTCATCAAAGTTCTTGAAATCTGGGTTAATTATAGCTACCTATTTCACAAACTTTCCGCTTTTTTTTCACAAATTTGTTCTCATAATGTATCACAATGGCCACCCCATGTCTGTTTGAAAAACTGAAACAACTTGATTGAATTGACTTGAACTAGTGCAAACAACACTGCTGGAGAAAACATTAAAGTTTTTTATGAAGACGTTTTGAAATAACACCAAGCAGCATTTTTCAGGATCTTCCTAATGTTAATATTGTAATTCCAAAAGCCAAACTGATAGAACTTGTGAGTAGCATGTTCAATTTCAAATATTAACGAATATAAGACTAACATTCTCAAAAGAGAAAAATGTCAGATCACACCAAAGTACAAGTCACTAGAGGACTTGGAGAAATTACCTTAAAGATGTGGGATCATGCAGATAGGAAGCGAAAAATATCCAAAATATGCTAGAAATTTTAACCATTCATTATTTTTTTAGATCAAATTTGATCGGCTGAGTCAGTGTTTGTTGTATATATAATGTCTATACTTTTACATTGAAAGCAGCAGAAATCATAACAATAACTTTGGGGATTTATCATTCATCCTTTATGATGTCATTTTTCATCATCTTCAAGTAAATATATATATATATCTTCCTCTATTATCAAGATAACAAGCAAAATATACAAACTTTTAGTCATATACAAGACCTCCTCCTCCTCATTGTGTAGACGGTCGTCTAAATAGAATGTGATAAAGAATATCTTCCTTCTCTCTTTGGCTTGACGAGTAACATTTTCTGATGTAATTCAATGTGCATGCTTATCCTCATCTTTTATTTTTATGGATGATGTCCTCCTGTGTGCACATGGAGACAAATGACTGGTGCATCTACCACTAGTCTCTCACTCCAAGACAGGGTCCAAAAAAAAAAAAAAAAAGTCAAACTTAATAGGGCCCGCACTATCAGCCAAACTCAAACATTTGTTTCATCGCCAAAATGTTGCATCCCTATGCCTTTTATTACAAGTAATTTCATGGAATGTGCCTGATTAACTCATAGCACTTGTGTACATACTTTCACACATAGTTTTAATCAACCTGACAAGCAGCAAAATCCCACTCCTTTGCTGTCGATGTCCCTAGATGTTGGAAAGTCGTCTATTCTGATAGTTTATTCCCTCAGACTGTTAGATTTTGGTATTCCTTCTCATTTCCTGCTTGTCTGACTGTACTAACATACAGAAGTTTAAATGTAATGTGAACAAACATCTTGCTGCTCAACTCCCCACAATCCATGACATGATCCCAAATAGTATCCCCTTATGCCCAAGTAGTAATATGCCTTGTTGGAGTGAAAAAGAGTAAAAAATAAAGTTTTTTTAATATAATAAAAAGTCCAAAAAGCTTTAGGTGTATATGTATATATGTATATATATATCTTCTTCTATCTATATATATATATAAAAGCCAAACGTCTGTGTGTATGTATGTATGTTTGTTTGTAACGCTAAAACTTTTGAAAGACGGAACCAAACTTGACAAATTTGGTATCATATCGAAGCCCCATAACCCAGATGACAAATATCGAAATTTCACGTCAAACGGACCACTAGAAGTTGGTCAACTGATCAGTTATCTTTGAGGGGGGCCCCCAAAAAACCTGTCATTATCTATATATATAAAAAACAAATGTTTGTTTGTAACGCTCAAACTTGAGATGAAAGATTCCTCTCCCCTAAGAATAAAACATATGTTCAATATCTGCTTTTGTTTTTTCATTGTTTATACGGTCCCGAGCAACGCCGGGTAGCCCTGCTAGTATATATATAAAAGTGAAAATGTATGTATGTATGTGTGTTTGTGTGTCTGCTAAAAACTTTCGACAGACAGAACAAAAATTCACAAATTTGGTCTTATATGAAAGCTCCATCCTTCGCCTGACAAATATTGAAAAATTGGCCAAAAACGTTAATTTTTTTTCACCCTGAAATCAGCACTTTTCTAGAAGGGGGGGGGGTAGCAAAAACCGTCCTCTCATGACGAATTCGCTTCTACGCATGCATCATACGACGTTCTAACCTGATTTAGTTTAAAGATTTTAGAAAATGACCTAATTTCGTGTACGGCGTGTTAGGTCAGTTGGGTCATTATCTAAACGTTTTGGGTTTGAATCGTGGGGTGAGAGGTCTTTTTTTTTTTCGATTTTTTAAATTTTAATATTGAAGCAGGATTATTTAAACCATTTTTCATGTAACGTTCGTTTTTCTCTTTATTTTTTTACTTCGCTTATTCTTAGGTTTTCATTGACCCCCCCCCCACCGACCACACACACCCAAAAACACCCGGCCAACGCTAGGTACCCACCGATTTTTTAAATTTTAATATTGAAACAGGCTTATTTAAGCCATTTTTCAAGTGGCTTTTTTTTGTTTTTATTTTTCAGATTTTTTAAAGAAGTTTTAACGTTCGTTTTTCTGTTTTCTTTTTTGTTTTTCCAATTTTTACATTTACCATCGTTCATTTGCCCTATGTTAGTTTTTTTTGTGTTATTTTTCGATTTTTTATTTATTTAATATTTAAAAATATTTACTTCGCTTAGTCTTATGTTTTGATTACTCCCCCTCCACACACCGTCCGGATACCCCCCGCTTTATTTTTCAGATTTTTTAAAAACGTTTTAACGTTCGTTTTTCTGTTTTCTTTTTTTTACTTCGCTTATTCTTATGTTTTGATTAACACTGCCCCCAACCCCTGCCTGAGCACACACACCTCCAAACCCTCGAGCAACGCCAGGTACCCCTCCGCTAGTATAAATATAAAAGCGAAAACGTGTGTATGTATGTTCGCTTTTTGTATATGTCCAAGAAAGGCTTTTTTCCGAGAAGCGATCGGTTGGCTCAGAACTTCTTAAAACTTTTTATATCACATAAATCATAATATCTACGAGTTAAAGGAGGCTGCCTGTCTATTTAATTTGCTCGACTTCGAAAAGATAAATATTCAACATTTTTCGCTCGCCGCATGTGGATTAGGCTTTTTCGTATAATAAAAGTGGCACTAATTCTAGCGGTATTTTTCCGGTCGCGATCGCCGAAAATGTCCGAAAGCAATCAGATTTGATCAATGTGGAAATATTTTCCTTATATCAGACAATTGCTATCCAAGTCGGACAATCCCCTTTTTATGGGGAGCTGGTTTCTCCCCTCCAAACATCTTGGGAAAATAAAAATAAAAAAAGCGTTCCCGCAGTAAATGAAATACTACCCCGCAGTCCAAGTTGACCTCATTCTGTCATTAAAATGTGCACCTGCCAATTCTAAATAGTTAAATAAATTCAAACGTGTTTCCGTGAGTATTTTGCAGTGGCCCAATGGTTAACGTCGCACTTTTTTTCTTTTTTTTTTACACTTTAATTTCCAACTTTGCTTCAAAGGTTCGATCCTCATACTTACCTACTAAAACTTTTTATTTTACCCCCCCTCCCCCTACGGAGTTTTGATTTACCCAAAACCACAGACACCTCCAAACACCCGGGCAAGTATATGTTGCGTGTTCTACAGTCAGAAAATCAGACTGTCTCCACATCTGCACAGAAAAAGGAACACCTCGAAAATATTGAGAACATAAACATGAGAAACACACATTCTGACTTTTTTGCTTTTTGTGTTCCGTTTAAACAAACTGAGCCACAGCAACACGTGGCTGGGTACAGCTAGTGTGTATATATATATATATATATATATATATATATAGAGAGAGAGAGAGAGAGAGAGAGAGAGAGAGTTCATGCTTAAAAAGTATATATTTATTTATAAATGTTCCATGCTTAAAATTTTAGAAAAAAATTGTCATAACATTTGACTGGTCACAAGTTATTTATTTTCATTACATTTTCACCCCAAACAAGGCACAGTGCCACTTTGATTTAGGGAGCTACTATCAGGAACATAAGTTGTATGGATACTATGTAGGGAGTTGAGCAGCAAGATGTCTGCTCACATTACACTTGAACTTCTGCATGTCAGTACACTTGGGGAAGCAAGAAACCGAAAATGAATTCCAAAGACTTGCAGTTCTCGGGAAGAAACTATTAGGAAGTTTCTTATAACTAGGGATATCTGCTGTGTAGGGATGGGATTTTGCTGATTGTCATGTTGAGGGTATTTACGTCAAGGGGCTTGTCATTTGTCAGAGCATCCACCATTAAAATACTTGTAAAACAAGCAGAAGGATGCAACATTTCGTTATTGAGACAGAGGTTGAAGCTTAGATGACAGTTCAGGACCTATCAGGTTGGGGACTCTTTTGAACCCTGTCCAGGAGCGAGAGATTACCAGCAGATGCACCAACCCAAATGTGACAACAATACTCCATACATGGGTGAATGGTGGCCTAGTAGAGGTATAGGATACTTTCGGGCATAAGTCACTTTCTAGCAAAGAAAAGACAGCCCACCTTCTTCGCAGCAGCTTTAGCAAAACTCTCGATGTATCTGTTCCAACTCGCTCCCTGTGAATGTGAAGCCGAGGAGGTTGAACGAAGTACTTTCAAGTAATGTCTCAAGCCATAGCTATTGGTGGTTGAGAAGGTTTCTTCTAATTATTAAAGGAAACTAGCTTGATGTTTGCAGGATTAAAAAAAAAAAAAAGAGAGAGAGAGAAAAACGGAGAGAGAGAGAGAGAGAGAGAGAGAGAGAGAGAGAGAGAGAGAGAGAGAGAGAGAGAAAAACGGAGAGAGAGAGAGAGAGAGAGAGAAAGAAAACGGAGAGAGAGAGAGGGTAAGAAAACGGAGAGAGAGAGAGAGAGAGAGAGAGAGAGGGTAAGAAAACGGAGAGAGAGAGAGAGGAAGAAAACGGAGAGAAAGAGAGGAAGAAAACGGAGAGAAAGAGAGGAAGAAAACGGAGAGAAAGAGAGGAAGAAAACGGAGAGAAAGAGAGGAAGAAAACGGAGAGAAAGAGAGGAAGAAAACGGAGAGAAAGAGAGGAAGAAAACGGAGAGAAAGAGAGGAAGAAAACGGAGAGAAAGAGAGGAAGAAAACGGAGAGAAAGAGAGGAAGAAAACGGAGAGAAAGAGAGGAAGAAAACGGAGAGAAAGAGAGGAAGAAAACGGAGAGAAAGAGAGGAAGAAAACGGAGAGAAAGAGAGGAAGAAAACGGAGAGAAAGAGAGGAAGAAAACGGAGAGAAAGTGAGGAAGAAAACGGAGAGAAAGTGAGGAAGAAAACGGAGAGAAAGAGAGGAAGAAAACGGAGAGAAAGAGAGGAAGAAAACGGAGAGAAAGAGAGGAAGAAAACGGAGAGAAAGAGAGGAAGAAAACGGAGAGAAAGAGAGGAAGAAAACGGAGAGAAAGAGAGGAAGAAAACGGAGAGAAAGAGAGGAAGAAAACGGAGAGAAAGAGATAAAAAACGGAGAGAAAGAGAAAAAAAACGGAGAGAAAGAGAGGAAGAAAACGGAGAGAAAGAGAGGAAGAAAACGGAGAGAAAGAGAGGAAGAAAACGGAGAGAAAGAGAAAAAAAACGGAGAGAAAGAGAAAAAAAACGGAGAGAAAGAGAAAAAAAACGGAGAGAAAGAGAAAAAAAACGGAGAGAAAGAGAAAAAAAAACGGAGAGAAAGAGAAAAAAAACGGAGAGAAAGAGAAAAAAAAACGGAGAGAAAGAGAAAAAAACGGAGAGAAAGAGAAAAAAACGGAGAGAAAGAGAAAAAAACGGAGAGAAAGAGAAAAAAACGGAGAGAAAGAGAAAAAAACGGAGAGAAAGAGAAAAAAACGGAGAGAAAGAGAAAAAAAACCGAGAGAAAGAGAAAAAACCGAGAGAAAGAGAAAAAAACCGAGAGAAAGAGAAAAAAACCGAGAGAAAGAGAAAAAAACCGAGAGAAAGAGAAAAAAACCGAGAAAGAGAAAGAGAAAAAACCGAGAGAGAGAAAGAGAAAAAAACCAAGAGAAAGAGAAAAAAACCGAGAAAGAGAAAGAGAAAAAAACCGAGAAAGAGAAAGAGAAAAAAACCGAGAGAGAGAAAGAGAAAAAAAACGAGAAAGAGAAAGAGAAAAAAAACGAGAAAGAGAAAGAGAAAGAGAAAAAAACCGAGAAAGAGAAAGAGAAAAAAACCGAGAAAGAGAAAGAGAAAAAAACCGGAGAAAGAGAAAGAGAAAAAACCGGAGAAAGAGAAAGAGAAAAAAACCGGAGAAAGAGAAAGAGAAAAAGAAAAAAAACCGGAGAAAGAGAAAAAAACCGGAGAAAGAGAAAAAAACCGGAAAAAGAGAAAGAGAAAAAAAACCGGAGAAAGAGAAAGAGAAAAAAAACCGGAGAAAGAGAAAGAGAAAAAAAAACGGAGAAAGAGAAAGAGAAAAAAAAACGGAGAAAGAGAAAGAGAAAAAAAAACGGAGAAAGAGAAAGAGAAAAAAAAACGGAGAAAGAGAAAGAGAAAAAAAAACGGAGAAAGAGAAAGAGAAAAAAAAACGGAGAAAGAGAAAGAGAAAAAAAAACGGAGAAAGAGAAAGAGAAAAAAAAACGGAGAAAGAGAAAGAGAAAAAAAAACGGAGAAAGAGAAAGAGAAAAAAAAACGGAGAGAGAGAAAGAGAAAAAAAAACGGAGAGAGAGAAAGAGAAAAAAAAACGGAGAGAGAGAAAGAGAAAAAAAAACGGAGAGAGAGAAAGAGAAAAAAAACGGAGAGAGAGAAAGAGAAAAAAAACGGAGAGAGAGAAAGAGAAAAAAAACGGAGAAAGAGAAAGAGAAAAAAAACGGAGAGAGAGAAAGAGAAAAAAAAACGGAGAGAGAGAAAGAGAAAAAAAACGGAGAAGGAGAAAGAGAAAAAAAACGGAGAAGGAGAAAGAGAAAAAAAACGGAGAGAGAGAAAGAGAAAAAAAACGGAGAGAGAGAAAGAGAAAAAAAAACGGAGAGAGAGAAAGAGAAAAAAAACGGAGAGAGAGAAAGAGAAAAAAAACGGAGAGAGAGAAAGAGAAAAAAAACGGAGAGAGAGAAAGAGAAAAAAAACGGAGAGAGAGAAAGAGAAAAAAAACGGAGAGAGAGAAAGAGAAAAAAAAACGGAGAGAGAGAAAGAGAAAAAAAAACGGAGAGAGAGAAAGAGAAAAAAAAACGGAGAGAGAGAAAGAGAAAAAAAAACGGAGAGAGAGAAAGAGAAAAAAAAACGGAGAGAGAGAAAGAGAAAAAAAACGGAGAGAGAGAAAGAGAAAAAAAACGGAGAGAGAGAAAGAGAAAAAAAACGGAGAGAGAGAAAGAGAAAAAAAACGGAGAGAGAGAAAGAGAAAAAAAACGGAGAGAGAGAAAGAGAAAAAAAAACGGAGAGAGAGAAAGAGAAAAAAAAACGGAGAGAGAGAAAGAGAAAAAAAAACGGAGAGAGAGAAAGAGAAAAAAAACGGAGAGAGAGAAAGAGAAAAAAACGGAGAGAGAGAAAGAGAAAAAAAACGGAGAGAGAGAAAGAGAAAAAAAACGGAGAGAGAGAAAGAGAAAAAAAACGGAGAGAGAGAAAGAGAAAAAAAACGGAGAGAGAGAAAGAGAAAAAAAACGGAGAGAGAGAAAGAGAAAATAAACGGAGAGAGAGAAAGAGAAAAAAAACGGAGAGAGAGAAAGAGAAAAAAACGGAGAGAGAGAAAGAGAAAAAAAACGGAGAGAGAGAAAGAGAAAAGAAACGGAGAGAGAGAAAGAGAAAAGAAACGGAGAGAGAGAAAGAGAAAAGAAACGGAGAGAGAGAAAGAGAAAAGAAACGGAGAGAGAGAAAGAGAAAAGAAACGGAGAGAGAGAAAGAGAAAAGAAACGGAGAGAGAGAAAGAGAAAAGAAACGGAGAGAGAGAAAGAGAAAAGAAACGGAGAGAGAGAAAGAGAAAAGAAACGGAGAGAGAGAAAGAGAAAAGAAACGGAGAGAGAGAAAGAGAAAAGAAACGGAGAGAGAGAAAGAGAAAAGAAACGGAGAGAGAGAAAGAGAAAAGAAACGGAGAGAGAGAAAGAGAAAAGAAACGGAGAGAGAGAAAGAGAAAAGAAACGGAGAGAGAGAAAGAGAAAAGAAACGGAAGAAACGGAGAGAGAGAAAGAGAAAAGAAACGGAGAGAGAGAAAGAGAAAAGAAACGGAGAGAGAGAAAGAGAAAAGAAACGGAGAGAGAGAAAGAGAAAAGAAACGGAGAGAGAGAAAGAGAAAAGAAACGGAGAGAGAGAAAGAGAAAAGAAACGGAGAGAGAGAAAGAGAAAAGAAACGGAGAGAGAGAAAGAGAAAAGAAACGGAGAGAGAGAAAGAGAAAAGAAACGGAGAGAGAGAAAGAGAAAAGAAACGGAGAGAGAGAAAGAGAAAAGAAACGGAGAGAGAGAAAGAGAAAAGAAACGGAGAGAGAGAAAGAGAAAAGAAACGGAGAGAGAGAAAGAGAAAAGAAACGGAGAGAGAGAAAGAGAAAAGAAACGGAGAGAGAGAAAGAGAAAAGAAACGGAGAGAGAGAAAGAGAAAAGAAACGGAGAGAGAGAAAGAGAAAAGAAACGGAGAGAGAGAAAGAGAAAAGAAACGGAGAGAGAGAAAGAGAAAAGAAACGGAGAGAGAGAAAGAGAAAAGAAACGGAGAGAGAGAAAGAGAAAAGAAACGGAGAGAGAGAAAGAGAAAAGAAACGGAGAGAGAGAAAGAGAAAAGAAACGGAGAGAGAGAAAGAGAAAAGAAACGGAGAGAGAGAAAGAGAAAAGAAACGGAGAGAGAGAAAGAGAAAAGAAACGGAGAGAGAGAAAGAGAAAAGAAACGGAGAGAGAGAAAGAGAAAAGAAACGGAGAGAGAGAAAGAGAAAAGAAACGGAGAGAGAGAAAGAGAAAAGAAACGGAGAGAGAGAAAGAGAAAAGAAACGGAGAGAGAGAAAGAGAAAAGAAACGGAGAGAGAGAAAGAGAAAAGAAACGGAGAGAGAGAAAGAGAAAAGAAACGGAGAGAGAGAAAGAGAAAAGAAACGGAGAGAGAGAAAGAGAAAAGAAACGGAGAGAGAGAAAGAGAAAAGAAACGGAGAGAGAGAAAGAGAAAAGAAACGGAGAGAGAGAAAGAGAAAAGAAACGGAGAGAGAGAAAGAGAAAAGAAACGGAGAGAGAGAAAGAGAAAAGAAACGGAGAGAGAGAAAGAGAAAAAAAACGGAGAGAGAGAAAGAGAAAAAAAACGGAGAGAGAGAAAGAGAAAATAAAACGGAGAGAGAGAAAGAGAAAAAAAACGGAGAGAGAGAAAGAGAAAAAAAACGGAGAGAGAGAAAGAGAAAAAAAACGGAGAGAGAGAAAGAGAAAAAAAACGGAGAGAGAGAAAGAGAAAAAAAACGGAGAGAGAGAAAGAGAAAAAAAACGGAGAGAGAGAAAGAGAAAAAAAACGGAGAGAGAGAAAGAGAAAAAAAACGGAGAGAGAGAAAGAGAAAAAAAACGGAGAGAGAGAAAGAGAAAAAAAACGGAGAGAGAGAAAGAGAAAAAAAACGGAGAGAGAGAAAGAGAAAAAAAACGGAGAGAGAGAAAGAGAAAAAAAACGGAGAGAGAGAAAGAGAAAAAAAACGGAGAGAGAGAAAGAGAAAAAAAACGGAGAGAGAGAAAGAGAAAAAAAACGGAGAGAGAGAAAGAGAAAAAAAACGGAGAGAGAGAAAGAGAAAAAAAACGGAGAGAGAGAAAGAGAAAAAAAACGGAGAGAGAGAAAGAGAAAAAAAACGGAGAGAGAGAAAGAGAAAAAAAACGGAGAGAGAGAAAGAGAAAAAAACGGAGAGAGAGAAAGAGAAAAAAACGGAGAGAGAGAAAGAGAAAAAAACGGAGAGAGAGAAAGAGAAAAAAACGGAGAGAGAGAAAGAGAAAAAAACGGAGAGAGAGAAAGAGAAAAAAACGGAGAGAGAGAAAGAGAAAAAAACGGAGAGAGAAAAAAAAACGGAGAGAGAAAAAAAAACGGAGAGAGAAAAAAAAACGGAGAGAGAAAAAAAAACGGAGAGAGAAAAAAAAACGGAGAGAGAAAAAAAAACGGAGAGAGAAAAAAAAACGGAGAGAGAAAAAAAAACGGAGAGAGAAAAAAAAACGGAGAGAGAAAAAAAAACGGAGAGAGAAAAAAAACGGAGAGAGAAAAAAAAACGGAGAGAGAAAAAAAAACGGAGAGAGAAAAAAAACGGAGAGAGAAAAAAAAAACGGAGAGAGAAAAAAAAACGGAGATAGTGCTAGAACAGCGTAATTTGGTTCGTTGTTGTCAAATGTGAAATAAACTTGTCGCATCGACATTAAAACATTCCAACGAATAATTTTGAAATGAAATTTTACAGGTAAAAACAGTTTAGATCAGATTAAGCAGAAACTTAGATAAGGTAAAATTTTAATTGTGATCATCTATATATATAGAAATTTTGTGAACATAATTGAATAATTTTTTTTATTTCCTATTAATAGAATATTTACTGTAATCAAATTAAATATAGGAAAAAATTATTTAAATAAAAAAATGTAAACATAATTCGTTCCTCATCACGTAAAAAAAAAAAAAAAAGAAAAAAATCAAACGCACTTTTGTTTCGGCTGCATTTTTGAACGCGACTTCCAAGAAATGGTTCACCGCATCTACTACTAAACCTAGCGGTTTTAAGATGTACGTTTCTCTAAATACATTTCAGTATATTCAAGAAAAGATCATTAAGTTTCAATTGAAAATGAATATTTTTCACGAAATAAATCACACCCGCGGAAAAAAAAAAAACGCAAGAAAATCTTCGATATTTTTCTACTCGTCGATGTCGCGTTTCGTTTTACTTTCATTGAGAAAAAAAGAACTGTTGACCTTAAAACCTTAAAAGATTTGACAATAAACATAGATAAATGTACCTTCTTTGAGGAAAAATATTTTTATTTAAATTAAATTTCAAACATTAAAATAAAAATAAGAGAAAAGCAATTTGCATTTAAGCATGAAGCCAGTTTCGGAATTTAATCAAAATTAAACTCCATTATTTTCTGGAAAAAAATGAACTAAATAAATTTGGATTAAAATTATGTGATCACGCCGTGTTTTTTTTTTTTTTTGTTTTTGTTTTTCGCGTCTACGTGACTTACATAGTTTTTTTTAGTACTGAATATAACTTACTCTAATTTATTTGGTATTTTTGCCGTTAATAGATCGTTCTATTTTTGTTATATACGATTTTCAATTTAAATTCCATTTTTACAGTATCTTTTTTAAATTGTTGAATGAAAATACAGAATATTGCCAATTCTACCCATGCTAAGCATGGGTTTATAAATAACCGTATTATGTCAACACGGTCCATATTATGCAGTCACTGTAAATACTAATTACAAAAATTTTCAGAATAACCAACAAAGCAAAAAAGGAGTGAAAAAGTAAATAGACAACAAATAACTGTTACCAAAGGCAAGTTACCCTTCTATAACCTAACCTGGATAATTTGTGTTTTAACTTTACAAAAAAAAAAATCATTCTGATGGACTTAATTATCCACCAGAATGAATTTTGGCTTCTTTTAGTTTGCGATACGTTGGAAAAAAAGAGTTTATTACTTTTTGATCCTTAGAAATTTAAAAGGAATTTTGAAGCATTCAAAACAGTTCTCCAATCATTTTATAGAGATTAAAACATAGTTTTATAACAATTTGGTTAAATTAATAATTTGACCGCAAATCGATTTCATAACAAATTTTTAAATAGTATTTTTGAGTAATTTTCAAAACCTCTTATTTACTTTGTAATCTAATCTGAAAAAAAAATTACCATAATTTGTTTAAAATATATAAAAATAAAAGCGAAAAAAAAAAAAAAAAAAAAAGACTGAGCAAGCAAAGCAACGCCGATAGTTTAATAAATAAATCGTTAAACTTGCCATTTAAGTTTTTAAGTTTTTTTAAATATAAAAAAAATAATAACAGTTAAATGTGTGAGAAAAGGTCATATTGCAAGTAAATTTCTAATTTTAATGTTAGGATCTAAAAATATTCTTATCACATCAACTTAAAATGACAACTCCAAAATACTTTTGGTGATTTGATTGGTTGTTTTCTTTTCTGAAACTTTGCCCTTTTATGAAATTATTGGTTCTTGTCCAGAATTTCCCCAAAATTAAAAAATAAATAAAAACTGTATGGTGACGAAACGAAAATCATACTCCAAAAACCACACAAATTGATCAAGTAGTTTTATTTCCATAAAGATTATTTTTTAACGATTAATAGGAATTCGTTGGCATTACAACATAAATCTAGTATATATAAATTATTGAATTACCTCCCTTCTTATTTTTTTTTTTTTTTTTTAGATTTTTTCAAAATGGTGAGCGAGACAGTCACTCATCGGTTAGCCATAAAATTTGATTTTTTTTTTTATTTAGAAATAAAACTACTTGATCAATATTTTTCTACGTAATTTTTTGACATGATATTTTCATTTCGTCACAGGTACATACATCATACAGATTTTTCTTTTTGTTGTTTAATATTGTTGCCACCTGGGCTGGTGTTGCTTCTGCTACCACTAGTCTCTCCCTCTTGAACAGGGTCCAATAAAGTCTTCAATCTAATAGGTCCCAATTTGTCAACTAGGCCCAACTCCTGCCCCATCACCGCAATGTTGCATCCCTGTGGCCCTGTGCCAGTTTTATAAGTATTTTAATGGAATGTTCTTTGAAGAACTCGTTGCACTTGTGCCCCCTCGACGTACATATCCCCGCAGCAAAATCACACCCCTTCACTATTGAAGTCCCTAAATGTCAGAAAACTTTCTACTCTGATAGCTTCTTCTCTAGACCAGATAGACTTTGGAAATCCCTTCCTGCTACCTGCTTCCCAAATTGTACTGATATGCAGAAATTCAAATGTAACGTAAAGTAACATCTTAATCTTTCTTAGGCATAATCCCAATTAGTAACCCTTTGCGTTAAAGTGGCAATATGCTTTGTTTGGGGTGAAGGTGAGTTTTTTTTTCTAAAAAGGGGGACATTCTGTACAAAAACCAAATTATTTTAAAACATGATTTGGAAATTTAATTATTACGGATAATTTCGTTATTGAAGTGTCAGTTAATCTAAACTATAATTTTGCTATTGTTTTAATATCTATAAAATTTGATTGTGAACAGCTTCCAAAACTTTCAATTAAATGAGTATTTTGCTAACAATTTTTAAGCTGATTTGATGCTTGTCGACTGGGCCTATAAAAAACCGCTGATTTAAAATGACTTTCTGTTGAACAGTGTACCTATTTACTATGCCTACCCACGGGACAGAGTTAGACACCAGGGTCGTTTTTTAACGTGGAGAAAAGGTACAAAAATAAAAATTGTCTCAGTCGTGAAGGATTTCTCCTCCACTGAAAGAGAACAAGAAATAGAAGTGCAGCAACTGCAGCATCTGAAGAACAGATACTACACTTTGATCTTGTCCCGAAAGTGTAAATGCTTCCAAATTCCTTCCAAATTTTGAAAATACAATGTTATTCATTTTGGTATTTTTTTACGAGTATCTAGCGTAGTATAAACACCCCCAACCTCTCCATGTTAAGCACGCGGGTTTGTATTACTGTACACATAGATTCGAAAAAGTTGTCAAAAAACAAATATATAACAAATAAATGTTATCAAAGGCAAGATAAGTTACTTTTCTGCCAAACTGAATATATTTTTTGTGTTTTTATTCAATGTAACATATTTATTCAGCTCGAAAAACAGTGTTTACCGATGTAATGTATTCGAAAATTCAAGATGGCGTCTCACACCCTCTTTAACACCGTAAGTATGGAAAAGAGTGTTATAAATAAAAAACTATACAAAATACTATTAAAAACCCGCCGAATATATGTCAACCTATGTCACGGTAACATATATTGAGCGAGTTTTTAACAGTATTTTATCCGGTTTTTTATTTATAACATCTTTTCCCACACTTACCGTGTTAAAGAGAGAATAAGACGCCATCTTGAATGTTCCAATACATCGGTAAACACTGTATGGTTTTCGAGCTGAATAAACATGTTACATTGAATAAAACACGAAAAATATATCCAGTTTGGTAGAAAAGTAACTTATCTTGCTTTTGATAACATTTATTTGTTATATATTTGTTTTTTGACAACTTTTTCGAATCTAATGTGTACAGTAACACAAACCCACGAAAAATTATCTAGTAGAAAAGGTGCTGTTGCTGTGCTGTGCTCATGCTAGATTTAGTGATCGAGGATTTTTTATTAAAAATATCTGACTTTAAGAAACCGAAGTGCCTTCTGATAGATGTAATTCTGTAATTAATCATCGTTTAAATTGGTTTGACTGCATTTATTTCAATAAATAATCGATTAATCATAAATCGATATTTAAAAAATCTATAAGTTACGTAGAGACGAGAAAGCGATATAGACACGTGAAGTGATCACAAATTTAATGGGTGCTTATTCATTGATATTTTTTGTTAAACAATAATCATTTCGAATTTAAATTAAATCATTTAAAAAAAAAACTTGGAGGAAAAAGTTATGTTGATAAAAATGAAATAAGATTTTCCGAGAAACTGAAATGCCAAAAAAAAAAAAAAAAAAAAAAAAATGTCAGTGGCATACATCATCATCATAAACAGAAAGAAATATACGGCCTAAAAGAGAGGGTTCATTCTACGTAACCAATAGGATTATATATTTATCCCCCTTTTTATGATCAGTTGGCACGTTGTTGCTTCGCGAGATTTGATTTCCACTTCGCTTCTTTGAATGCGAAAAACTTTCACATTCGTGTTTTTACAGTGAAATTAGCGAAATGGACATTTCAACCTATTTCTTTTAGAAATCAATCCCAAAATCGATTTTTATCGAGCATGGCTAATTAGAAACAACGAATTTAATCGGTTTATAAACAAGACATTAAAACAAAGAAAATTATTAAATTATGACAAAATTAACGCGAAAAAAAAAAAAAAACACATACTCATGTCGTTCATCATAATTTTGTCTACGTAAGACGTTTTAATTTGGGGGAGGGTATACTGTACGTTTTCAGCATTTTCAAATTACCTTTCCGAAAAGACATTCTATGCGATTATTTAATTTGTAATTTCAATATTATATTCGTTTTTCAGCGTCCTGACTTCTTTCGGGGGGGGGGGGGGTCATTTTATAAATGTTTTTGTTTCCTTCTCATATTAAAAGTTACAAAAACAAAATGCTAAGTTCCCCTGATTAAGATTACATTAAATTATTATTAAATAATTATTACATCTTAATACAGCAATTTAATTTCGTATGTAAATAATGTCCTTTGGAAGAACAACTTCGGACGCTGAAAATGTAAAGAAACCTTTTCCTCCACTTTTTGTAGATGTGTAAATATTCTATAATTAAATTCCTAGCTAAAATTATATGTGCGCGTGTGTGTCTTTTAAAAAATAAAAAAATGAAAGCATATATCGATAATATACGGATACTGCTTTCAGAGAGACTAATCGCAGGTGTTATTTTTTAATTATTCATTGATAAAACTAACAGAACAACATACACATATCCTTCAAACGATCAACGTAGATGACTACAACAATAAGATTACTGAATTTATTCTTGTTTAATTCGTATCGATCAATTACAACGGCCTTTCTACCTGACAATGTCAAGGGAGAAAGGTGTGACAAAAAATGGTTACCTGCTATGAAATGCGTCAGAATAATATACCACCACTAGAAGAAAAGCTGGAAACCAAATCGCAAAGACGGTTCCTTTTCGAGTCACGTGAAAGCGGAAGTTCTTCTCCGGCGAAGGAATGTTTATGACGGAATTGAGCTGTTCGAAAATAACAAACCGGAATAATTCAACTCAGAATAATGGATCATTATTTTTAGCTTTTTTTCTACCAAAGGAATATTATTATGAAATTAGGGCGTTCGAAAATAACAAGCCGGAATAAGGAATTATTATTTTTAGCTTCTTTTTTGCCCGAAGAATATTTATGATAGAACTGTGGCGTTCGAAAATAATAAACCTGCATAAATCAACCCGTAATAATTGATTATTATTTCTAGTTTTTTTTTTTTTGTTTTTTTGCCAAATGAATATGTCTGATGGAATTATGGCGTTCGAACATAAACAAACCGGAATAAATTAAACTGGAATAGTGGATTATTATTTTTAACTTTTTCTGGGCGAGAGGGAATGTTTATGATGGGATTAGAGGCCTTCAAAAATATAAACCGGAATAAATTAACTCGGAATAATGGATTATTATTTTTCGCTTTTTTTTTTTTTTTTTTTTCTGCCGAAGGAATATTTATAATAGAATTGGGGCGTTCGAAAATAATAAACCGGAATAAATAAACACAGAATAATGGATTATTATTCTGAGATTTTATTTTAGCGACGGAATGCTTATGATGGAATTGAGGCGTGCGAAAATAAGTATGGTGAAGGAATGCTTATGATGGAATTGGTGCATTCGAAAATAAGAAACCGGAATAAATCGACTCAGAATAATGAATTCTTAGCTTTTGTCTAGCAAAGGAATGCTTCTCATGGAATTAGAGCATTCGAAAATAATAAACCAGAATAAATCCATATAGAATAATGGATTAGTATTTTAGTGAAGCTTTTTTATTATAAAAGCAAAATTTAAATATCGAAATATTGAATTTCAAGTCAAACCAAAAGACTTAATTGTCTTGTCAAATTTAATAGCATATCGAAAAAAAAAAAAAGATAGAAAATGTATTATTTTTTTTAAGAACATTTTAATCCCAAGTAAGGCACAGTGTCACTTTGATGTAGGGGCTACTATCAGGGACATAAGTTGCAGGGATACTATGTAGGGAGTTGAGCAGAAAGATGTCTATTCACATTACACTTGAACTTCTACATGTTAGTACAGTTGGGGAAGCAGGAACCGGGAAGAGAATTCCAGAGTAGCAGTTCTGGGGAAGAATAGAATAGAAAGCTTTCTTACATCTAGGGATCTCAACTGTGTAGGGGGTGCGACTTTGTTGCTTGTCACGTTTGAAAAGGATATTTACGTCGAGGGAGTACACGGGTTTGTAGTTCATAGGAGCATCTATCATTAAAATACTTGGAAAGTAGGCAGAGGGATTGTTACGGACCAGGATATAAAATACCCTAACTCGCTACAAGAAAATAATGAAATAAATTGAATGAAGAAAACGCAGAACTCAAATGCTGGAATAAAATAAACATGTCGTTTATTTTCTGTTGAGAAATGAAAGTCTTCGTGTACACGTGTTCATTCAACCGTTGACGACTACGCGCGTGGAAGGAAAGGGAACGCCATAGAGAAACACGAAGTGGCAAGCCGGCTGTAGAAAGAAAGGGTTAATCTCAGTAGAACGTCGCGTACATGTCTGTGTCGATGGGCCAAGACGAAAGGGAGGTAGAGTGAGAAAAGTCAATCCAGTTCATGGAGAGAGAAAGCGTATAAAGTGTGCTTGCGCTTGCCCCACATTACAGTAGCAGGGAACGTGACGTTAGAACATGTGGTCGATTCGTCGACTAAGCAGGTCGAACGCTGGTCCAGACGCAAAAGGGGAAGTTGACAGGCTTTGTTCACTTTTATACTGGGGTCAGTGTTCTGACTGCGCATGTCTGGCTTTCACTTTAAAGGAAGTGACGTTTCGCATGTGTGCGTATATGTGTGTACGTTAGCGTGTGTGTGTGTGTGTGTGTGTGTATGTGCATGCGTACGTGTGGGTGTGTATATTTGTGGGAAAACATGTTCGAACAAGACCCCCCCCCTCCTGGGGAGAAAAAATATATATATATATATGAGAAACGTATTTCGTTTTTGTTTTTTATGTATATTTTTTTTTTTTTTTAAGTTATATATCGTTTGAAATGTTTTGGCCAATGAACTTTTCGACCAGTTTTTGTTGTTGTTTGTGGTGTGTTGTTTTTTGTAATTTCTTTGTCCGTTTCTGAGTGTGTATGTTCTTGTATTGGAGTAGGAGAAACGTGTAATTGTTCGTCTATGTATGCAGGTTTAAGTCTGTCTATTGCTACAGTGTCTTTTTTTTCTCTTTTTAATATCGTAAAATACTTTTTTACTCCTGCCGAGAACTAAATAAGGTCCGGAATAATTTGAACATAGTGTTTTTTTTACTGCGCTGTTCCTGATAAAAACGTATTTACATGTGTAAATATCGCTTGGAATGAAAATGTTCGTGTCTGACTTTTTGGTTGGAGTAAATTTTAATTGTGACATTTTGTGTTTTAAGTCCGTCACAAAAGTTGTCGTTGGGGAAATGTCTGTATTGTTTTCGCAGAATTGTCTTGGTAAAATCAATGTTGAACCGAAAACTAATTCTGCAGGTATGCTCTGAAAATCTTCCTTCACAGTGTTGCGAATTGCTAAGAGAATGAATGGCAAATTGTCTGACCAGTCCGATTTGTTTTCGTTCATAGTCACAGATGCTTTTAATTGTCTATGCAATCGTTCCACCATACCGTTTGCGCAAGGATGATAGGCAGTAGTCTTAATGTGCCTTGTTCCCAACAAATGGTGAATTCAGTGAAAAGTGTTGATTGGAACTGTGAGCCCCTGTCCGTTGTGATTACGGAAGGCACTCCTAAAATTGCTATCCAATCTTGTAAAATCGCTCTGGCTATTGTTGCGGCTGATGTGTCTTTAATTGGTATTGCTGTCGGCCATCTGCTGAATCTATCGACTATAGTAAGGATGTGTGTATGTCCTTTTGAAGTGGGCAAGGGTCCAACCAAGTCGATATGCACATGAGTAAACCTAGCATCTGGTACACTGAAAGTTCCTGAAGGTGATTTTGTGTGCCTGTGAACTTTGTTTTTTTGGCAAGGAATGCAAGTTTTGGTCCAACTACGGATGTCTGTGTTCATATTTGGCCAAACAAAACGTTCCGCTATTAATTTCATGGTGGCACGTTTTCCTGGGTGGGACAAATTGTGGAAGTGCTGGAAAACCTGTCGTCTGAGGCTGGGTGAAATATAAGGGCGAGGGTGTTTTTGTGAAACATCGCAATAGAAAGTTGTTGCTCCGAATGGTATCGGCATTTCTTTCAGCTTCAGTGAAGTTTTGTCCATTATAGATGGGAGTGTGGTATCGGTCAATTGCTCTTGTACTATTAATTCCATACTTAGTGGAGTGGAATTTACAGAAGCAATTGTGCGAGATAAAGCATCAGCTACAACGTTTTCCTGTCCTTTTACGTACCATATATCGGTAGAATATTGGGCTATAAAGTCCAGGTGTTGAATTTCTCGTGGACCATATTTGTCGACATGTGTGTGTAGAGCAAATGTTAGAGGTTTATGATCTGTATAAATGGAAAATTTTCTGCCCTCTAGGAGATGCTTAAAGTGCTTAATTGCAAGGTAAATTGCAAGTAACTCTCTCAAGAAAGTGCTATATTTAGTCTGCGCTTTGTTTAACTTGGCAGAGAAGAATGAAATAGGGGTCATTTTGTTGTCAGAAATTTGGTGAATGACAGCTCCTACTGCTATTTCCGATGCATTCATCGTAAGAGTGAGTTCTGTTGTATCGCTATCTTGGATATATGTAAGTTTGGTGGAGTTTGCCAAAGCAGTTTTCGATTGTTCGAAGGCCTGTAGTGCAGGTCCTTCCAAAACTAACTGTTGATTTTTGGTTTGGTTTTTTAACAAGTCCGTTAAAGGTGCGAGTAATGTGGAACAGTTAGGCAAAAAATGTCGGTAATAGTTAATTATGCCTACAAAACGGCGTACTTGTCTGACAGATGTCGGTAGAGGGAAATTCAAAATAGCACTTACTTTTTCAGGTAAAGGGGAGATTCCATCCTTGTCGATTAAATGACCGAGAAATTGAACTTCCTGGTGGCTAAAAACACATTTATCGGTGTTTAGTTTAAGACCGAAATGTGACAGTCTTTCAAAAGTTTGTTCCAGGTATAGCCGGTGTTCTTTGAGGTTTCTGCTGGCGATTAAAACATCGTCCACAAAAGCGAATATGAACAGCAGACCTCTGAAAACTTTGTCAATCAAACGCTGGAAAGTTTGAAAGGCGTTTCTCAACCCGAAAGGCATCCTTAGGAACTCGTAAAGGTCAAATGGTGTGGTTAGTGCGGTTTTATGAATGTCTTCTTCCGCAACTGGAATTTGAAAATATGCCTTAACAAGGTCCACTTTGGAGAAAATTGTGGCGCCTTGGAGTCCATTGGCGAAGTCATGGATATGGGGAATAGGATATCTATCTGGAACAGTTTTTGCGTTTAAGCGTCTAAAATCTCCGCATGATCTCCATGTGGTGTTGTCAGCTTTCTGTACCATGTGGAGTAGTGATGACCAAGCACTTTTCGAGGACCGTATTATTCCCATGTGTAGTAGGTTTTGAAACTCGGATTTTGCCAATTTGTATTTATCCGGTTTCAAGTGTCTGGGGGTTGAATAGACGGGCGGTCCTGTTGTCTTAATATAGTGCTTAGTGCTGTGTTTGATGGGGTCCGTGTTTTTAAATGGCTGGAAAAGTTGAGGAAATTTTTGGAGTAACCGGCAGACGTGTAAATCTTCGAGTAAGGCAGTACTGATTCCGGTGGTTAAAAATTTCGAGGTAGTTCCTCTCACTGAAATCTTTGTTTTGTTGTCTGTCAATGTGTGATGAGTCATGTCGACAGACAGGTTGAAATGGGCTAAAAAATCTGCCCCCAAAATTGAAGTAGTCACGCTGGCTATGGTGAAAATTCCATAAAAAATTCCTCCATATTCCAAGGTTCAAATTTAAGGTCTTTTCGCCAAAAGTGGGTATTTTGGTACCGTTGGCGGCTTGTAAGTTGAAAAACTGGGTCCCTGTTGGGTGGCCATGCGGTGTCGGTATGACGCTGATTTCCGCTTCGGTGTCTATTAAAAAGTTATATCCATGAATTTTGTCTCGGATAAAAAATAGATGACCTTTTTGTGTGCTCCAGCTACAGTCGTCGTCGTTACTGGCTGGAAGGTTCGTTTCCCTGTGCCGGTTTTTTGAACACGCAGGGTTTAGTGCATCTTGTGTCGACGCCGAATCTTCTGTGGTAGAAACACACATCTTGTCTATGTCGTGACGTGGATCGGTTCCTGCTTGAACTTCTTCGCTTGTAATTTCGCCGCGTGTCATCGTGGTTTCTGTGAGAATGTTGACGCGTTTGAAGTGCGTCGGCTAGCTGCTTCGAAAGCTTCTCAACCACCGACTTTAATTCTGCTAATTCCTCGTCTCGGTTTCGGTCAGGTTGCCGTTGTTGGGCGTATACTTGTCGGCTCCGGGAACTTTCGTGAATTCTGTCGGCTATGTCGGCAAGCTTTTCTGTTGCCATCTCCTCCGACATCGGAGTGAGGATTTGTTTGGTAGTTGGGGGTAATTTAACCAACCATAGACTCTTCATAATGCTGTCCGACATTTTGTTGTCTCCCAGCAAGGCTTTCATGTGGCGAAGTAGTTGAGAAGGCGTACGGTCTCCTAACTCCACTTGTGTGAACAAGTTACGAAGCATGGCTTCGTTAGACACACCGGTTTGTTGCAGGATTGCTTGCTTCAACGTGTCATACGGTCTTTCCTCCGGTACATATTTGAGGAAATCCGTGACTTCCTCAACCACCTCCAACGGCAGTTTTTCCACTAAATAACAGTAACATGCTCATTGTGACGTTACCCGTTTAGCGTCAAATATGGCTTGTAGTTGGATGAACCATATTTTTGTATTTGTCGGATTGAAGGGTGGAATATTTAATGCCATGGTTTCGTTGGAGTCCGTCTGTTGTAGTTCCATTTTGTTTTTTGTTTTTTTGTGTTGAAATGTTTATATTTCAATGTTGTGTGCGCGGTTTGAAACTGTTCCTCCTCGTGATCGACAAGTTTTTTCGTTTGTTAGAGAAAAATTGTTTTTCGTGCCGTGAATTTGTGTAGAAGGATTTAGCTTACACCGCGTGTTTCGTTCACTGATTCATTTCATTTGTAAAATAAAGGGGTCACCATTTCATGTTGCGGACCAGGATATAAAATACCCTAACTCGCTACAAGAAAATAATGAAATAAATTGAATGAAGAAAACACAGAACTCAAATGCTGGAATAAAATAAACATGTCGTTTATTTTCTGTTGAGAAATGAAAGTCTTCGTGTACACGTGTTCATTCAGCCGTTGACGACTACATGCGTGGAAGGAAAGGGAATGCCATAGAGAAACACAAAGTGGCAAGCCGGCTGTAGAAAGAAAGGGTTAATCTCAGTAGAACGTCGCGTACATGTCTGTGTCGATGGGCCAAAGCGAAGGGGAGATAGAGTGAGAAAAGTCAATCCAGTTCATGGAGAGAGAAAGCGTATAAAGTGTGCTTGCGCTTGCCCCACATTACAGTAGCAGGGAAAGTGACGTTAGAACATGTGGTCGGTTCGTCGACTAAGCAGTTCGAACGCTGGTCCAGACGCAAAAGGGGAAGTTGACAGGTTTTGTTCACTTTTATACTGGAGTCAGTGTTCTGACTGCGCATGTCTGGCTTTCACTTTAAAGGAAGTGACGTTTCGCATGTGTGCATATATGTGTGTACGTTAGTGTGTGTGTGTGTGTGTGTGTGTGTGTGTGTGTGTGCGTATGTGCGTGCGTACGTGTGGGTGTGTATATTTGTGGGAAAACATGTTCGAACAGGATCAACAATATTTCATCATTGGGACAGAGGTTAACGCCTAGATAACACTTCAGGACCTATCAGGTTGGCAACTCTCTTTTGAACCCTATCCAGGAGTGAGAGACTAGTAGCAGATGTACCAACCCAAATGTGACAACAATACTCCATACATGGGCGAATGATGGCCTTATACAGGTACATAATACTTTCAGGCGGAAATAACTTTTTAACATGGCAGAGAGAGCCCACCTTTTTCACAGCAGCCTTGGTAATGCTCTCGGTGTATCTGTTCCAGCTCATGTTCCCTGTGAACGTAAAGCTGAGGAGTTTGAATGAAGTACTTTCAGGTAATATCTCTTTACCCATAACTATCGGTGGTCAGAAGGTTTTTTTGTAATTATTGAAGGAAGCTTAGTCTTGGCAGTATTGAATGTATCCATTTTCATCCCTGTTTCACTACAGATTGGAGGTCTTCCTCTAGTGTTTCTGCCATTGCCTTTGGTATGTGTTCATTCATTCTCCTCTTGTGCCTGATATAGAGCATGGTGTCGTCAGCAAATATACCCATCTCAGAGACAATTTTATCAGGGAGCTCATTTATGAATATTATGAATAATGAAGGGCCAAGGATTGACCCCTGCGCTACTCCTGCATTTATATCCTATTGTTTAGATGTATGACCGTCAAGGACAATCTGGATTTTTCTCTTATTTAAGAAGGATTTAATTATGTTAAGTATTTGTTCAGTGATAATCTGATTTTCATAGAAGACCAACATGCTATGCGCTGTCAAAAGCCTTCGATATATCTAGGGCTACTGCCCTACCCTCCCCTGCTTTGTCTAGTGTATGGTATAGATGTTCGGAGATTACAATTAGGATACCTACAGTTGAACGGGCTTGCCTAAATCCATATTGTTGGTCGGTCAGAAGTTTAGCAATTGTAAGGTGATGGACTAGAGCTTGATTAATTATGAACTCCAATATTTTGGTGAAAAGAGGGAGGAGGCTAATGGGGTGATAATTTAATGGGTCAGTTCTTTCGCAGAATTCTTGTAAACTGGTACCACAGAAGCAGTTTTCCAGCAGTTAGGAAAGCAAGATTCATTAAGGCATTTGTTGTAAAGTTTGAAGAGGATTGCAGCAATGAAAAATTAATAAGATATTAACGAAAATAAAATATTAATGAAAATAGTTTTCAAAGAAATAAATAGAATGAAGTCAGTCTTGTTACAATTAATGGCAGATATCACTGATTAATTAAATCTTCAAAGTACATGTTTTATGTAATAATGGAATAATATTTAATTAACTGCAACATGACAATGAAGTAGATAGCATTGTTTTACTCGAAATTCACATTAAAATAAGTATATGTTATTGTTTTTTGTTTGTTGTTTTTTTTTGGGGGGGGTGAAAATTCATTTTTTTCAACTTTCGGATTTTGCTCTAATAATGAAGAAGCATCTTTTTAGCTTTCTTTTAGAAAAGGAAATGATGAAATTGGGGCGTTCAAAAATAACAAACCGGAATAAATCAACCTGGTATAGGTGATTGTTATTTTTAGCTTTCCTCTAGTGAAGCAATGTTTATGGGTCATTTGAAAATAACAAACCAGAATAAATCAATTAGGAATAATGGATTTTGATTTAGCTCGTTTCTGGCAAAAAAAAGAAAAATGTTTATGATGGCACAAGGGCATTTGAAAATAATAAACCAGAATAAACAAACCAAGAATATTGGATTATTATTCTTAGCAATTTACTGAAGAAGGAATACTAATGACGGAATTGGGGCGTTTGAAATAAATCAACATAGTAGGTTTCTCAAACACTAACATAATTTGTGTATTATTTTTCTGATTGAGTCATTCAATTCTCAGACTGTAGTCAATGAACAAATCAAAGTGGTCATAAATTATTATTTCAGTAATGTATCATGACTGTTTAAATTAAATGGCATTGTGACTTCAATAAGGCGACTTCAATAAGTTTCCAGACATTTAAAATTGTTGTAGATTCTTGAAAATTCAGTATGTTATTGATATACATCTTATGAGATGACTGACCAATTTTTATGATTTCAGGTTTAAATGAACACCTACAGCAGGAATTGGAATACCCCCTACTAAAGTCTAAACTTGGAAAAATGCCTCAGAAACGTATAGAATGTTTCAGACTTCTTTTGGATCGTCTTGTATGAACCGAGTATCAGTTTTTGAGTGGCATAAGAGATTCAAGGAAGGTAGGGAGTCTGTGAGGGATGATGAGAAGTGTGGAAGAGTAAGGAAGTCAGAACATCAGAGTTGATTGGCCAAATAAAGAATTTCATGGATAAGGACTGTTGTGTGTCTATAGAAATAATAAATGCACAGTTTGATGTCAGTGTGGGAACTGTACACACAATTATTCATGAGGAACTGAAGATGCAGAACATTTGCACAAAGTTTCCCCCAAGGATGCTCCATCTTTGTCATGGACTATTTGACCAAGATAGGCATCAAGACAGTTCCTACCCCTCCCAATAGTCCAGACCTTGCTCCCTGTGACTTTTGGTTATTCTCTAAGCTCAAGGAAAACCTTAGAAGCTGTCGTTATGAGACAATTGAGAAGATGAAAGAGGTTGTGACGAGGGTCATTGACATGCTCACACGAGAGGACTTGCATAGGGTCTTCCAGAAGTTGTTGGAATGGTATAACAATTGCATTGCAGCAGAAAGAGATTACTTCGAAGGGGGCTGAAATTTCATGTGTGTAGTATTAATAAAAATGCGCATACGAAAAATGTTTGGAAACTTATTGAAGGCACCTCATATATACCATACACTGCTTTAATTTCTTGCTTCTGGAACACATATGTTTCTTCTTGTAATGAAAACAATGGCTCCATTTGTTCAGGAATTATTTAATATTTGTTTCTCATGTAGCCTTTACGTCTTACACGCCTTATGCCCATCGACAAATAAATTATTAATAAATGTACTGTTTCCATTTCTATTGTGATGGACTGCAGTGTATGACCAAATAATCTCATTAGGACTGCTCTCCGCAAGAGAAAAGAAATGTCAATATTTATAAATGCTGCAAATATATTGAATTGTCAGCATGATTCTTGGCACATTCCAAGCTCAACAGGGCTTCAGTCTATGGTTCCTCCACCTGTGAAACATGCCATACAATTTCCCCTACTCTCTATCTGTGCCACAAATTAAATGCAAATTCCATGAACAAAGATTCTTTTCCAGAACTGCCCATCAATAGAACTCTTTTTGGAATTGTATTTTTTAATCCTCTTAGCCACCTAATGGTGCCTGGAGGAAGGTAGAGGATCGGCCCTTTTTGCCCTTGTAGGGTGATAAGACTGTACTTCTTGCCCTGTACTCTGTTTAGTGTGGTGGTAGGGCTGGGCGACTATCTGCCTATTACCTTCCTTGCCCTACAGTAGTCCTGACAGGAGTGAAGGGGTGAGGAAGAAGGGGGGCTTTTTGTCCATGTTTTTCAGATCGAGTTTAACCGACCATAGAGAAGGGTTGAGGACATTGTTTCTCCATCAAATTTTGATGTTAAATATATAAATATATAAATGTAAATATATAAATATAAATATATAAATATAAATACATAAATATAAATATATAAATATAAATATATATATATAAATATATAAATATATATATATATATATATATATATATATATATATATATATATATAAAGTTCCAGTTTGTTCTCTTTTAGATGAAAACATTTGTTTGGAGCTCTGTTGACTCTTAATTAACTTTCAATGTAATTTCATTCCTCGTTAATTACAGGGCAACAAGATATTATCAACTGGGAAATTATTTGTTTCTATAAGACCATCTCAAGAATGGAATGTGTTTTGTGAGATTTTTCAGTCAGAGACACAAAATTTAAATTTGCCGACCAGCCAGAGAAGATGAAGACAAGCAGGTTATTGGCTGTCCCCAAAATTCCCTCTTTATTCAAATAAAGTGTTTGGAAAAAATGAGAATCCAGAATGTCTGAAGAATGATAAGGTAAAGAAAGACTCGTCTAGTATGTAAGAAGAAATTTTTTTAATCGAAATTGCTTCAGACAAGGCATGAAGCCACTTGATATAAGGAGTTAAAACAAACAAACAAAAAAAGATACTATTATGCTTATGGAAATCGCATCACTCTGAACATCTTCACCTTTCAACTATTTGCCTTCATGGTATTCAATTAAGTCAAACTCAGATCTGTAATGTGACACCCAGGTTCTAATTAAACTCATTCTCTTCACTGCCAGACACAGGTTCTAATTCAACACTTCTATCAAAATTTATAATATAAAACTTTATTTATATATTCCTCAATGTTTTTTGTCTAAAAATTAAGAGTGCAGAAAGTTGGACAAAATGATATTCTCTTTCTGGCTGGCCCTTCAAAGCCATCTGATGTGGTTCCCCAGGCTGAGAATCTTTGCATATCCTGATGTCCATCAGTCTTTTCTTAAAAACAGCCACAGAGACTTCCAGAACAGATCAAGACAAAATAACTGACATTCACTTGTTCATTAATTACGTATATTGATTTATTTCCGATCTTAGCCTCAACTTTACGTCACACATTTCTGGGAACCATTTTGTTCTACAGATCTGGGTTATCATGCACTCAGTGTGACCTTTGTTAAAATTCCTACTAGCTAACTTAATCACTACAAGTAAATACGCTTTTCTTACACCGTCAAATCTGCTTGATGATAATTATGATTGTCAGCTTGGTGAAGTTGACGAAGATATAGAAAAAGATAAATTCTTTGCCGAAAGGAAAAGATTACAGTATTTTGTGAAAGCTTCAGGAAAAGACAAAATCAATGGACCTCTTGAACTTTTGAACTTTATACAGAGATACTACCTTAGGAATTGCGTCCCTAATATTGTGATCTTGCTGCACATTTTCCTTACCTGAGCTATTAGCGTTGTCAGCTGTGAGCGCTCTTTCTCAAAACTAAAGCTCATAAAAAACTACCTTCGATTAAAAATGAGCCAAACAAGGCTTACAGACTTGGCAATCCTCTCCATAGAGAGGAAACTTGTCGCTAGAGTGAATTTTGATAGAGTTATTGATAACTTTGCCCCCAAAAAAGTGAAAAGTATGTTTGTAAATTTTCGACTGACTAAGCGATAGTTCTCTCACAAAAAATAAATTTATAGCCTTATTTTCGATTCATAAATACATTTATTGAAAAAAAGAATTTTAAACGATTTTTAAAAGGATTGAAACATTATTAACAACTACAATTTCTTAAATTTTGTGCTTAAACCAAGCGATTACACACACGGATTTCAAAAAGCATGGACACAAGACGTTTTTTTCTCTTCACGAGGCTCGATCTCTTAATAATAACATTATGATGAAAATGAAAAAAAAAAAAAACTACATCGGACTATCCTCTCCTTGATACAGCCATGTTTTTCTTGTGAAAATTCGGAAATAACAACAATAAAAAGTAAATTAAAATGATTTTATCATTCCTTAACCTTTTCATGTTTTCAAATGTTCTGCTTTAAATTTATAAATTCAAATTTTAAATATTCTCATTTAACTTTATAAAAAAAATGTTTTCTAAAATGTGTAACTTCCCATTTCTTACATTTTGCGCTTAAACCGAGCGATTACATACAAGGATTTCAAAAAGCGCCAATACAAGACATTTTTTCTCTTCGAGAGGCTCGACCTCTTAACAATAACATTATGAAGAAAAAGAAAAGAAAACTACATCGGACTATTTTCTCTTTGAAACAGCCATATTATTTGGCGAAAATTCGGACTTTAATAACAACAACAACAACAACAACAAAAGGAAATAAAAATGATTTTATCATTTCATAACATTTTCAGATGTCCAAATGTTCTCATTCAAATTTATTATTATATTTGTTTGTGTGCCCAATTAATTTAATTTAAGATTTTTTTTTTTTTTAATAATTTTAATCATACGTTTTTATTTTGAAAAAAAAATATTTGGTTTCTTTTGTTTCATATTAACGTTTACATAATTCCCTTCAGATTAATGTTTACATACTTATTATTATTCAATTATTGAAAAGAAATTGTTGAATTAAAATAAAATTAAAAAAAAAAGGGGGAATTGTGTAAACATTAACCTGAAGGGAATTGTGTAAACATTAGTTCAATGAAAATAAATATTTTGAGGGCTTTTTTGGAATTTTGAAGGTTTTAACAGGTTGTCATATGCCAGCAGTGAGGAGGGGTGGCAAAACAGGTACTCATATGCCCTCGGGGGGGGGGGGACAAATTTTACGATCGGCCCAAGGCGGCAAAAACTGATGTTATGCCACTGCAATTACCTAATTTTGGTCAAATTACGTTATTTTTTAAATATTTAATCTGGTACGTACTTTATACAGACTTTTATTTTCTTTATTTTTAATTGCCGCCATAAGTACAATTTTGAAGACGTACAGTAAAATCGAAACGGATTTCAATTTAAGTAATTTACACGACTGAAATAAGAATTGACTATGTTGCCTTTGAAGGTCGAATAGAAACGCTTACGTCGGCACAGTTCGTCGACGGCGGAGTTTAGTTTATTTTTATGTTTTTTGTTTTGTTTTGTTTTTATGTTTTTTCTTTCACTGTTTTGATAATAAAGATATGATTGTAAAAATTAATCTCACATCGATTTACTTATCGATATTTTCAATAAATTAATCTTCGTTATTCACTGAACTGAAATGAAAAGACCCCCATATTTTTTTATTAAAAATAAATGATAGTCATCAGCTGATTATTATTAGGATTGTTATTGTTTAACATTTGTCACACGGATGTTTTTTTATGGGGGGGGGGCAGTACCTGGCTATAAAAAAAATTAATATATTTTTTTTAAATGTTTAACTTTTGTAAATAAATACTTTTTAGAGGAGATCATTCAACTTTTTTTATACAGCGAGAGCAACAAATAATGGTTACCTGTAAAAAAAAATACGCGAAAAGTTAAATGAAAAAGGAACATTTGCTGACATTCTGAAATTTTTATATTTAAACATTTATAATTGATCATGAATCATAATATTTGAAAATCTAAAATAAAATGAATGTAAAATATTTTCAAACAATGGTTTTTGCTCTAATTTAATTCATTTTGAATTTGATAAGGGAATTTTCGTTCCGTTATTTTTCTATCGCTGTTTTCACAGGGTCTCAGCAAAATCTCATTTTGAAAGACGCTGTTCGTAGACGATTTAGATTTTCAGTTTTAAAACTTCATTGTAATTTTTTTTTTTTTTTTTACATAGACATCATCACTTATCAAGGCCAAGAGGCCACTCGAGGATAAGGGTTACAGAGTGTACAATAGAAATTGGACAATATAGTAATCGTTGATAATAGAAATTCGGTAAATGTGTTAACTTATATGGAACGGGAACACCGTTCCTTTAGAACGGTTCATCAAAAACTTGTTTTTCTTTCACTGTTTTTATAATAAAGATATGATTGTAAACAAAGGCAACATAGTCAATTCCTATTTCAGGCGTGTTAATTATTTAAAGTGAAATAGGTTTCGATTTTACGGCGCGTAATTTGAAACGTTGTAACAAATAATAAAAATATTAATTCATAAATATTTAATTTTAACAAATAGTAAAAATATTCATTCATAATACGTAATTTAACATCGATTAAAATTTTTTGCCTTCCACAATGTATCTGTTAGATTTATTTACGAGTGTATTGTTTTTGTTATTTTTTCTATCCCATTTTTTCTTCTAAAATAACAAAACAAAATACTAATTTCTCTAATACATAAATAATAATAAAATCAATATTTAATGACATTTTTATGGCTATTTTTACTCTGTTAGTTACATTGTAATTTTTTTAAATACATTTGTTGCAGGGGTTGAAAGGGTGACGCCGGTGCCACTCGACACCGTGCAACTAAAAAAGTAGACACGGCAAAGGAGTTAACGATAAACCCAAAGAGATGACAAACAAAAATGATCTGTTATAGAATCGTGTTTTATTTACCAAGAAAAAACGGTAAAACTATACAAACACCGTGACAGCGAATTAACCCTAACCCTAACCCTAACCCTAATCCTAACCCTAACGCTGTCACGGTGTTTGTATAATAATACCGAAAAAACGGTACATCATAAGCAATGGGGATTGTGAATCAGGATCGTTTTGTGTGCGTTGAAATTCGTGCGTCCCTGGCTGGGGTAGGATGACTTGCCTCAGGTTGGTCCGGGTCGTATAGACGGGATCTGATGTTGGAAACTCGTAGCCGGACATTAGTGGGCACTGAAACAAGTAGTTTAGTTGGACATCGCCTACAGCTGGAGGCCAGACATCAGGGGGCGTTGAAACTGACGACTGAAAGCGCTAGAGGTTGCAGAGAGGAGTCTTAAAGGGCAGACAGACAGTAGCAGAAAGTGGAAGGTGTATCAGAATTTGGGGGGAATTTTTGACACCCCTAACACCAAACTGCTAATAAAATATTTAAAAAACTCGTAATTTCTCTTTTTAAAGTGAGTTGTTTATTTTCTTTATGGAATATACTTCCAAAATAAACTATTAAAGTTGTTGAAAAAATAATAGAAATATTTTTTATTTAAAACAAAACAAAACAGTGTTTACAAAGTGCCGGCGCGTCTTCATGCAGCCATTTTTTTTACGTATGAACTCAATTGAATTTTACGAGTTAAATTTTTTTCAATTTTAAAAATCTATCAAAATCTTTCTATTTGTTCAATTTTTACGATATTTTCAGGGTCAATGTGAAATTTTATACTTTTTCCAATAAACCGAATATAATATTTTAGACAAACTTTTTTTTTTAATTCACCCCCCCTTTTGAAATGTTTATTAAAATTTAAATAATTAATTTACTCACCAAAGTTTTATATATCACAAATTGAAGATAAAGGTCAATAAATAAAATATTCTAATTTAAAACAAAAAAAGTTTTTTTTTAAAATTTACCTGTAAAGTCCAAAGTGTAAAACCTTTTTTTTTTAAACCACGTTGATTTTTTTTTTGAAGTGAAAGCTCATGTTATGCTTAGATTGTCAATAAATATCGGACGCTGACGACAATTTTTTCTATTTCATTCAATGTTTTCTCTTTTTTTTTTTAGATATTTAAACAAAAATTCACTCGATAAAGAAGTATTAAAATATATTAATCAAAAACTCATGTATTTCATTAAAAGAATTAAAAAAAAAAAAAATCGGTAGAGTGGGTTCTTTTTTTAACGGCAAAACCTGACAAGTGAATGTGTTCATTTTCAACTAAGGTGGCCCCAAAATACTAATTTTGGTTCACAGCACGCAATTGAAAGAAACATTAATTGTGGCGCTTCGAAGCCACCTGAAGACAAACTCGAAGAAAATCAGACATTTATCTCCCTTTATTTGAACAGTGAAAAACATCTGAGTTCACGTTTTTTTGGAATCCTTGTTTAAAAAAGTATTTTATTTAAAAAGGACATGGAATATAAGTATAAACATGGTTAAATTTTTAACAATGAACAATGGAAGTACCCACTGAATAGTATTTTTTATAGGTAAGTGATTTTTGGGATTTATATATATTTTTTATAATCGAAGTAAGTAAAATTTCGTTGATTTTTGTTAAATCTTTTCTAAATAAAATCGATTTAAAAAACCAAATATTGCATAATTTGCTATTAAACCTGTAATTTTTTAAAAATTTGGTCTTTGCTCCTTTAATTGAAAAAAAATTAGGGTTTGAATTACATTTTTCAAGTAGTTATAAGTTTCGAAAGATAGTAAGTTGAATTATTCAAATTCTTATGATGCATTTTTAATGGCGGCTTCTGATACACCTACGTGAGTCGTCCTCAAAAGGACAGTTTGAATTATATTATCATTATTATTAGTTTGGTAGTAAGCCATGAAAAGAGCTGTTTGAACTACAGCACTAGCTGGTGGGCTCATCGACTTGACAATAGCATGTCAAAGTTGGGATTATGGTGTCTCCTTGCGAGGGGCGTGGGAGGGAGGGGTGCTAGTTTTGTGACGAAGCGTTCCGGTTACTGAAATTGGCTTGATAAACAAACAAATGGCTATAATTTATTTCAGGCCGAATTTCTCAGTCAAAAATATTTTCAGTGTTTCTTGACTGTGGATATATTAATCTCGGTTCAAAATTAAAATCGGTTGTTTTTGTTTAGTTGTGAAAAAATAAAGTTTTATTTCTCAAACTTTATAACATGGCAAGAAAGAAGAAGCGAAAAACAAAGAAAGAAAAAAAAGATATACAAAATACTGAGGATGGAATTTGACTCCGAAATATATTTAAATTATAAATTTCAAACGAGTAAAATATTTGTTTATTTTCATAATATTGCGTTGTAATTTGGCTTTCAAGCGCACCTGATGCTTATTTTATTCAAATTACATCAATGCTTGTATAATGGAACTCACACCCCTGACGTTAATCTCGCATAGCTAATGCACCGTTTCGGGCATTTTAAAATACAACTGCTGAGAGACAATGCATGGATCTTTACTAACTGACTTTTCTTTCTCATACTTTGCAACATGGCAAGAAAGAAGAAGAGAAACAAAAAAGAAACAAAATACTGAGGGTGGAGTCTGATTCCAAAATATATTTAAATTATAAATTTCAAACAAGTAAAATATTTGTTTATTTTTGTAATATTGCATTGTAATTTGGCTTTCAAGTGCACCTGATGCGTATTTTATTTTATTTAAAGTTTTATGTATTTTTTTCTTTGTTATGGAAAAAATGTCATTATTTTTAGTACACGTGGTCATGACGTGTTCGGGGATTTAAGTCGTTTTTTTTTTTTTTTTTTACATAGGCGTCACCACTTATCAAGGCCGATAGGCCACTCAAGGATAAGGGTTAAAGAATGTAGAGTAGTCAAAAGGACAATATAGTAATCGATAGTAATGGAAGTTCGGTAAATTTGTTAACTTAAGTGGAACGGCTCATCAGAAACTTGTTCACGTTGGACTTGAAGACAACCATATTATAGACAGCTGCAAAACAGGAAAACGGAAGACAATTCCACAGGCGTGCAGTTCTAAGAAAGAAGCTTTGATCATGGAATCTATGTTTAGGTTTAGGCACAGATAGTGGGGAAAATTATTGATAATGTTTTCGTCTAGTGTTTCTTGTGAAAGTTTGGCGAGGGGGGACCATAGATTGAAGCTCAGTCGAACACTTTCCATGAAAATAACGATAAAGCACAGAAAAACTCGCAACATCTCTTCTGTGAGATAGAGGTTGCAGTGAAGAGAAAAGGACATCTCCCACGAGGCCACGAAGTCTATTTTGAACCCTATCAAGGCAGGACAAGTCTTTTCTAGCAGCTCCTGCCCATATGTGGCAACAGTATTCCATCCTTGGACGTATCTGGCTCTTATATAGATAGAGAATTGCATCAGCAGTGAGATATCTACTGGATCGATAGAAGGATCTGACCATTTTTCAAGCGGCCTTAGCAACAGATTTGATGTACGTATTCCATTTAAGATCAGGAGTAAAGGTCAAGCCCAGAAGCCTGTCAAAACCTGTAGGCCTCCCCAAGACGAGAGCCATTCATTTTAATTGATGCCAGATGGGGATCAGAACGAGCCAGATGGGGATCAGAACGTTGATGATGTAAAGATAGAAGCTTGGTTTTAGATGCATTAAAAGTAACCAGCCACTCATTTCCCCATTGTACAACGTGATCAAGATCAGAGGAGAGAGAATCGGAGAGAACTTGGTCGTTTACTGTCTTAGATGTGCTACTATAGATGGTAGTGTCGTCAGCAAAAATGTTTACGAATGATGTAAGGATGTGATTTGGAAGATCATTAATGTAGATCAGGAAAAGAGTTGGGCCCAAGATGGACCCTTGAGGGACTCCAACATTTATACTGTGAGCTTCTGATTTTTGCCCATCAACTACTACTCTTATGAACTTATCAGAGAGAAATGATTTAATAATTGAGAAGACACTTCCAGCTATACCATAGCTGGAGATCTCGTGAAGTAAACCTTTATGCCATACCCTATCAAAGGCCTTTGATATGTCAAGAGCAATTGCCCTAGAAAGGTTGCCTCTGTCGAGAGATTCGCTAATCCTATGAGATATAACTGTAAGCACATCTGCTGTAGATCTAGCAGAACGGAAACCATATTGTGTGTCACTAAGAAGGTTAATTTTGCTGAGATGGTTGATTACTTCTCTATTTAACACAGATTCCAGCAACTTACTCATGACACACAGGAGACTTATTGGCCTGTACTGAGAGGGGGATGAACGATCACCTGAATTCTTAAATACAGGGCATACTGATGAGATTTTCCAGGGTGATGGGAAGCAATTCTCCTTAAGACAACATTTAAACAGTTTTGTAAGTATGGGTGCTAGTTCTGGTTGAAGTTTTTTTAGTACTATAATTGGAATACCGTCAGGGCCGGTTGCTTTACTGGAATCAAGATTTTTGATTAGCTTGGCAACATCATGTACAGATATTTGTATATCACATAGTGTGTTTTCTGATACAGGAGGAAATATTGGGGGTTGGCAGCCTTGGTCGCAAAGGGTAGAATTGGCTGCAAAGTTCTTGGCAAAGAGTTTGGCTTTGTCTGATGCTGACGAGATTAACTCAGGTCCATTGATGATAGTTGGGATAGAGCACATGCTTCTGTTCAGGATTCTGTTTGCAATTTGCCAAAACTGGTGGGAACCAAGCCGCTGCTCAGCTACTTTGGACTTGACGGACTGAGCATACAACTCTCTTGCGTTCTTTATTACTTTCTTACAATGGTTGCTGGCAGTCCTGAAAGCGGCTTTAGTTTCCATACATCTATTACGTTGGAAGCAGTGGAAAAAGTGATTTCTGTGCGCAATAGCAGCAGCACATTCTGGAGAAAACCATGGCTGGCTGTTAGGTTTTTGCTGGCACTTTTTCGAGTGTATGAAATTGTCTATACCTACAATTAACCATTCCGTCAGGTCTGATACTATAGAGGACACATCCTTTTTAAACATGGAACGCAGAGGAAGATCTGATATAAATGTACGGAAACTATCCCAGTCAGCCATAGTGTATCGATATACTGTACGATGGAGAGGTACGTCTGAGGACTTATTACATTTTATTTTTATCTTAATTGATACAACTGAGTGGTCAGAAGATCCAAGAGGAGACAGAACGGAAACTGAACATAGTTCAGGGCAAGTTGTGAGAAAAAGGTCTAGGAGACTTGCATACTGGCCGTCATTGTCGGGCACACGGGTGGGTTCGTGAACAATCTGAGTGAGGTCATAAGCAATGGAGAAATCATGACAGAATCTCCCCTCATCACCGGTCTTGTTTGAGTGGGTCAACCATTCCACATTGTGAACCTTGAAGTCTCCACATACGTGAATGTTAGCTGAAGGATATGCTGATAGAACTTGGTCAATTTTCTCAGATATGCTTTTAAATATAGTAACATGACTTATCTCAAATTTTTCTTCTACTACCACTTGTTATGCCTTGAAATCTGCTGGGAATGGTGGAAAAAATGATGCTGCAACAATATGTATAAAAAAAATGAAAATTGTAAAAAAATAAAGGGATTTGGGATTGCTATTCTCAAGACACGTGTGAAATGTGTATGACGGTGGAACACGTGGAAATCACAAGACAAAGGCAAATGAAAAAATTAATAAAATTTTATTAATAAAAAAAATTTAAATAAACTAGGAGAAATGGAGGGAAAAGTAAGTAAAATAAAAATATATGTAGATGAAAACTCTTATACTGATCGCCTATGCATACCAAGCGAAGAGTATATAAAAAAAAACATCAAAATATATATAAATAAATAAAACATCAATCCATCAACATATAAAGGAATGAATGAATCAGAGAGAGAGAGAGAGAGGAAAGGATAAACTCACGATTCCTTTCCTTACTCATATTCACCCCAAACAAGGCACATCGCCACTTGGACATAAGAGGCTACTATTTGGGACCAGCCTAGCAAAAATTAACAAGATATTGGTTTGCATTACATTTAAATTTCTGTATATCAGTATGGCCAGGGAAGCAGGCAGCAGAAAGGAAATTCCAAAGTCTAGCTGTTCGAGGGAAGAAGCTGTTAAAGTAGAAAGCCTTCTGACACTTGAGGACCTCAACAGTGAAGGGATGTGATTTTGCTGCTAAGCGGATTTATCGGGGATATGTAAATCGAAGGGGCAAAAGTGCAACAAGTTCATCAGAGTACATTCCATTAAAACACTTGTAAAACAGGCACAGAGATGCAACATTGCGGTGATGGGTCAGGAGTTGGAGCTCAGTTGACAAAGTGGGACCTATTATATTGAAGACTCTTTTATGGGTGTTATCCAAGAGGGAAAGACTAGAGATAGACGCACCAGCCCAGATGTGGTAACAATACTCCATGCATGGGCGAATGGTAGTCTTGTAGAGATACAGGATACTTTCAGGTGTGAGCAGTCTTCTAGCATGATAGAGGGAACACATCTTCTTTGCAGCAGCTTTTTCAATCTCCTTAATGTATTTGTTCCAGTTCATATTATTCGTGAATATTAAGCTGAGGATGTAAAGTTTTTTTTTAACTGTTCATTCTGTCAGCCATGTCGTTGATGACCCAGAAGTATTTTTCATTTACTTCTTTTAGTTCTTTCTTCCTTCTTTTGTATCCTTTGTTATTTAACTCAGAAACACAGCAAAACTTTTTTGCCTCGATTGTCGTCTGCTCAACTTTGTCATTCTTCAACTGCATTCCTAGCAGTAGCTCTTCATTATTACTCGGCTGAGAATAATTCTTCATTTATTTATTTTCATCGTATCTTTCTCTTTGTTTCTCCTTCATTCATCTTGTCTTGCAGCAGTTTTCTTTTTCCCTCTCCTGTGCCTCCATCATTTCTTCTAGGTATCAACGTTTTTCATCACTTCTCGCCTTTTTGGCTGTCTCCTCACTCATGTGTGCTACATATTGTACATTCCCTTTCCTCTATACAGATTCTCTCTACCTCCTCCGTCTTTACATTTTTGTTTTTGCTGACAAATATACCCTCTCTCTCTCTCTCTCTCTCTCTCTCTCTCTCTCTCTCTCTCTCTCTCTCTCTCTCTTTTAAATGTTGGCTCATCCTTTTCTTTTTTACTGATTCTATCTCCTTTTCTTTTTTCTCTCTTTACATTATTTTATTCATTAATTAATTTATTTATTTTTACGTTAACGACGAATCAAAACAAAATAATAAAATATACTCTACGCTCAATAAAAATTTAACTAACATTTTCTGTTCAAATTCCTGAGTTTGACAGAAACATTCCAGAGTTTGACAAGATACACCGGAAGAAGGTCAAAGCTGACAATCACTGAAACGTTGTGAAAATGATACAAGATGAGAAATAATATGAATAACGAATCCTCATCTCAAATGATATGAATAACCAATCCTCATCTCAAAAATTCAGAAACGGAAAATAAAAAATTCAATAATTATATTTAAATTTCTTTATTAAAATTATGTTATTTAACCATCTGATTTGTAACATTGCCAAAACATCTTTTATCTATTTTCATCTCTGCCAATACTTGAGAAAGCCTAGTTGATTTCCAATTTGAACTGAAGCATGACTGCAAATGTGTAGCCAGAGTCTGTGTATTAATAAAAATTATACTAAATAAAGATATAACTCTACTTTTATTGAGCACTATTGTATAAACACAGTAAAGATTCATTGTGAGATTTTGTCATTAGAAGTTAATCTAATGAATCCTTACTGTGTTTATATAATACTAGCGGGTGTACCCGGCGTTGCCCGGGTG
This sequence comes from Euprymna scolopes, assembly GCF_053919585.1. Taxonomy (NCBI): domain Eukaryota; kingdom Metazoa; phylum Mollusca; class Cephalopoda; order Sepiida; family Sepiolidae; genus Euprymna; species Euprymna scolopes. The sequence goes on from NC_136483.1 coordinate 193,398,616, forward strand.
TTTGTAAGTGTGTGTGGTGTTAAATAAAAAAGAACCCAGGGAGGTATGATCGAACCCGAAGCCCCGAGGCAAAGTTTGAAAATAAAATCGGCCATCCAGAATGAGTTAGTGAAAGATTGTTGAATTTATTTAAGTAAGAACAAAATTGACTGCTGCCCGCCCAGAAGTCGTTGAGCGTTACGATGACGACGTCAATGACCAGGTTTGTTTGTTATAAGCAAAGTAAAAAAAGAAAACAACGTTAACACTTAAGCGGGGGGGGGGGGAGAAACACAAAAAACTAACATAAGGCAAACGAACGATGAAAACAGAAAACGAACATGTGAATACGCCTGTTTCGATATTAAAATTTAAAAAATCGGTGGGTACCCGGGTGTATTTGGGTGTGTGGTTGAGGGTGGATAAGCGAAGTAAAAAAAAAAAAAAAACAGAAAAACGAACATTACGTGAAAAATGGCTTAAATGGCTGGTTTAATATTTAAATTTAAAAAATCGAAAAAAAAAAAAAAAAGACATCTCGCACCACGATTCGAACCCAAAACGTTTACATAATGAACCAACGTGCTAATCAATTGACCTAAACACGACGTACATGAAATTTGTTATGACATCATCTGGCGCATACGTAGAACCGGTCGAGAGGGCCGTTTTTGTTTATTGTAGAATAATCAAAAGAACTGTGTTAGTCAATAACACACAACAACAACAACAACAATAATAATAATAGCAGCAACACTTACCAAGGGTCCAGCTTATGCACAAGACAGACATCAGATTGAGCTGGACTGAGGGCTTGTATTTATGTACAAGCATATCCAATCAGGTGATTCAGCCAATCACAATCCAAGGAATAGACTGGCCCATGTGTGCACAATGGAATCTCCCATTGTGCCATAAATAGTTCTCCTCTTTCATGAGAAGTAACTTTAGTCTGTCAAGTTATCCACAACTTGAACGCTGACCGAAAGTCCACTACACAATCCAACATGGCGCTACGAACAGGATTCGAGACAGAAGATTGGGAAGACTATTTCCTCAAAGCAGGCATTGTTGCCGATTCCGCCAAGAGCTACGCTGCAACTTTTGTGAAGGAAAAACTGAGGAAAGAAAACCTTCAAGTAATGGATCGAGCCATGCTAAGAGAATTGGGAATCACAACAATGGGAGAAGCTCTGTCTATCCTTCGACAAGCAAAGGAGCCCGCTACCCAGACCACCTATGCTAAGGCACCAGCTGCCAGGCCTCCCCAACTTCATCTCGAAATGACCCCTCAACAATTCAGAAAATTTCGGATTGACTGGGAAGTATTTACCAGAATAACGGACATGCCAACTTCTCAGGCCAATACCCAGTTATACAGTTGCGCTGATGAATCCGTTCAAAACGCAATCATAAATACGTACCCTAAGTTCTTCACCACAAACCCAGACAAGCTGCTAGAGATGACAGAAGCATTGGTAACTCAAAAATCAAATCCCATGGTCCATCGGATGACATTTGCAGCTATATCACAGCATGAAGATGAACCCATCCAACAATACCTTGTTCGTCTTAGGTCCACGGCCATAGACTGTAATTTCTCATGCCCCAACTGCGATCACGACCTGTCCGACATTTACATCAAGGACCAATTTATCAAAGGGATATCGAATGATACGCTTCAGACCGATCTACTGGCAAAAGCCGGGTTGCTAAAAACTCTCAACCAAAATATTTGTCATGCTGAGGCATTTGAGTCTGCACTATGGGACCAAACCGCAATGACTGATACCTCAGACATAGCTACAGTCCGGATGTCAATGTATCGCAAAAAAAAAAAACACAGTGCTGTACGGACTAGCAGAGGCAATATTCGCACTAGCTCTACTGCTGCTCACAACGATAACATTGCTGATAAAGAACCCCGTCAAACCTGCATAGGTTGCGGTAGTCACCAACACGGTACTCCAAGGACAAGTGCCCGCCATTTAACATGTCCGGCATGGAATAAAATGTGCAACACTTGTGGGAAACTTAACCATTTCTCAGCAGTATGCCGGACAAAGAAATATCGCCCGGCAGTGATAAAGAGTTTTGAAGACCAAGAAGCTCCCATGAATACACTCATGGCCCATATCACATTCGATCAAATGAGGGGCACCATTATGACTACAGAAGGTGATCTGTTAACTGAAATAAATGCATCAGTAATCCCATTCTCACCAAAACCAGATCCCAGACGAGCTGTCAATATCCCTAGGAGTTGTAGTACAACGCTAAAGGTTTTTCCCGACAGTGGTGCCGCCATTTGTCTTGGGGGACCAAAGCATTTAATCAAAATGGGCCTCACAGAGATTAGTCTTATCCAATCAAGAAAGATCATACGAACAGTTGGAGGTTTCACACTCATGTGTCAGGGTTGGCTACCAGTTGAGTTTGTGGTCAGAGGGAAAACAACTAAACAAGCCCTCTACATATGCAAGGGCATACAACGGCTTTATCTCAGCAGAGCAGCCTGCATCGATGTGGGAATATTGCACAAACATTTTCCAAACCCTTTAGCAGACGTACATGAAGAGGTAGACACCGAGTCTAAAAAGTGTGTAGATCAATTGCCAAATCGCCCCAAAAACCTCCCTTTTCCCGCAACAGAAGATAACATAGGCAAACTTAAGAGCTGACTCCTAGAAAAGTTTGCCAAAACGACATTCAACAAAGATGGGATATTTCCAGCCATGTCCGGCCCAGCTGCCCACATTCACCTCAAAGAGGGAGCAATCCCTAAAGCCAGGCATAACCCAATTCCTGTACCCTTCCACTTCAAGGAACCAGTAAGACAAGCCCTTTGGAAGGATGTAAAAAAAGGTATCATAGCTCCAGTACCCGTGGGTATGCCTACTGATTGGTGCAGTACTATGGTAATAACTGCCAAAAAGAATGGTAATCCAAGGAGAACAATAGATTACCAACACCTTAACTCTCAATGCAAGCGAGAAACCCACCATACTGGGTCGCCATTCCAGTTGGCACTGCAAGTGCCACCTAGAACAAAGAAAACAGTCCTAGACGCTGTTGATGGATACCACTCGATTCTCTTAGACAAAGAATCTCAACCATTAACCACCTTCATAACTGAGTGGGGAAGATACATGTATCTTAGGATGCCTCAAGGATATGTCGCATCTGGGGATGCTTACACTCGTAGATACGATGAGATAATAAAAGATATCCCACGCAAGGTGAAGATAGTAGACGATACCCTGCTATATGAGGGAGCCTTTTATCATACCTTCGATTTTCTGCTCCAATGTGCTAAGAATGGAATTGTGCTCAACACCGACAAATTCCAATTCTGTCAGGATGTCGTACAATTTGGAGGCCTTCAGATAACTTCTTCAGGAGTGACCCCTTCTGAGTCCATGATACAAGCGATACAGGATTTTCCAGTCTCAAAGACAATTACTGATGCCAGATCATGGTTTGGGCTTGTCAACCAAGTAGCCTGGGCATATTCACTGGGTCCAGTTATGGTGCCTTTTTGGGACCTCGTCAAACAAAACTCCAAATTTGCTTGGAATCAAAACCTTGAAGACGCATTCAAAGATTCCAAGCGAGTTATAATTCACCTAGTCCAGAAGGGGGTAGCAACATTTGACAAAGACAGAGCAACTTGCCTTGCTCCAGATTGGAGCAAAGAAGGAATGGGCTTCCTACTCCTACAAAAACATTGCCAATGTACCATGGAAAAGCCCCAATCTGCTGTTCCGAAGGTTGGCATCTGATATATGCCGGCAGCAGATTTTGCACGGATGCTGAGCGCAGATACGCACCAATAGAGGGTGAGGCAGCAGCAATAGCATGGGCATTGGAGAAATGCCGTATGTTCGTCATGGGTTCTCCAAACATCATAGTGGTCACAGACCATGAACCTCTGAAGGGGATATTTGGCGATCGTGATCTGAGCAAGATCCAAAACCCCCGGCTCTTTAGACTAAAGGAAAAGACCCTGAGATACAGATTTACCATACAGCATTGCCCCGGGAAGTGGCACAGAGGCCCTGATGCAGTTTCCCGCCACCCAGTGGCGATGGTGCAAGCCCTCCTCGATGTATTTCCAACAAAACCCTCTCAAATGGATATACTGGAGTCGAACAACATAAGCAACATAACAGAGTCAACAGCCTTAATAGCAACATTTGCAGACAGCAGTAATATAGCCATGCTATCACCAGACCTAATTCGTTCAGCAGGTCGTGGCGATCAACAATATAACAAATTAATAGACACAATACAGCAAGGCTTCCCAAAAACACGTAATCTCACTGCGCCCGAAATCCGTGAGTATTGGGAGGTGAGGCACCGCCTTAGCACTGACAATGGTCTAGTATTGTTGGATCGAAGGATCGTCATCCCCAAAACACAACGAAAAAAGGTCCTACACTGCCTGCATTCTGCACACCAAGGAGTAGTCGGCATGAAAGCACGTGCCAACGAATCGGTGTACTGGCCAGGGATGGATGCATCAATCCGCAGTATTAGGGCGAATTGCATGGTATGCTCAACCATCGCACCTAGTCAACCAAGGGAGCCTATCATTCTAACACGATCCCCAGAGTGGCCATTCCAACAAATCGTCATGGATATTTTTTATATTGGAGATCACACATAACTTGCCTGCGCAGATAGGCTAACTGGTTGGCTAATTTTATACCGCCTAGAATCAGGTCACACTACTACAACCAAATTGATGTCCATATGCCAACAACTGTTCCAAACATATGGTGCCCCAGAAGAACTCAGCACCGATGGCGGCCCACCTTTCACCTCCAGCACGTTCCAAGAATTTCTGAAAACATGGTGTGTTAGGCACAGATTATCTTCTGTTGCGTATCCCCAATCCAATGACAGGGCAGAACTCGCAGTAAAAACTGCAAAGAGGATTGTGAAAGGAAACACAGGCCCCCATGGTTCCTTGAACAATGACAGTGTTGCCCGGGCCATCTTGCAGTATCGGAATACCCCAATCCAAAGCATTGGCCTATCACCGGCCCAATTATTACTTCACCGTCGACTACGTGACTCCATCCCATCACAGCCAATCCTCTACAAGCCTCATCTTGAATGGGTGTCAGCGGCACAACATCGCGAGGAAATGCTCCACCACCGCAATGCAAAAATAGTAGAAAGATACAATAAATATACCCACAACCTTCCACCATTACAAGCTGGTGACACTGTAGCCATCCAAAATCCAGTAAATCGCAGATGGAACACAACGGGCAAAATCATCAGTTCCCTACCAGATCGACAATACCGAATCAGGGTTAACGGATCCAGAAGGATCACACTTAGGAACTGCCGTTTCCTCAGAAAATGCAAACTTAAGCCTGCACCAACCCCAATACCAAGTGCAGCACTAGGACCAACAATTCCCTCAAGCGATACTACATTCTTGCATCTCCCACTATCTCCCTGTAATAGCACATACACAGCAACCAAACCCCAACAACAAACCACACATATATCCCCACGCTTTCGATCAAGGATTCCCCGAGCTCTTTCTAGGTTACTACCACACAACAAACTAGGCCTAAAAGAGAGATACACCTCTCACACAACCCAGCCTACTCGTGGGGGGGGGGGAAGAGGGGAAATGTAGAATAATCAAAAGAACTGTGTTAGTCAATAACACACAACAACAACAACAATAATAATAATAGCAGCAACACTTACCAAGGGTCCAGCTTATGCACAAGACAGACATCAGATTGAGCTGGACTGAGGGCTTGTATTTATGTACAAGCATATCCAATCAGGTGATTCAGCCAATCACAATCCAAGGAATAGACTGGCCCATGTGTGCACAATGGAATCTCCCATTGTGCCATAAATAGTTCTCCTCTTTCATGAGAAGTAACTTTAGTCTTTGTCAAGTTATCCATAACTTGAACGCTGACCGAAAGTTCACTACACAATCCAACACCCCCCCTGTCAAAAAATTGTCGATTTCGGGGTGAACAAAATGAACATTTTTGGCCAATTTTTTGATATTTTTTGAGCGAAGGATGGAGCTTCAATATGATACCGAGTTTGTGAATTTTTGTTGTGTCTGTCGAAAGTTTTTAGCAGACACACAAACATACATACATACATACATGCATTTTCGCTTTTATATATATAGACTAGCGAGGGATACCCGGCGTTGCCCGGGTGTTTGTAGGTGTGTGTGAAAAAAACCCGAAATGTGAAAAAAACAGGTTCCCGTGAAAAAAAAACGAAGCTTTGACGCGCAGTTGGAAAATAGTAAAGTGTGAAAAAAAAACAGGTGCGTGTTTTTGATTGACGTGACGGCGATGGGTATTTAGCAGTTAGCATTTTGTGCGGGACAGTTTTTAATGAGGCCAATAAATCGGTTTGCTTGTTTTTAAAAACCTACTCCCTGTTTATTAGGGGGAGCGTCTCATCTCGAAATGAAAGCTACCGTCTGATATGACAAAGTCGACATTGACTAAACGTTACTTAGCTCTCTAGAGACCACTGGCTTTCGGCCAGTAGGTATTTATTTGCTCCCCCACCGAGCAAATTAGGCACAAGGCCAATTTTTAATGTGAGGAGTGAAGGGAGGGGGAAGGGAAAAAGGGGACCAGCTCCCGAGAGGTGGGAAATGGGAACTGGTTAAAGGTCAGGCATGTGGGGTTGCCCCCACATCTGGTCTTTGCTTGCAGTATCTGTCGGAACAGATGGTATTTATTTGCTCCCCCACCGAGCAAATTAGGCACAAGGCCAATTTTTAATGTGAGGAGTGAAGGGAGGGGGAAGGGAAAAAGGGGACCAGCTCCCGAGAGGTGGGAAATCGGAGCTGGTTAATGGTCAGGCATGTGGGGTTGCCCCCACATCTGGTCTTTGCTACTCATAGCTAGTCATAGCTAGTCATAGCTTGCAGTATCTGTCGGAACAGATGGTATTTATTTGCTCCCCCACTGAGCAAATTAGGCACAAGGCCGTTTTTAATGTGAGGTAAAAACCAGCTCCCCTAAAAGTAGGCAAAAAGGGGGCACTCTGGTTACCAAAAATAATAATTGTCCCAGTATAGAGGGTTTCCCCTCCATTGACTGGTACAAATTATCTTAAGTGCAGCATCTGCCGGAACAGATGGTATTTATTTGCTCCCCCACTGAGCAAATTAGGCACAAGGCCGTTTTTAATGTGAGGTAAAAACCCGCTCCCCTAAAAGGGGTCACTCTGGTTACCAAAAATAATAATTGTCCCAGTATAGAGGGTTTCCCCTCCATTGACTGGTACAAATTATCTTAAGTGCAGTATCTGCCGGAACAGATATTACACTTTGATCTTGTCTTCCATGCCCCGGAGGGCGCGCGGGCCAGTCTGGCTTTTGGCCAGTCATTAAAGTCAAGTTTCGCTTTTTGTTTATACCGAAAACCGAATGTAACGCATGCCGATGCAGGAAATGTGGAATAATTAACGTTTGAAAGTCAATAAAATTAAATAGACAGGCGAGCTCCATGGTTAAGTGTGAGATATTACAATTTATAGATGATATAAAAAGTTTTAAGAAGTTGTGAAGCGAGCGAGCGCTTCTCTGAAAGAAGCCTTTTGTGGACATCGAGGAAAAGTGTACATACATACATACATTTTCGCTTTTATATATATAGATAGATTAAGTATACATTTTTATTTATGCAAACATTTTTTCTAGACATTTGTGGATGTTTCAGGTTTAGCCAGAATTCAGCTGATCTTCCTTTGGCCAAGTACTTAGCATGCAAACAGAGAAGAAAATTAAAACAATTCTTTCAGAGAGGTTGTAATGCTGTTGCTGGCAAAAGCTAATTCAATAATGGAATTTTGGGAAAGAATTAAGAAAATATGACTTAATGAACAAAATATATTTATATCAACAATTTTACAGAGATATAAAGTGTAATTTGAAAGACCAAAGTTTGTTGAGAGGTTTTAAAGTTCTTGAATAAGAAGTCGACAAAAGCGTCATAAAATTCATTTCAAAATTCCATTTTGTGCATGTGTGTGTGTGAATTTACCTTCTAAGAGGCTAACTTCACAGGAGATATAGCAGTAGGTTTAAAGGAATTTCAGTATGGTGCATTCCAAGATGAACGTTGTCAATGTTGAGAGTTAATGTACAGCATAATCATGTTGACACACCAGTTCTCATCAGCTCGCCAAAGTTAAGCAATGTTGAGCCTGGTTAGTACCAGATGGGCGACTAATTTGGGAATTCCAGGCACTGTATGTAGGACGTCAGCATCTTGCAAGATTTTTTTTATTGCATTTTGACCCCAAACAAGGCACAGTGCCACTTTCATGTATGGGGTTACTATTTGGGACATAATGTGTAGGGGGTACTATGTAGGGAGTTGAGCAGCAAAATGTCTGTTTACTTTACACTTGAACTTCTGCATGTCAGTACGGTCAGAGAAGCAGGAACCCAGAAAGGAATTCCAAAGTCTAGTAATCCTAGGGAAGTAACTATTAGAGAAGAAGGCGTTGTTACATCTAGGAAATTCTGCTATGTAGGGGTGGAACTTTTCTGCTTGTCGAGTTTGTCATGAGTATTTACATCAAGGGAGGATAGGGCTTGTAGTTCGTCAAAGCACCTACCATAAAAATACTTGTAAAACAGGCAGAGGGATGCAACATTTCGTCGATGGAACAGCGGTTGAAGCCTAGCTGACAGTGTGGGACCTATTAGGTTGGCAACTCTCTTTTGAACTCTATTTAAGAGGGAGAGACTAGTAGCAGATGCACCAGTCCAAATATGGCAACAATACTCCATACATGGGCGTTTGGTGGCCTTGTAGAGGTACAGGATACTCTCAGGCATAATTTTCTAGCACACTAGAGAGAGCCCACCTTCTTTGCAGCAGCCTTAGCAATGCTTTCAATTTATCTGTTCCAGCTCATGTTCCCTGTGAATGTTAAGCCAAGGAGTTTGAACGAAGTACTTTCAGGTAATGTATCATTAACCATATCTATTAGTGGGTGAGCATGTTTCTTGTAGTTATTAAAAGAAAGAAGCTTAGTCTTGGAAGCATTGAATCTGACGATTCATTTTTGTTCTCATTCTACTACAGATTGGAGGACTTCCTCTAGTGTTTTTGCCATTGCCTTAGATATGTGTTCATTAGTTTTCTTCTCATGTCTGTTATAGAGCACGGTGTGGTCAGCAAATATTCTTATCTCAAAGACAATTTTATCAGGGAAGTCATTTATAAATATCATGAATAATAAAGGTCCAAATATTGACCACGAGGTACACCCACATTTATATCATATTGTTTTGACATATAACCATCAAGGACAACCTGATTTTTTCTCTTATTTAAGAAGGATTTAATTATGTTAAGTATTCGTCCAGTAATACTATAGGATTTGATTTTCATTTTTTTTTTTATTACATTTTCACCCCAAACAAGGCACATTGCCACTTTGATGTAGGGGGCTGCTATTAGGGACACAGGCTACAGGGGTACTAGGTGGGGAGTTGGACAGCAAGATGTCGGTTCACATTACACTTGAACTTCTGCATGTCAGTACAGTTGGGGAAGCAGGAACCTGGCAGGAAGTTCCAAAGTCTAGCGGTTCTGGGGAAGAAACTACTGGAGTAGAAGGCTCTCTTACATCTAGGGATCTCTACTGTGAAGGGTGGGATTGTACTGCTTGTTAGGTTTGCCGGGGGTATTTACGTAGAGGGGGCACAAGTGCTTGAAGCTTGTCCGAACATACACCGTTAAAGTACTTGTAGAACAGGCAGAAGGATGCTACATTGTGTCAATGGGACAGAAGCTGAAGCTTGGATGATAGTTCAGGACCTATTAGGTTGGCGACTCTCTTTTGAACCTTGTCTAGGAGTGAAACACTAGTAGCAGATACACTGGCCCAAATATGATAACAATGCTCCATACATGGGCGAATGGTGGCCTTATAGAGGTACAGGATACTTTCAGGGGTCAGTAGCTTTCTAGCACGGTAGAGAGAGCCTACCTTTTTTTGCAGTGGTCCTGGCAATGCTCTCAATGTAATTGTTCTAACTCATGTTTCCTGTGAACGTTAGGCCGAGGAGTTTAAAAGATGTACTTTCAGATAAAGAGTCATTGGCCATTGCTATTGGTGGTAGAGAAGGTTTCTTGTAGCTATTGAAGGAAACAAGTTTAGTCTTGGCAGCATTGAATGTGACCATCCATTTTTGTCCCCATTTCACTACAGATTGGAGGTCATCCTCTAGTGTTTCTGCCATTTCTTTACATATGTGTTCATTTGTTTTCCTGTCGTGTCTGTTATAGAGTGTGGTGTCATCAGCATATATACCCATCTCGGAGGCAATTTTGTCGGGGAGGTCATTTATGAATAATAGGAATAATAGAGGTCCAAGGATAGACCCCTGAGGCACTCCCACATTTATATCATATTGTTTAGATGTACAGCCATTTAGGACAACCTGGATTTTTCTCTTATCTAAGAAGGATTTAATTATGTTAAGTATTCTTCCAGTGATAACGCATGATCTGATTTTCCTAAGACTTTCGTGCCATACCCTGTCAAAAGCCTTAGATATATCTAGAGCTACCGCTCTACCCTCCCCTGCTTTATCAAGTCAATGGTATATATGCTCGGAGATTACAGTTAGAATGTCTGCTGTGGAACAGGCTTGCCTAAATCCATATTGTTGGTCGGTAAGAAGTTTAGCATCTGTTAGGTGATGGACTAGAACTTGGTTAATTATGGACTCAAATATTTTGGCAAAAAGTTGGAGGAGGCTAATGGGCCGGTAATTTACTGGGTCAGTTCTTTCGCTAGAATTCTTGAAAACTGGTACCACAGGAGCAGTTTTCCAGCATGCAGGAAAGCAAGATTCATTAAGGCATTTGTTATCAAGTTTGGAGAGGATTGGAGCTACTTCGGCAGAGCACTTTTTTAATAGCACAGCCGGGATGAGATCAGGTCCACATGCTTTGCAGTGTCAAGATTTTTCATAATGTCATGCAACTGATTTCCAGATCGTCAAGTGTGGTATATCTCCGCAAAGGAAAATCTGGGAGAGGGTGGTTAGCAGGGTTATGCCATACCCTGTCCAAGGCCTCAGATATATCTAGAGCTACTACCCTACCCTCGCCTGCTTTATCCTGTGCATGGTATATATGTTCAGAGATTACAGTTAGGATATCTGCAATAGAATGGGCTTGCCTAAACCCATACTGTTTGTCGGACAGAAGTTCAGCGACTGTTAGGTAGTAGACTAGAGCTTGATTAATTATGGACTCAAATATTTTGGTGAAAACAGGGAGGAGGCTAATGGAGCAATAATTTAATGGGTCAGTTCTTTCACCAGAATTCTTGTAAACTGGTACCACAGAAGTAGTTTTCCAGCAGTCAGGAGAGCAAGATGCATTAAGGCATTTGTTGAAAAGTTCAGAGAGGCCTGGAGCAACCTCAGCAGATCATTTTTTTAATAGTACAGCAGGGATGAGATCAGATCCACATGCTTTTGAGGTGTCTAGGTTTTTTATGATATGTACTTGAGAAGGAGAGATTTTCAAATCATCTAGTGTGGTTTCTATCCGCAGAGAAAAATCAGGGAGGGAGTGGTTTGCTGGGTCCAAAGTAGAGTTGGAGGCAAACCAACGGGCAAGCAGATTGGCCTTCTTGTTTGCCGTGCAAACAACGTCAAGATTGGAGGAGTTGTTGATTACCCAATATTTACTACATTATTATAGATTTTTCAGAAATCATGAGTTCCTCATTTCTACACTTCAATGCATTTTCTGGTGGTTTCTTTCTTTGGTGTGGCTATTTCCTTCTTGCAGTTACTTCTAGCTTCCATATACTTTTGTCTATTTGTACTGGATTTATGTTGGATAAGTCTGTGGAATGCATGTTGCTTTTGAGCAATGGCAGCTGTGCATGGAGAAGTAAACCATTAGGGAGAGTGGGGTTTGCTATAGAACTTCCGTGTGCGAACATGAGCTTCAATTGTTGCTTTAAACAATTCAGTGGTCTCATTTGTGCAATGTTGAGCAGAAAGAGAAAAGATATTTCCCCATGGAGCATCTCTGATGTGATCCCTGATGGCATCTCTGTCAGCCTTATTGTAGTACCTTATCATTTTGAGCAATGGCTCTTCAACTTGGGGTTGTGAGTTTCGGGTGATGTCTATCATTATCACAGTGTAATCAGAGTTTCTGCCCAGAGTTGGGCATTTCTTACATAATCCTCAGGAACTGTGGTCATAATTAGGTCCAGAAATAAGTCTTGCTGATCCTAACAATCTGGGAAATGGGTCGGGAATGTTACTATCTGTGTCAAGGAATGGGAGATAGAAAAGTTATATGTGATGCTACCAGTTATGTCAGTGTAGTTAGAGAAGCCAAGCCAATTACTGTCATGGATGTTCAAGTCGCCAAATACATGTATTTGAGCGCTAGCTTTTAGATAGAGTGTTACACCTATGTTGTCAGAGCCGTGATTGATTAGAGTACAGTTTTGGATCAAGGGAGAGTGATAAAGAAAATATAAGTTGCTAATGCTATGTTGTAAAATCAGTCAAAAGCACATGAAGGCCTAGTTGTCTGATTCTATTATGGATAATGTGTTATGAATATAGACTCTTGTTGCAAAATCCCAACATTGTCATCTCCCCTAATGGGATGCGACTGGGGACCGCTTGTGAATTTCATACTTCCATGGAACTTCATCATTCAAGAAGTTGGTTAAACCCGCATAAGGTTAGTGCCATTTACATTTAGAGTTGAGGCATGTCGTAGGTCTCACCCAGAACTCTGATTTCAGTGGCCCAAGCTACTGTCTTATACAGTTGGTTAATTTTGCACAGGATTGTTACTTTTGGAGTTTACAACGATTTTTATTGAATGAAAAACAATATTTTATGATAAAACCTTTTTATGCAAGATATAAGAATATAAAAGTTACTTTCAGTCATTTATACAAACATCATGAAAAAAGTTGAGTGCATAATAGTCACAAGTCAAAATGTTCATAGTGTCAATAATATGTGTATGTAAATAATATATGTATGTGAGTAATTGGCAGTGTGGCATTGTGTATGTCTGTGTGCGTTGGCTTTATTTTGTTCTTGTATGTATAGATGTGCACAAGTTGATGAAGGCTAGTACATACAGCGTTGAGTCTTTTTCTTTTACGACTCACCTCCCTTACACAAGACGATGTTGTTAAGCGACATCTTTGGGTGTCTTCAGGTGCAGCCGGTGAAGTCTAGAGACAACTGATTTTGTTGATCAGGTTTTATAGAATTTTTTAAACAATTATTTTCACATATAAGATGTATTACTTCTTGGGTTTGAAACGATTTTAATTGGTTGGAAAATATTTTGATTTCACACGTTGCTGTAAAAAACAACTTGATAAAAAGAACGAATCACAACAAAGTGAAGAAAGAAAAGGGGTAGAAATTAAAGCCATTTGCTTTTTAGCGTTCGTTCAAATCGCATCTCGATGTTAAAATTCCACACCAGACTACCAAAAGGAAAAGAAAAGTAAAGAAGAGGAAAAAGTAAGAGGAAGAACTAAGAACAAAAAGATGTAGCTTATATTAAGTTGTTCGTCATCTAATTTGCAACAAGAAGAGATTGAAAACAATTCTTTAAAAGAAGTTACCAGTAGCATAATTACATGACATGGTTTTAATTTTAAAAGTAACAGTTGAATGTTTTCATTTCATCAATTTTTTATTTAACATTCTATCTAACTTTTTTATTCCTACAACGATTTTATGCTTTCAATTCATTTGGAACATATGAGATGAGTTGATACTTATTAAAATGTTTCCCTGATTGAGAAGTTAGGGTTAGTATGATAAAATTAAGTAAGGTGGGGTAGTATAATACATATATATAATTTCTTTTATTTTTAGAGATTGTTTTTGAAATATCATTAATTTCGACATATACAATTTTCGTTTAACGGATCTAGATTGTTATTTTAAAAAACAGTCACCGTTAATTTAGAGTTAAGCTCAATGTATCTATTTAATAGGTGCAGAGCATATATAGTGTAAAATTTTGTTGAAAATTCAAAGACTCACGTTTTCTGTTTTATAACCTTCGTTTATTTACTGGATTTTTTCCATTACAGCTGTTTCGTTAGTGGGAAGGCAATTTTACGAGTTATGTGTCCATAAAAATATCCTGTCCCCACCAACTTCTTCAGATGTTTTTCAGATGTTTTTCCATTAGATTGTTACAACAAAAGGTACATTTTTAACATGCTGAACATCGTATTCGGGTAAAAAGACTTCCAAAGCCATGCATCCTTACTTCCACCATCGCATATATATATATATATATATATTAAATGAAATATGAGGAAGTTTGCTCCTCTTAATAGTGTTGAGCTTTTCTTATCTTGATAAGATTGGTTTTGTTAAAGATTTACTCTTTGATAACATAATTATATATATATATATATATATATATATATATATTTATTTAACAAAGCCAAGTTTATCAAGATAAGAACAGCTCAACATTATTAAGAGGAGCAAACTTCCTCATCTTTCATTTAATATATATATATAACTACTTTATTTACTCACACCAATATACGAAAGTATAAATTTATGCATAAACTTTAAGTATTTACTTCAACAGTGCTCAATATGTAGGTAGAGCTATATATATTTTATAACTTACTATATATATATATATATATATATATATATATATATATATATATATATATATATATATATATATATGAGAGAGAGACAGAGAGACAGAGAGGGGGGAGAAATAGAGATTAGAGTTATTGCTTAGGAGAAAACTAAACACTTAAACTTTCATAAATATAAATTGTTACTCAAAAAATATGAAGGAAACTTTAATTTTATTATCTTCACATCTTTACAATTTTGCATCTTTAAACCTTCATATATTCACATCTTCACATATTTATTCTTCGCATCTTTTCAGTATTACATTTTTACATCTTCACATCTTTTCAGTTTTACATTTTTAAATCTTCACATCTTTTCAGTATTACATCTTCACATTTTTACAATTTTATAATTGTAGCATAAAAGAAGAATCTTACAGTGAGGTTATTTTTTTATCTCATAGATTCAAAAAGTAAAGTCAGAACTATTTTTTTATTTTAGTCAGAGCAGCTTCAGGTGTCATCTATCGCAGGTGTTGTGTTGGCTGTTTGCATCTGTTTCAAAACTCTCTTGACATTTGGTGGAAAATGCCAGGCAAGAACGATGCCTGGCTGTGGGTGCCTATTAGGGTTTTATTTTTTTGCTTCTTCAGGCAAAGACAGCAGCAACCAAGAAAGTAGCAGCAGGAACAACAATCACAAAGAATGACATCATTTCTTGTTTACGATTTCTGTAAGGAATCAGCAGTTATGAAAGTGTAGAGTTTCATCAAAACAAATAAAAAAAAAGAAGGAAAAAAATGAAAGAGAAAGAACATTGAAATTTGATGATTGAAGAAACTGAAAAAGTGAAGAGTAAAATTTCCATCTTGATTTGTCTCCCCTTGTTTGCCAAAGTGATTTCACATCTTGAGATACTGAAGAGAAGATAGTTGTTCATCATCATCATCATCATCATCATCATCATCATCATAAGCTCCATTTTACATAATCATCATCTTTTTCTCAAATTCATTCCTATCACTTTCTCCCGTGTTTTCTGTGCTTTCCCCTTGTCAAATAAACCTGCTACCTCATCTGTTCTAAATCTGCTAATCTAAGAATTCTCACACGTTCTTACAATGTGACCAAACCAACAAGGTCTCCTGCTTTTCAGAAATGTCTCTATACTGTCTAGATTTAATCCTTCTCTGAGTCCATCAGAACTAAGCATGTCTTTAACAATCATATTACACATCCATAATATCATTCTCATAAACCCTTTCTTTCTATGCAACATATGTTCTTCACCCTCACTGGCCAGGTTTTCCATACATCATCACATATGCATGCCTGATAAACTCTTCTTTTCGTCAACAGTGGTAATGCTCTGCTGGTTAGTAATGACAGAAGTTTCCTCAACTTACTCCATCCACTTCTAACTCTTGCAATCACACTAGCAAAAGTAGACATTTATTAAAAGATTTTAAAATATATTTAAAAGAAGAGTCATCATATTAGTTTTACCATGATTTACATATTGGCATGTGTTGGATGGCTTTTAGAAATTGACTTCTAAACTAACTTATCTCTGACCAGGTTTTATTCCCTTTTTTTTGCAAATCCATGTTTTTATTTTCATTGGCCTTGCCCTTCTTTATAACTACTAACCCAAGAACTCTCATCCATTCTTTCATTGTGACCAAACCAATGAAGTCTCCTGTTCTGCACACATCTCTCCATATACTATCTCAAGTTTAATTTTCCTCTGAGATCAACAGATCTAAGTATGACTTTAAGATTCACATTACACATTCATAATCAATTTCCTATTATTCCTCTCCATGCAACACATGTAATCAAACCTCACTGATGAGGTTTCAATTCCATATATCATCACACTGCATAATGTATACACATGCCAGATAAACTTTTCCCAAGATGGTAATGCTCTGTTAAGAATGGCAAAAGTTCCCAGAACTTACTTCATCCACTCCTAAATCTAGTAACTACAAAGGCACCTGCTTTCCCTTGTGCTCCAATCGTATCACTGAGATAAAAAAAAACTTTTGGACAACCTCAATAGCTTCACTCAACAAATATACTTTGTCAACATCTGAGTTTTTCATCCATCTCCATAGCCTTTTATTTTAAATTTAAAAATTAATGTCATGTCAGGTGACCATGCTACCTGTATCTTTTCTGAGAGAAGTTTTAGTATTTTTATCTCTTTCACATATTTAATCATATATATATATATATATATATATATATATATATATATATATATATATATATATATATATATATATAAAATAAAAATAAAATAAAAATACTTTTGTATGCAAAATCCGATCCCGCATTTTGCTAATTTTGCTTTCCCTCTGATGAGAAGGAAAGTATTTCTTCAAAACTCCGCGGATTAAGGACTATCCACTTATCAAGTGTTTCCTTTTCAGATTAAATGTGTTTTTAACTCTTTTTCAAAGTGGTTCTTAACATGCTTTATTAACTGTTTGCTCCTCTCTCTCTCTATATATATATATATCTATATATATATATATATATATATATAATAAAATATGTCTTGGCAACTGTGTGAAAAGCATATCTTTTTTTTCTTTTATTAATATTATTGGAATTTTCCCCCTTTTCCTTGTACATATTTGTGAATTATTCCATAGATCTCGGCCTTTTGGATTATTTTGGACCATCTTCCAATTACGTGATTTCCTTCGATTTTACTTGTGCAAATGGAAATTCAATTAACTTTCTTGGAGTTATATTTTTGGATTTTAGCATCATTGGATTATTTAACTTTCACCAGACTATCCATTCACGTGTAATCACCTTTTTCTTCACCATATTCACTCTGCTTCATTTTTTGTTATCAAGTAAGATCTTTGACTTACTTGCAGTTTCATCAAATACTTTTGTATGTAAAATCCGATCCCGCATTTTGCTAATTCCTACCCTCTGATGAGAAGGAAAGTATTTCTTCGAAACTCTGCAGATTAAGGATTATCTACTTATCTAGTGTTTCCTTTTCAGATTAAATATCTTTTTAACTCTTTTTCAAAGTGTTTTTTAACATGTTTATTAACTGTTTGCTCTTATATATATATATATATATATATATATATATATATATATATATAATGAAAGATGAGGAATAAAAATTATATATAACTTTATTATATCTTCAGAACAATAAGAAAAAGTTGAGGGGAAATTTAAGAAAAAAACCTCTTTAGGCCATGGCATTTCCAAGTTAAATTGAGCTTTTCTTATCTTGATAAGTTTTGCTTTGTTAAAGATTTACTCTTTGATAATATAATTATTTTATTTTGTATATATATATATATATATATATATATATATATATATATATATATATATATATACACTTCATATATGTAAATGATATAATAATATATATGCCGCTCTTCATTTGGGGGTAAAATTAGTCAAAGGGAAAATTATTCCCAACTCGCATTTACGTAAAAATGCACTTTCGTATAATTCATTCAAAAATGTATTGCAAAAATAAAAACAAATAACATCTAAATATATATATATAGTAAGTTATAAAATATATATGGCGATTAAGCTACACTGAATATTGCGCATTTCATACACTCTAGGACTCTTCAGGCTTATTCCCTCTGCTTCACGTATAAGCCTGAAGAGTCCTAGAGTTGTTGAAACGTGGAATATTCAGTGTAGCTTAATCGCCATGTATATTTTATAACTTACTGACTAGCTCTACCTACGTATTGAGCACTTTTGAAGTAAATAATTCAAGTTTACGCATAAATTTATACTTTCGTATATTAATTTTATGTGAGTAAATGAAGTACATATAATATATATATATATATATATATATATATATATATATGTAGAGAGAGAGAGAGAGAGAGAGAGAGAGGGGGGTAGGAGATATTAAAACTACATATAAAACAATAACAGAAAGATTCTCTTATTCTCAGTTTCCTCTTAAAACCCCTAAAGTTTTAGCTTCAAATTTTAAACATTTTTCAAAATTGGAATAATTTCTAAAATTGTTTGAAGCACAACATGGGCTTAGAATGACTGGATGTGCAACTAGTTGGAATAATGCAGCTCTTATAGCGTCGGACTAGATTTAGTTGGGACGATTAATCAGAGTTGGAAATTGGAAAACTTGAAATTTTGAAGGGGAATAGGAATTGATGCAAGAATTGGAAAAATGTTCACCTAATTTCCAATTCAAAAAAAGATTCTCCTAATTGTTTTTGGTTTAAAATTTAATTTTCTATAGTTGGTACTAGTGATAAAATGATGTTTATCGATTTAAAACGACCAGTAAAAATAAAATTTATAAATCGTAATAGCGGATTTAGGTAAAAATTGCACCCGAAACATGGCCAGGTAAAAATAGCACAGGTAAAATTGGCACAACTAGATAAATAGGAAAAAATGGCATGACAAATTTATTTTGTTATTTGTATCATATCTTGTGTACAGTACATGAAGGGAAATCATTTAAAAGTTTATTAAAAAGATTATATCTACATTTAAAAGTAGATGAGGATTCTGGACTAAATCCCCCTCCTTCCACAAAAAAATAAATGAAATTCTACCTTTGTAGGCGATTGAGCTATTTTAGAATCTGAAATCTGAAATCGAGAGTTTAGAAGAGAATCGTAATTGTAACAGAATCAGGAAAAATATTGTAATTGTCCCATCATTAGTTTCAAGTCAGCGCATGCACAACATATGGCAGTAAGTAAAACAGATGTAAGTGTGATGATGATGGTGAATTATGATGATGATAATGATGGTGATGACGACGACGATGATGATGATGATGATGATGATGGTAGTTGTGGTGGTGCAGCAGCAGCAGTAACAGCAGTAACCTTCCCCCCTGCGGATGATTTCTTCTGCACATTAAACCACAGGCAAAATAAGTCAACATCTTTCTAAAAATAATAGTACACATTCTGGCATAATAGTTGAAGTAATTAACAACAACATATTCACTGACTTTGTAATAGAAAAAAAAAAATCTTGAAAAAATATAATCAAGTTATAATGAAATTTAATTGAGATGAACTTGTTATTGAAACTGTCATAAATAAAAAACACTTTCCATCCATGGATGTACCATGGAAAAAAGTGGCTGGTTACTTTTAATGCATCTAAAACCAAGCATCTGTCTTTATATCATCAATGCTCTGATCCCCATCTGGCATCAATTGAAATGAATCGCTCTCATCTTGGGGAAACTCCATGTTTTGACAAACTTCTATAGGCTTGACATTTACTCCTGATCTAAAATGGAACCCATACATCAAATCTGTTGCCAAGGTTGCTGGAAAAATGGTGGGATTCTTCTATCGATCCAGTAGATATCTACTTGCTAATGTAATTCTCTACCTATATAAGAGCCAGGTACATCCAAGTATGGAGTATTGTTGCCACATCTGGGCAAGAGCTGCTAGAAAGACTTTACCCTGCCTTGAGTTCAAAATAGACTCTGTAGCCTAGTGGGGGATGCCCTTTTATCTTCCCTGCAACCTCTTTCCCACAGAAGAGACGTTGCGAGCTTATCTCTGCTTTGTCATTATTTTCATGACGAATGATCGACTGAGCTCCAATCTCTGGTCCCACTTCGCCAAACTTTCACGAAAAACACTCGTCTAGCTGAAAACACTATCAATAATTTCCTGACTCTTCATCTGTGCCTTAACCTAAACGTATATTCCATGAATAAAGCTTCTTTTTTAGAACTGCACACTTGTGGAACTCTCTTCTGTTTGCCTGCTTTCCAACTGACTACAGTATGGTTGTCTTCAAGTCCAACATAAACAAGTTCTTGTTGAGCTTGACATTCCTCTTAAGTAATCCAATTTACCAAATTTACACTACTAACAATGACTAAGATGTTGTCCCATTGACTACTGTACACGCTTTAACCCTTATCCTCGAGTGGCCTCTGGGCCTTGATAAGTAGTACTTTGTTTGTGAAAAAAAAAAACGTCCACCACTTTTTCTCACTCCTTCGTTAATATAATTCCTATAGTCACTAATTTGTGTCCTTATAAATAATAATAATAAATTTGAGTCCTTATAAATAATAATAAATTTGTGTCCTTATAAATAATAATAATAATAAATTTCTAAGAAAAGAAACTACTCTCTCTCTCTCTTTTATTTTTCTTATCACCTTGTTCAAACTGGGAAGGGAGCATCCTAGTGGATGCTAAACATTCATTTGCTAACTCAGATAATCCAACCAAGAGATCTTATTAAGATTCTGACTGTCCCTTTAAGTGCAATTGTTTGAATCTCTCTTGCACTTGGTTCACTGGGTATGGCAGACATAGGTACTTGTAAAATCAAATAAAAAAACGTACAAGACTAATCATAGCGACACTAAAACAAATTTAAATTAGCAACAAAAATAAACTTTTTTATTCACTTTCACTTCAAACAAACAAAAAAAAAATGCCACTCAAATGTAAGAGGCTACTATGAGTAAATGATTATGTCTTTAGGGACACTCTAAGAGGGGAGTTTAGCAGCGAGATGTCTGTTCACATTACATTTAAATTTCTGCTTGTTAGTAGAGTTGGGAAGAAAAATACAGGGAGAAAATTCTAAAGTCCAGCAGTTTGAGAGAAGAAACTTTCAGAGAAAAAGACTGTCCAGCATTAGGGGACTTCTACAGTAAAGGGGTGGGATTTTGCTGCTTGTTTAGGGTATTTACGTTGAGGGGGGTCACCAGTACTACAAGTTCATCTGGGCATGTTCCATTAATTCCCTTATAAAACAAGCACAGGAATGTAATATTGCGACAATGGGTGAAGGTTTGGATCTTAGTTGAGCAATTTACTCGCTTTCTTTTTGTTTTATGAACGGGGTAAGGGCATTCCAGAAAAATGTCAGCAGCACCATTGATAAGCAAAAACTTGTCCTTAAAAAATTCCAATAGAATTTTATTCTCAAATCACTTGCTTTTGGAATTCTCTTCCTACTCCCTATTTCCCCAACCTATATCAATATGGAAAAATGTTTATGTAATACTGTTACAATATTTTTATATAATTAGAGGGTATGATTAAAGAAAATTGGAATGTTCTATTTTATAGACACTGGCGATAGGAACTGACCAATCAAATGGAGTCATGCTCTGCTAGCAACCAATCAGAAACCAGAATCACTCAATAAAACATACTAAATATTTTAGAATTCCCACACATAATTTTACAGTTCAAGACTTATACAGATTAACTACTCATCAGAAATTCTTCTAAAATTAAAAATAACTTTCAATTCAAAATGAACAAATATCTTGCTACACAATTCACCATCCAGATTACATTCATATAAATCTAGCATCTACCCCAGTAGCTCCTTACACTTTAATGGCAATATTTCTTGTT
Organism: Euprymna scolopes; assembly: GCF_053919585.1. NCBI lineage: Eukaryota > Metazoa > Mollusca > Cephalopoda > Sepiida > Sepiolidae > Euprymna > Euprymna scolopes. Next base: position 193,420,674 of record NC_136483.1, read on the forward strand.
TGAGGATATACAAAATTAAGTAAAATAAATTTTAGGGAATCTTTTGTATTCAGTAATGTCGTTTGAATAGATATGAAGCCAATATGTTGCATCCATGCGCTTGTGACAAAACCATGGGGCCCTCAATCGCCAATGATCACCAACTCCAACATTGTGTGCTATGGATTTCTTTTTTTTTCATCTTTTCATTTTGGCCATATCATCATCTCTTATGCATTGGCGACTGTCGAGGAGGTGGACTGGCTTATAAGAATAAAAATATAAGAAAACAAAAGAAAACACACATTCTGTAAACATTAGTTGCATTTTAGGTGTGTGTGTGTGTGTGTGACACCATCGATTCTTCACACACTAAGGTACACATTTACATTTCATCAAAGCAGTGTTCATCAGTTGATGACAGCCTATCACAATTTCCTAAAATTTTCTCAATCACATTCAAACCACAATTTGCATTCTACTATATCTCTCCGACCACTCTTGACCTCCAGCTCGCCACTTACATCCAACTGTGAAAAACTCGCAACTGTTGACAACTGAACACTGTCCTTAACTCATAAATGTCATCAACCGACAAACCTAAGACTGTTCTCAACCATTCTCAACTGTGATAAAAACTATTGCAAAACCCAGTCATTCTTAAAATTAGCACTAAAATATACTAACCAATCCTTTGTTCGGTTCTTTGTGTCCATACTTGCCACACCTTGATCAACAATCCCAGTTCAGCTTTAACGTCTTATCTATTGTCTTTCCACTAACCCCATTTTCTATACTTTTGTTGACTTGATTAATTATTTCCTCTTGTCTTTTTTGTACTTCTTTTTCCCTTTTCTTTCTACTTCTCAACACTTGGGAAGGGTGGGGGTGGGTCGCCAATAGTATCACCTACTTACTTTACAAGTGCTTCCACCTACATTTTTACAAGTGCTTCAATGCAATTAATTGTGAATAAACATCTTGTTGTAGAACTCTCCACCCATATTTCTCCTATAAATCTAGCCCCCATCACAGAAACCCTTTGATTCAGTGGCAGTGTGCCTTGTTTTGGTTAAATAAAAGTTAATAAAACAGTCTGGTCTGGTAGCGCTAGTGACACATGGATTGGTGCACATGACACTAGTTTCTCCGTCTTGGACAACGTACACCAAAGAATTTCTTACCTTGTAAGTCACACACTGTCTGCCATGCTCCAGCCTTTGACACATCACTTTGCTTAGTTCATAAGTGCATTCCAATGAACTTACTACACTTGTATCCCTCCTCAACATAATTAGCCATGACCCATTCGACTAGCAATAAAACTCTGCCTCTTTCACTGAAGAGGCCTCTGAATGATAGAAGATTTTCCATTCTAATTGATTATTTCTTCAGACTACTCGCCTTTAGAATCCCCTCCACACTCCCTGTTTCCTTGACTGTACCCACATGCAGAACTTCAAATGCAGTGTAAGCAAATATCTTTTTACCTAGCTCCCCACCTATGGTGTTCCTATAAATCTAGACCCTATCACAGTAGCCTCTATGCTTCAGTGGCAATATGATTTCTTTGGGTCGGACAAAGGAAATAACAAAAAATTGAAGTCACACTAAACAACAGGAAAACGATTATTTCAGTTACATTAATTAGATTGATTAGCCACAGAATTCAAAATACTAAAACATCACCCGATTACAATTGACTTCTGCAAATGTCACCGCCTTTTAATTTTAAATCCCAAAGGTGAATAATTGGAATGTTTTCCTATTATAGCAAATTCTTTTATAAATTTCCAGACAAAATATTAAATTACAATACAAACTTTCTGTTGCCACCAGCAGTATTTGTTTTACCTCCTGTCCAGGTCTGGAGTGGTTTTGAAAAGTCAGAGCACTAGGATTAGTGTGTTCTGGCCTAAAAATTTCCTGAGCATTTAGCATCCCCCAATCTGTTCATATTACACTTAAATTTCTGCATGTTAGAAAAATACAGAGAGCGAATTCTAAAGTCTAGCAGTGTGAGGGAAAATACTTTTAGAATAAAAAGTTCTCTGGCATTAGAGGACCTTTACATTGAATGCATGGGATTTTGCTGTTTGTTGAGGGTATTTATGTTGAGAGAGCCATTAGTGCTCCGAGTTCGTCTGAGTATATTTCATTAAAGTACTTTGTTGGGGATTTGCATAATTTCCCCAAACAAGTTAGAACAGATACATCGGGAGCATTGCCAGGCTGCTGCGAAGAAGGTGGGCTCTTTCTACCATGCTAGAAAGTTACTTACACCTGAAGTATCCTGTACCTCTATAAGGCCACCATTCGCCCATGTCTAGAATATTGTTGTCACATTTGAGCCGGTGCATCTGCTACTCGTCTCTCACTCCTGGACAGGGTTCAAAAGAGAGTCGTCAACCTGATAGGTTCTGAACTGTCATCTAAGCTTCAACTTCTGTCCCATCAATCAAATATTGCATCCCTCTGCCTGTTTTACAAGTATTTTAATGGTTGATGCTCCGATGAACTACAAACCCCTGTACCTCCTTGATATAAATACCCCCGACAAACCTGATAAGTCCCACCCCTACACAGTAGAGATCCCTAGATGTAAGAAAGCCTTCTACTCTAACAGTTTCTTCCTCAGAACTGCTAGACTTTGGAATTCCCTTCCAGGTTCCTACTTCCCCTAACTGTACTGACATGCAGAAGTTCACATGTAATGTGAACAGACATTTTTCTGCTCAACTCCCTACATAGTAACCCTACAATATGTCCCTGATATTAGACCCCCTACATGAAAGTGGCACTGTACCTTGTTTGGAGTGAAAATGTAATAAAAATCAAAAAGAAATATACTATAAATAATACAAAATAAACTTTTGTTTATCTATGAAAAAGAAAGAAATTACTTTTTTGTGCGCAAATGTGTCTGTACAAAATGTAAGAGAGGAAGAAAGTAAGGAATTGGGAGTGTGAGAGGAAAGGAAATAGATGATGTTTTGCAGGCGAGATGAGAGAAAGAGAGAATCAAGTAATGTTCCTTGGTGTGTGATATAGCCAATGTGTGTATGTGTGTTGTGTGTGTTACTGTATTCGCTCTGCATGCGGGCTGTCCACGTCCTCTCATTCTCTCTCTATCTGCCAAAAGAAGTCCTTTTTGTCCTTTTTATATTTTTTAAAGAGGCTCCAGAAACTGGCAGAAATAAACTTTCTTATTAGGCCCTGATTGGTCAAAAATTCATATTTTTGGTGAGGAGAGTATTTTCTACTACGTTGGCCCTTTTTCAAGAGCCCTGCTTTTTGACCCCAAGGGGTTTGGTGTGGGTGAATGCGGTAATGCCAGTGCAAATGAATTTTAAGAAACACTCCTGTGAATAAATTTTAATGTGTGTGTATGACTTGGGAAGAAATAATAAGAAACAGTACAACTTCAAAAACAACACTGTGATTAACAAGAAACTAATCCCTTTTCAAATAAAAGGTAAAACCTTGGAGGGTGGATCTGCTGAGGCTAAACAGAACTATACTTCATTCTTACAGTAACAAAGTATCTGTTAGACTGATTGTTAAGGGTGTATCTCTGATTGGTACGAATAGCGTCTACAAGCTACCACGATTAGAATTACATTAAAGATTGAAAAATAATTTAAAAGATGCTACTTTTAGTAACTGTTGAATTTGATAACGAATTGGAAGAGATAGTGAGATAAAGAATGACAGACAATTCATACAAATAAATAGCAAAATAAAAAAGTGGCATGTCTGTGAAGAAAAGCAAAGTCAGTATTTTTTTTTTTTACATAGAGGGCACCACTTATCAAGGTCCGGAAGCCACTCGAGGATAAGAGTTATTGTGTGTACAGTGATCAATGGGATAGTATCGTAGTAATCGTTAGTATTGGAGATTTGGTAAAGTGTCTTACTTAAGGGGGCGATTCATCAGGAATTTGTTTATGTTGGACTTGAAGACATTCAAGGCGTAGTCAGGTGGGAAACAGGCAAATGGAGGAGAGTTCCACAATATTTGTTCCTTAATCTACAGCAACACATCAAAGGCTGTAAATGACAAAGTTCTCTCTGATTCTCTCTCCTCTTATCTCGAGCGCGTGGTTCAGTGGGAGAAGTCATGGCTAGTTACCTTTAATGCATCTAAAACCAAACTCCTATCTTTACATCATAAACGCTTTGATCCCCATCTGGTATCAATTGAAATGGATGGCTCTCGTCTAGGAGAAGCCCCGTGTTTTGACAAGCTTCTGGGTTTGTCCTTTACTCCTGATCTGAAATGGAACACGTACATCAAGTCTGTTGCCAAGGTCGCTGGAAAGATGGTGGGTTCCTTCTACTGCTCCAGAAGATATCTCACTACTGATGCAATTCTCTATCTATATAAAAGCCAAGTACGTCCAAGGATAGAATACTGCTGCCATATATGGGCAGGAGCTGCTAAAAACAGCCTATCTTGCCTTGACAGAGTACAAAATAGACTTTGTGGCTTAGTGGGGGATGCCCTTTTCTCTACCCTGCAACCTCTATCCCACAGAAGAGACGTTGCGAGCCTATCCTTGTTTTATCGTTATTTTAATGGCAGATGCTCGTCTGAACTCCAATCTCTGGTCCCCCCTCGCTAATCTTTTATGAAAAACACCCGTCTAGCTGAATCCACCGTGAAAAATTTCCCCCACTCTTTATCTGTGCCTAAATCAAAACGTGGATTCCATGAACAAAGCTTCTTTCTTAGAACTGCACGCCTGTGGAACTCTGTTCCGTCTGCCTGCTTTCCACCTGACTACAACTTGGATGTGTTCAAGTCCAACGTAAACAAATTCCTAATGAACCGCCCCCTTAAGTAAACACTTCATCAAATCTCCACACTAACATATTGTATTTGCAATAACCCTTATCCCTGAGTGGCTTCCGGGCCTTGATAAGTGGTGACCACCGTGTGAAAAAAAAAAAATCAAAATGAATGCTTTGGAATAATGTTTCTGTGGTTTTGCTATTTATGCATGACAAAATTAGGCACGATAAATGTATGACTAGGTACAACAACTACTCCTGCTGCTTGTCTAGTCACATGATTCTAGCAACCAGTGAGGATGGACAACCGCTGATTCTAAGAACTTCAAAGATATTTGCCAAAAATAAACTCTCGATATTTTTTTTAAGTCTGAAAAAATAAAATGAATAAAAACCAATCGATTTTAATTTAGACGGACTAAAGAAAATCGAGAGTTTATTTTTAGCAAATATCTTTTGAGGTTTTGCCAAAAATAAAATCGAAATTTTTCCCTCTTAAGCTTCAAAAATATTATTTAATAATGGTTTCCTCGATATTTTTGTAGTCAGAATTCTTTCTAAAAAGACATCGGGTACTTGTAGGAGGGATAACAAGAACGTTGCCAACATGCTAAATGAAAGTGATTTTTGTGAAACGAACTGGATTCAAACTTGGACCACGTCACCGCCTGGAGTAATAGTGTCCGTCAGGATCTCAGCCATAATTTTTTATTAATTGTATATACTAATGATGTAGCAGTATATTAGGACATCTGATTCTTATACAGAGAGAGGATTGCATAAGTAATCTGGTACTTTCTGGAAGGTGATCGATTCAACAATTTTTCCAGCAACTTTCGCAATGATGTTGATGTAAGTCCTTCATGTCAGGTTTGGAAATTTTATAAACTGAATTGCCACATTTTTTTTTTAATTTTGTTTCTTTACAACTATTATAATTTCCGAAAGACTATTTTTTCTATGTTGGTTTTCTGCCTAAACAGGAAGTAATATAGCAAGACTTATTTTCTCTCACAGATAAATATCTCTGCTAGGCGATTTGGCTACACACTCACCAATTAGCTTACAGAGTGCATAAATTTCATCTGTCACCTTAAAGAACTTTTTCGGCTTCTTTGGGAATCATAATCTGTCAGCAGAGAGAGAGAACCCTGGAAGCAACGAAAAAAAAAAAGATTCCTTCTCTTTTTCCTGTTCCTGTCCACCGTACGCTTTAGCATCAACAATCTTTGCCTGATCGTCAACAGCATAAAAAACTTTCCTTTCTTCACTTGGACACCATCCAATTTTCTTCCACTTAAATAAATCTTTTCGTTGGTCTTTTAAAAGGCATTTTGTTTTTTCGTCCATGCAACATTTTCGTTACATAGAATTAATATATAGAAGTATTACACACATCTGTCATCCTAGTAGATGATTAAAACAAGGACATCCTCTCAAGAAGAGAACCATTCATTTTGACAGGAATAAAACAAAATCTAAGCGATAGTGGTGAAAGGAGGGAAGTTTTATTTCAAAGTTTTTCCCTATTACACAACGGTCCTGGATATGACCTTAAACTATATCTGATGGTGAGGCCCCAGCTTATGGGCTTTGGGGAGTGTGGAGCCACCCTTTAATTGGCATTGCTCCCAGGTCCACTCTAACCCAGAGTGGTAGTACCTGTTAGGGTCCCAACTATGGGTTAAATAGAAACCGACTTGAAAAAACATATTCTATTAAAAAAATTTTAACTGGATTCAGCATTAAATAACCTGAAAAGGGTTGATATGCCGTAAAACAACCAACTAACCAACCTATTGCACATCATGCCCGAGATTAGAAGAGAGCAAAAAAAAAGCAAGATCTTGATCACCAACGTTTTTCAAAGTGCTGTGAATGAGAGTTGCTTTATCTGTATAGATGTCAACAGATGATCTTAGAATATTATTAGGAAATTCATTAATAAAGATTAGGAAGAGATTAGTCCCGGAATAGATACACTGGTATTGGTACCATACGCTTCAGACTTCTGACCTACTTTTCAATATTTATCAAAGAGAAAGGATTTAATGATTGAGAATAAATTGCCGGATATTCCATAACTAGCAAGTTTTGGGAAGCAAACCTTGGTGTTTGTACATTATAAATATACTAGCCTGGGTACCCGATATTGCCCAGGTGTTTGGAGGTGTGTGTTGAACAAAAAAAAAAAGAAGTTGTAGCAGGCCGGCAGGCTCAAACCCGTGAATGCGGAGAGATGTGTTAAAAAAAAATGTTAGTAGCATGGGGAGGGAATCAAAACAACAGTAGGCAGCCAGGTTGAAGAGAGGTGTTAAAAAAATAGTGGTAGTAGGCAGGCAGGCTTCGAACCCATGATGCGAAGGCGGAAAAGAAAATCTGACATCTTAGCTGATGTCTCCATCACACGACTGGAAATCAAAAGTGTTGAAATTGAACAAACTAAATCCAATGATGGCAATGACTTGCTAAAATGTTGGTGAAAAATATCGACTCCCCTCCTTATACAAAACAGCCAAGTTTAGGGTTAAGGAATTAATGTTTTTGGCCAATTTTTCGATATTTGTCGTCTGAGACGTCGAGCTTCAAAATCACCAATCTTGTCAGGATCTGTCATCTCTGTTGAAAGTTTTTGCTATGCATACATACATACACACATACATACATACATACATACATACATACATACATACATACATACATACATACATACATACATACATTTAAATAGACAGGTGAGATTTATATTATAGATGTCTAAAAAAAATCCAAATAATGCCTTTTAAATAAAGAAAACTAGTACATACTTATGTGTCATGCTGGCATTAGGAAAAATTCCAAATATTATGAGAAATGATCAAGGTAAAAAATAATTACAAGTACAAATAAAATTTATTGAATAATGCAGTTTTGTACTATCTTTTAATTGTGAAGAGTTCTCAGATTTTAGGGGAGGTAACTATAATTTATCAATTTTACCAAATAATTCTAATTCTTGAACAGCCAATATGTATGTATTTATTTTTTATTTATTTCTTTATTTCCAGAAGTCAATGTCGTGGATTGGCTGTCAAATCAATTTTCAGGATACGAGTATTGTTAAGAATTTTTTTAATGTACATAAATGATTAATTTTTGCGTATTACGCTTAAAGTGTGTACTTAGGAGTGTTAATGACTACTATATTAGTGTTGTGTGATATCAGTGTTTAAGTAACGGGACGATTTTAATTGGTTGAAAATACTTTGAATTAACACGTTCCTGTGACAACTTACTTGCTTTAAGAAGTGAGGAAGAAAGCAAATCCAAACGTTCATAGGGATCACTTCATAATTTAGCCGTTACAAAACTATCGTTCAGACTATTTGTTTACGCCTAGAAAACAAATTAATTTTCAAATTAATCATAAGCAAACATGTATGGTTAAACACAAGTTCAAGAAGAAAGTGTAGTCTCTGTTCTGATACTAAACTTACACTATACTGTCTTCAGGTAGTGAAGGAAAATTCTTTCTAGACGGAGGCAATTTTAATTTTTGTTCCCATCTAGAGTATCCTTTTTGGGAGAAGCTAAATTTTTCTCACATGTAACAACTACGCCGGAACCAAACTTGACAAGGAACATTTTTTAGAAGTCACCGTTTCCGGTTCTCAAAAAAAATCATGTGACAGGAAATAAGGGACTTCTACCTTCCTCTTTAGAAGGCTAGAGTTCGACATGGTAGGACGGGTTTTCCCTTCGCGGCACTAAGCAAAGCCTTCACCACGTGTGTACAAAATATGTAATTCTCCAGGACTAAGACGCCCAGAAAAAGGACCCTAAAAAAATGGCAAAGCTTACAGCTAATGTAAGGAAAGCCCCGCGGCATTTTCTTGTTACAATTCGTAACGAACAAACTTTTAGCTACTCCCATGAACTCTTATTTTAAAAAAACATGTGTTTTCAACACATGCTCTTACCATGAACCCATGTGGATTTTAACTATTCTATGAGCTCCTCTTTTTAATAAACTTTACTCCTTAAACCAGCTATAAAAAAAAACAATTTCCTCAGTCAGAAGGATTTCTACCCTAAGAACTCACTAGATAATAAACTTCTACTCCATGTAACTCTCCGATAAATAAATCTACATCATTATTTTTTTACGCCAATCTGACGGTATTTTTTATTTATTTTTCCAAGAAATATTTGTAAGTGACTTGTTGCCACTTTATCTTCAACACCGATAACAGGTCGCTTCACACATTAAAAATCAACCTTGTGTCTAACTTTTCCTTTCCTGGGAAGGTAAGTAATAATAATAATGGCACAATCTATGAAAGATTAATGCAAGCAACAGTAAACGTAGTCACTAGTTTTGTCTTCTCTGCGCCAGCCTCTCGAACCAAAGGTTCTCAAGTCCTTCACCACCCTTACTCAAGGCACGCCTCCATGCTGGTCTATCTTCGGCTAGCTCCTCCCACACATTCACATCGATGCCAAGAGCGATCGGATACCATTTGGCTATGTCTTTAAAGCACATTTGTCAGTTTGCTGTAGAGGATATCCTTAGGGAGACGGCCATTGGGCATTCTGCGCAGGTGTCCAAGCCAGCGCGATCATCGTATCTTGAGTGTCTGGAACAAGGAGCAGCTGCCGTCATGAACCTTTTCATTGGTGATTCTATCCCACCAATTGATGCCTATGATATGTCGCAAGCATCGGAGATGGTAGACGTTCAGTCTTTTCTCGTGACGAGCATGCGTGGTCCAAGTCTCTGCTCCATGCAGTAGGGTACTCAGAACACAGCATTCGTAGATGCGGCATTTTGTGCGAGAAGTGAGGTATTTATTGAACCATGCTCTTTCACGTAGTCGGTTGAAAATAGACGCTGCTCTACCTATGCGCGTTTGTAGCTCCTGTTCAATGGATACTCCCTTGTTGATGTTGGATCTAAGATACGCAAAGTTCTTGACAATCTCTAGTTCGTGGCCATTGATGGTGATTGGTGATGCGTCACCATCACAACTGTCTTCTTCACACTTATTACCAGTGCGAACTCCGCACAAGCAGCACTCAGTTTGTCAAGCAGCCGCTGGAGTCCACTTGCGGAGTGCAAGACCAATGCAGCATCGTCTGCAAACAGCAGCTCAACTATTAGGACTTTTTGAATTTTGGTTTTGGCGAGTAGGCGAGCCAAGTTAAAAAGTTCTCCATCAGAGCGAGTATGAAGGAACACACTGTCTTCGTCCTCGTGATTTCCAAAAGCGTGGTGCAGAAGAACTGAGAAGAAGATGCCAAACAGTGTGGGAGCCAACACACAACCTTGCTTGACTCCACTGCACATGAGGAAGTTGTCAGACATGTCACCCTCGAAGAAGACTGCGGCTGTCATGTTATCATGGAGTGATCTTATCAAACTAAGAAGAGTTGGTGAACAGCCTAACTTTTGTAGGATGGCAAACAGACTATCTCTACTGACCATGTCAAAAGCTTTTGTGAGGTCCACAAATGCGATATGGAGAGGTCTACGTTGTTCTCTGCATTTTTCCTGGATTTGACGCACTGAAAATATTATGTTCGTGGTTGAGTGCCCACTGCGGAAACTGCATTGCGATTCTGGATAAACGCGGTTTGCAATCTGCTGGAGCCTTGGAAGGAGCACTCTGGCAAAGACTTTATCGGTGACGCTGAATGAAGATATACCACGGTAGTTATTGCAATCTCCTTTGTCTCCTTTCTTGAATAAAGTGACAATTTTAGCATCTTTCATAGCTATTGGAAATTTTCCGTTGCGCCAACTGGTGCAGAGGAGGTCGTACAAGTGCGGGAGCAGGAACTTATCGCACTTGAGCAGATCTGCTGGAATCTCATCGGTACCTGAGGCCTTCCCTACATTCGTGTGTTGGAGAGCTACTTCGAGTTCTGACATAGTTGGAATGTTGTCCAGTTCGACTAGGGTGTTAAAGTTCGGAGTGAAACTTAAAGCTGTGACTGTGATGTTGCGTGGTTCGCCATATAGTACAGAGTAGTGCTCCACCCAGCGTTCAAGCTGTTTCATAGGATCAGTGATGAGCTCCCCTGTAGTAGATTTTAAAGGGCAAACTTTCTTTGTGCTCAGTCCAGTTGCCTTGCGGAGTCCACGGTACATCACACATAGTTTACCGCAGTCAGCAGCAGTCTGGATTTCGTTGCACAGGTTGTTCCAGTAGTTGTTTGCACAGTGCCGAGCAGCTTTCTGGAATTGACTGCGAGCCTCTTTCAGCTTGGACAGGGTGCTGCATGTCGGCCTGCTCACATAGTTCTTGTGAGCATCGTTTTTGGGCAGTAGTAGAGGTTCTAAGATTTCTGCATTCTCAGCCATCCAGTCTTCGCAAGGCGGCCGCTTGGTTCCAAAGGATGTGACTGCAGCGTAAGGGAAGGTAAGTAGGAATAGAGGAAAATTCAGCTCTGTAAAAAAGGCATTCTGGATAGGAACAAAAATACCTTCTTCAGACAATAAACTCGAAAAGAGGAGGTAATAAAGTAGGTAACTGCCTCCTAAATGCGAAAAAAAAAAAACGCTACAAATTGATCATAATTCCAAAGATTTGGTAAGTTGTGTATCTAACTTTTTGTTTTAGGTTTTCTTTTTGTCGATATGTGAAGGAAAATTTCGAAGAAAGGGAAATAATCAGTGATTGAAAAACAAGGGAGATAATCTTGAATATTCGGCTGCTTAAAAAAAAAAAAAAAAATGGCGTCGTCTTTTGCTTTCTCTCACAAATTGAAGTATTTAAAATGCCAATTTTTATTTTAGGTAAGTTAGTTTTACTAACTACACATCTTGTCAGCTATCGTATGATCTACTACTGAAAAATTACGTATCTATTTCATAACAGTATAAGATATTGTTCAAGACTCATAAAACAGTTTCGGTTTAAGCTCTGTTTACACACCCGGTTTGTTTTGCTTTTAAATTCTCACAAAAATAATTGGTAAAAACGCCAAAAACAAACAAAAGTTTTTTCATTAACCTAAGAAGCACTAACCGGTTGGCAACACACAAGAAGGTACTTGTGCAGTATACGGACCGTGTATTCTTTTAGATAAAATTTTGCAAATTAAATTTTTACGGTATCTTTTGTTTAATATTATATTATTGTTATATGAAAGTAAAGAATAGTTAACAAAACGGCAGATATGCAGTTTAGGCTGTAGAGATAGCCTCTAACCCTTGCACGATTAAAAGTGACAGTTTGTAAAGTTACACCGTTTTCACGTCACCAAAACGTCAATGATTCATTAGTTTTATTTTCTTTTTGTTGCTTAAAGTCGGCCTTCGGGACAAGATCACAGTTTAGTATTTGTTCTGATGCTACACTTTTGGTCAAGATCAAAGTGTAGTATATGTTCTTCAGATGCTGCACTTCCAATTCTTGTTCTCTTTCGGTGGAGGATCAGTCCTTCCTTCACGACCGAGACAATTTTTTATTTTTGTACCTTTTCTCCACGTTAAAAAACGACCCTGGTGTCTAACTCTGTCCCGTGGGGAGGCATAGTAAATAGGTACACTTACTTCACCTTTTCTGTCCTCGGTCAGTGAAGAAGAGATCCTTCGTGACTGAGATAATTTTTATTTTTGCTCCTATCCCTTTTGGGAGATTTAGATTTTCCCCACATTAAAAACCGACCTTGCCCTCGTGGGGAGGCAAGTAAACAGATGCTTAGAGTCGACAGATTGGTTTCGGTGCTTATTCAGATTGGCACTTATGGCAGCAATCAAAAGTAAAGAAAATACAAAAAAGTCTGTAAGATGTACATACCAGTCACGGAACAAAGATGAAATATTTTAAAAAATACGTAATTTTATCAAATTGTTTATTTTTTATACAAGAAAATCAAGTTTTACGAATAAGCGAGTCGTAATGTTTTTGTCCGCCATGATTAAATTGGTACGTGTTTAGTTTAATCAAGACATTAAAAAAAATGAAAATATTGCAAAAAAAAGAAAAAAAAAAAAAATTATATTGTATGGAATAAAGTTATCATAAAAAAATTATATTGCATGAAATAAAGTTATCATACAAAAAAAAATTACTTCATTTTATCAAGTAATTTTTTTTTTTTTTTTTTTTTTACAGAGGCAACTTTAATGAGATCGATTGAGTCGCGGCCATCTTGATTATTTCGCAGATGAGGAGAAGGGCGCCAGGGTTATTCCCTCTGGCGTCCTTCTCCTCATCTGCGAAATTCACCAGCTGTGACAATCAAGTTTTAGTAGGGTGTATTCCAATTCCTGCTGTAGCTGTTCATTTGAACCTGAAATCATTAAAATTGGTTGGTCATCTCATAAGATGTATAGCAATAATATACTGAATTTTCAAGAGTCTACAACAATTTTTAATGCCTGTACAAAAAGTCTGGAAACTTATTGAAGGCACCTCATAATCTACTAAATAATATTCTCTGGTAGATCATTGATATTGAGAAGAAACAGTGTTACACCCAGAATAGAGCTCTGAGGAAAACCAGCCTTGATAGGAAAAGAGAATTAAAAAGACACCATCCAGTGTTATTAGCAAGCTTTGATCAGAAAGAAAACATATATCACAACCCTAAGGTTTGTGTAGAAGACTAAAATGCAACACTCTGTCAAATGCCTTCAAAATGTCACATACGATGGCCTTAATCTATCCTAAATTATACATAAACTGACAGATTTAGTTGTTTTTTGTTTGTTTTTTGCATGAATTCAGAATTGTTTTTTTTTTTTCCATTTTTTAATTAAAGCTGATCTTCTACATTTTTTAATGATGTGGATTTCATTCTTGGATATATTTGCATATACCGACTGAGCTGGTCTTGTCATGTGGCTTGCATGGAGGACGCTAGACTGCCAAAACGAGTGCTCTTAAGTAAACTAAATGTGGGAAATCAACCCCAAGACCGCATACTACTTAGATTCAAAGACCAGCTGAAGAAATCTCTAGGTGAGGCCAATATAGATCCAAACACCTTTGAAGCCTCTTCAAACAACCAACATGAATGGAAGAACAGAGTCAAAGTGGGTAAAAGCCAATTCAAAGAAAATAAATTAGCCAATCTAATAACCAAATGGCAACAAAGGGCCCTTAGAGCCAACCAACCCCAACCACCTCCATAATACAATGTGACCAATGCCCCCGACTATTCAGAGCTAAATTGGTATTTCCAGCCACAAAAGGATTCACTATCCTGATAATGATTTAAATTCTTACAAAACTCAAAGCTTTCTCTTCTGCTTCTTTTCTGTATTGAACTTTGGAACTATGAATGCATGCCAATGATATTGGTATATATCTCAGCAAATTCTAGGGCAATGTTGAAGAGTTCTTTGGATGTGGATGGATTCATGATATTAAGTTGTAGGGAAGTACATTTATTTTCAATATCCTTAAATCAAATGATTGTTTTGGCAATATTGATATTTTATAGTAAGCCCCACTTTCCCCAATGGTTTACTTCTACTTGTGCAACTGCCATTGCTCAAAGGCAGCATGCGTACCACAGATTTAACCGACATAAGTCCAGTTCAAACAGACAGAAGTATATAGAAGCCAGAAATAATTGTAAGAAAGAAATAGCGACAGCTAAGAGAGAATTTACTGAAACCACCAAAAAACGCACCGAAGCACACAAATTAGGAACAAAAATCTACAACAGTGTAGTAAATATATATATTATTCCTTAATTGGAATTCATTTTTTTGAAATGAGCATTATATGTTAATTTTATGAAACGTTGTGAACCAATAAAAAGATCCAAAAACAACAACTAAGCCCTAGTCCAGCACCTAACAGCTGCTAAACTCCTGACTGACAAACAATATGGATTCAGGCAAGCCCGTTCAACAGCAGATATCTTAACTGTAGTTTCTGAACGTATATACCGTTCATTGGATAAAACAGGGGAGGGTAGAGCGGTGGCCCTTGATATATCTAAGGCTTTTGACAGGGTATGGCACGATGGTCTTCTAAGGAAAATTAGATCATATGGAATCACTGGAAGAATTCATAATGTAATTAAATCCTTCTTAAGTAATAGAAAAATCAAAGTTGTCCTCGACGGACGCACATCCAAACAATATGACATAAATGCGGGAGTACCTCAGGGGTCTATCCTTGGACCTCTATTATTCCTGATATTCATAAACGACCTCCCTGATAATATTGTTTCGGAGATGGGTATATTTGCCGATGACACCACTCTCTATAACAGATATGAGGGGAAAACAAATGAACACATATCCAAGGAAATGGCAGAAACACTAGAGGATGACCTCCAATCCGTAGTGGAATGGGGACAAAAATGGTTGGTCACATTCAATGCTGCTAAGACTAAGCTTGTTTCCTTCAATAACTACAAGAAACCTTCTCTACCACCAATAGCAATGGCCAAGAACACATTGCCTGAAAGTACTTCTTTTAAACTCCTTGGCCTAACGTTTACAGAGAATATGAACTGGAATAGATACATTGAGAGCATTGCCAAGGCTGCTGCAAGGAAGGTTGGCTCCCTCTACCGTGCTAGAAAACTACTTACGCCTGCCAGTATCCTATACCTCTATAAGGCAACCATTCGCCCATGTATGGAGTACTGTTGTCACATCTGGGCTGGTGCATCTGCTGCTTGTCTCTCACTCCTGGACAGGGTTCAAAAAAGAGTCGCCAACCTGATAGGTCCTGAACTGTCATCTAGGCTTCAACCTCTGTCCCATCGACGAGATGTTGCATCCCTCTGCCTGTTCTACAAATACTTTAATGGTGAATGCTCTGACGAACTGCAAACACTTGTACCTCCCCGACGTAACTACCCCCGACAAACCCGACAAGCTACTAAGTCTCATCCCTTTACAGTAGAGATCCCTAGGTGCAAGAAAGCCTTTTACTCCAATAGTTTCTTCCCCAGAACTGCGGGTCTTTGGAACTCCCTTCCGGGATTCTGCTTTCCCAACTGCAATGATATGCAGAAGTTCAAGTGTAATGTTAACAAACATCTTTCTACTCTTCTCCCTTCATAATAACCCCACTAATTAATTCCCTAATAGTAACCCCCTGCTTCAAAGTGGCACTGTGCCTTGTTTGGGGTGAAAATTGAATTAAAAAAAAAAAAAATAGTCCGAAATAAAAATAAAATTAACATATAATGCTCATCTCAAAAAAATGAATTCCAATTAAGGAATAATATATATATATACCAATCGGTACGGACCTGACTATGGAAAGATCAGATAATAAATAAACGTGGATTTATAAGATCAAAGAATCCAACCTTGATCGCCCTTCGGGGCCCGTGGCGCAGTTGATAGAGACGTTGAATCTCTACGGTTCCAGATGAACATTGTCTGAAGATAGCGGTTTCAATCCCACCCAAAGCGTGCCAGAGGTAATTGGTCAAAAATGTGGTGAGACGACAACAACTACGGATGGCAGTGATGGCTGAGAATGCAGTTAGGAGATTCAAAGTTCCTATCCGTCGCGGTTACCACCTGACGAAGGCCAGAGGAAGTTGGCCGAAACGTTGTGAACCAATAAAAAGATCCAAAAAGAACAACTAATAAAGATGAGACTAATAGTCCGAAATAAAAATAAAATTAACAGTGTAGTAAATAATGGGCAATCAACAATTCGCCCACTAACCAACAATCACAAGGTTGTTTGCTCAACAACCTAGAAGGCTAACATGCTTGCCAGTCGGTTTGCCTCAAACTCCACACTGGACCTCAAACTCCTCCCTGACTTTCCTTTGTGGACAGACGCCATGCTAGACAATCTAGAAATCACCCCTGCTCAGATGCATGCCAATGATATTGGTATATATCTCAGCAAGTAAAAAACCTTGACACTTCAAAAGCATGTGGACCCGATCTAATCCCGGCTATTAAAAAAGTGCTCCACCGAAGTAGCTCCAGTTCTCTCCAAACTCTGCAACAAATGCTTTAATGAATCTTGCTTTCAGGACTGCTGGAAAACTGTTTCTGTGGTACCAGTCTTCAAGAATTCTGGCGAAAGAACTGACCCAGTAAATTATCACCCCATTAGCCTCCTCCCACTTTTTGCCAAAATATTTGAGTCCATAATTAACCAAGCTCTAGTCCATCACCTTACAGATGCTAAACTTCTGACTAACCAACAATATGGATTTAGACAAGCCCGTTCCACAGCAGACATCCTAACTGTAATCTCTGAACATATATACCATTCACTGGACAAAGTGGGGGAGGGTAGAGCAGTAGCTCTAGATATATCTAAGGCTTTTGACAGGGTATGGCATGAGGGTGTCCTCAGGAAAATTAGATCATACGGTATTACTGGAAGAATACTTAACATAATTAAACCCTTCTTAGATAAGAGAAAAATCCAGGTTGTCCTCGATTGTCGTACATCTAAACAATATGATATAAATGCAGGAGTGCCTTATGGGTCTATCCTTGAACCTCTATTATTCCTAATATTCATAAATGAACTTTTCGACAAAATTGCCTCTGAAATGGGTATATATGCTGATGACACCACTCTCTATAACAGACACGACAGGAAAACAAATGAACACATATCTAAAGAAATGACAGAAACACTAGAGGATGACCTCCAATCTGTAGTGGAATGGGGACAAAAATGGATGGTCACATTCAATGCTGCCAAGACTAAACTTGTTTCCTTCAATAATTACAAGAAATCTTCTCTACTACCAATAGCAATGGCCAATGACTCTTTATCTGAAAGTACATCTTTCAAACTCCTTGGCGGTTCACGGGAAACATGTGTTGGAACAATTATATTGAAAGCATTGCCAGGACTGCTGCGAAGAAGGTAGGCTCCCTCTACCGTGCTAGAAAACTACTAACACCCGAAAGTATCCTGTACCTCTATAAGGCCACCAAGGCTGATGCATCTGCTACTAGTCTCTCGCTCGTAGACAAGGTTCAAAAGAGAGTCGCCAATCTGATAGGTCCTGAACTGTCATCTAAGCTTCAGCTTCTGTCCCATCGACAAAATGTTGCATCCCTCTGCCTGTTCTACAAGTATTTTAATGGTGAATGCTCTGACACACTGCAAGCACTTGTGTCCCATGACGTAAACACACTCGAAAAACCCGACAGGCAGCTAAATCCCACCCCCACACAGTAGAGATCCCTAGATGTAAAAGAGCCTTTTACTCTAGTAGTTTCTTCCCCAGAACCGCTAGACTTTGGAATTCCATTCCAGGTCCCTGTTTTCCCAACTGTACTGACTTGCAGAAGTTCAAGTGTAACGTGAACCGACATCTTGCTGCCCAACTCCCTACATAGTACCCCAGTAGCTGTTGCCCTTGATAGTAACACCCTACACCAAAGTGGCA
Source organism: Euprymna scolopes (assembly GCF_053919585.1). NCBI lineage: Eukaryota > Metazoa > Mollusca > Cephalopoda > Sepiida > Sepiolidae > Euprymna > Euprymna scolopes. The sequence goes on from NC_136483.1 coordinate 193,438,788, forward strand.
ATGTGCCTTGTTTGGGGTGAAAATGTAATTAAAAAAAAATATAAAAAAAATATTGACCCGCTGGTTTAATTCTAGGCCTTTTATATTTGCTTCTAGAAAGGATTGTTTTACTGATTCCTTCTATTTTAGATTTGGTTAGATTAAGTGAATGTTAGGGTTATTGTTAAAATTACTTTTGTGTTCTTTAAATAAGATATAAGTCGCCTTAGATTTTAATTTACTTTGTCATTAATCTTTATAATATATATAAGATTCCTAAGTGAAAAAAAATGCAATTGAAGAAGGCTGCAGGTTATATCAGCCAAAACATTGTGAATATAACAATTAAGATGAGTGCAGTAGTCCAAATACAAATTATGTGCTTTTTCATTAATTTTGAAATAATATTTCTCTTTATGTTGACAGTCATTTTAATATTTAAAACATTTTCTTTTTCTGACAGAAAATTGTCAAGTGTGACAAGATTTTAATGATCACCATGGAAACAAGGGCAGAAAGATTTGTACTGGGTTTTCTGACTTCCTTTCTGCTTGTCTCTCTTGGGTTACAAGTGACTGGATCCAATCTGTTGTCAGAAGCAGAAACTTGCCAGGCAACTCACACGGATTGCGATGGACTAGCTTTCAGAACGGAGCCTTATAGTCTGCCGTACGAATCAAGATGGAAGAAGAGAGAAAACATGATGAAAAAGTATACGTTCAACCATAGCCTGGACAGCATCGATCATCGTAGCGGACTCTCTCAGGAGGAATTCGAGCAAATCTATGATGGCAAATGGTAAGACGCACAATACACACACACAAAGTAATGCAAAGATAGTTTAGGACAGGGGAGGGGGGGCAAGCACTACATTGACTGGGAGATCGGAGAACCAAAAAGGGTTGACAAATTTATGAAAGACGCATATTTTTATTTTTGACAAGATGTACCTGGCATTGCCCGGTATTAAATGTAACGGTAAATTCCTTTTAAAAAATTGGTACTTCTGCTGTTTAAAGGCCGTTTTTTCGCGAGTCTCACTCAGCAACACCTGGCGGACAATAGAAACCGTGAATAGAAGTCATAAATTTTACTGTTTTATTGGGGGGGGGGGTAATAAAAGTTTTGTTTCTTTGAATTAGTGAGCAAATATTTTTTTGCTTTGTTTATGTATGGAAATTTATACTGGTATTTTTTTATGCCCTGCCCCAGCATAGTATAAACACCCCCAACCTCCCCATATTAAGAACATCTTTCGGAATGAACACCCCCAACCTCCCCATCTTAAGAACAGCTTTCGAGGTTGGGAGTATTTATTCCAAAAGCCATTCTTAACATGGGGAGGTTGGGGTGTTTATACTATGCCCTTTCCTTCCCTTTCTTTTCTTGTTTTTCCTCCAATTTTTACCGTCTGCTCCCTTGCATATCTTTTTGCTCACTCGGTATAATCTGATGGTTTCCATTGTTCACCGGGTATTGCCAAGTGAGACTCACAGAAAAACGGGCTTTAAACTGCAGAAGTACCAAAAAATTAAGTAAAAAAATGGAAACAAACTAAGACGTGTATGCAACTATTATTTTTTTTTCTAAACAGTTCACTTGTAAGTAAAAGAAAATAACTGAGCTGAGATCGAAACCAAAACCTAAAGACAGTGAGTCAAGTTCAATAACCATTAGACCAACTTTCCACGATCTTTAAAAAGTGTTTTCAAACCTCATGAAACAGTTGACAAACAGATAAAAATCTGATGATCCGCAAAGACCAATTTTTCAATTCTGACTCCTTAGCAGCCCTTTTTTCCGGATGAAAACCAATTAAAAAGTTTTCCATATGTCTGAATACCCTATATACAAAATTTAAGGTCTGTAGATCAATAATTCGTTGAGTATAAAGGTTGAGAAGTGTCCTCACACACACATTCTCACTTCTATAGATATATATAGATAAGGATTGATAGTTTGGATTATTCTGAGTATTGTTGCAGCCAATATAAGTTTTGACCCTCTGCAGGTGCATCTTTTCAAATTTGGGAATCTTTATGTTGAACTCGAAACCAATTCAGAATTTTAAATTCAACCCTTTATTTAACCCACTGGGGTAGATTAATCTCATCCCATTAATGTTATTGTCATTCTGAATAATTATTGCTTGTAGTAAGAATTGAACATCCAACCTCTAAAAAAACTGATTTAGAACTGATTGTAAACAAACACTTTTAACCATTACACTATATGTCAATGTGGACAATTTTGGGGGCCTTAAACCTATTCATATTTACTCTAATATTACTATTATTTTTCTTTTTACCATTAAACTGATTTAGAATTAATTGCTAACCAGGAAGATGCAGAAGGTGATTGCTAGGGGTGCTGAAGCACTTGCACCTTTTATACCTGTTTTAAAAGTGCCCTTTTCAGAGGAATGTATTATCGGTCTGTACCTCATCACTTGAGCACCTGTTTTAAAAGTGCCCTTTTCAGAGGAATGTATTATCGGCCTGTACCTCATCACTTGAGCACCTGTTTTAAAAGTGCCCTTTTCAGAGGAATGTATTATCGGTCTGTACCTCATCACTTGAGCACCTGTTTTAAAAGTGCCCTTTTCAGAGGAATGTATTATCGGTCTATGCCTCTTCACTTGAGCACCTGTTTTAAAAGTGCCCTTTTCAGAGGAATGTATTATCGGTCTGTACCTCATCACTTGAGCACCTGTTTTAAAAGTGCCCTTTTCAGAGGAATGTATTATCGGCCTGTACCTCATCACTTGAGCACCTGTTTTAAAAGTGCCCTTTTCAGAGGAATGTATTATCGGTCTGTACCTCATCACTTGAGCACCTGTTTTAAAAGTGCCCTTTTCAGAGGAATGTATTATCGGTCTATGCCTCTTCACTTGAGCACCTGTTTTAAAAGTGCCCTTTTCAGAGGAATGTATTATCGGTCTGTGCCTCATCACTTGAGCACCTGTTTTAAAAGTGCCCTTTTCAGAGGAATGTATTATCGGTCTGTGCCTCATCACTTGAGCACCTGTTTTAAAAGTGCTCTTTTCAGAGGAATGTATTATCGGTCTGTGCCTCATCACTTGAGCATCTTCCCTGCAAAAGTTCTCTGCATGTCACTGTTGTTAACAAACATGTTTAACCATTAGCATGTGTCAGTAAGGACAATTTGGAGAGCCTTAAACCTAATCATATCCAGATGTCATATATTTCTACTTATTATTATAGAATCTATAGATAAGTATGATAGTGTGCGTGTTATTTTTTGTGTTATGCTTGTATCTTTTTCTTCTGAGTGACTGTCATTTAATTATTACGATCTTCCATTTCTTGTAATAAATAATTTTACCTAGAATCTATAAATATAAATTCGTATTCCTGTCTATTTGTTTCTTTGTTCACAATTTGATTAATATATACAAAAGGTCCATTATTATAATGTTTCATTCATTCCTATATATATTGTATGATTTTTTCAAAATATACAATTAAGAGGTGATGTCATTTGCATATTACATTAAGGAAAATCGATTTTATTAAATAGCGATATGTTAGTTATTCTTTATAGTGAGAGAATTGTTTTAAGTGTTCTATTTAAGTTTATTATTTAAATTTGGTTTATATTGATAACATATTTAATTTAATTTCTTTTTACTGACATCGATTTTTTTATAAACTGGTTTGAGTTATTTCCTCTGGGTGCGAACTTTGTTCTTCTTGTTTTTGTTTTCTTTTTTGGTGGATATTAAAACTAAAAACTTTTAAACATTATTTTTTGTATTAGTTTAAATAAAATAATTTCTGTGATTTTGCAATTAACGCTGTGGTTCAACTACGATTCTTTATTTAAAACAAAAACAAAATAATTTTCATTTACGTTTTTTACCATTTTTTTTCTTCACATTTTTTTGACATCGTAACTGCTAATTTTTTTTCTTTTAATAACACAATAAGTCATGACTCATCATTTTTATAACATAAAAACGTGTATTTCGGTTAACACAAATTCTACTTTGGTATTTTTGAAACTGAATTATTTACAGTTTGTTTTCGTTGCAACTAACCATAAAATCATATCTTTCTAGACTGAGGTAGCATAAAAGAAATTTGTTTAAACTGGAATATAGTCATAAAAAGGTGCTCAATATCCGGAGAAGAGCTTCTCTTCGTATCCCTTCTGCCGAAATATCTGGTGGAGAGTTTGTCACATACTTCTTCTTTTTTCGGGGGGAGAGGGTATTACATTTTCGTGTTTTCATTCGTTCTTTTATTTTGAAAATTTTTGTTGGGGTAACGATTGAGTTGACATATAATAATGAAAAACTGCTCAATATTCTTAGTATAGAAGGTGTGGCCAAACCGAACTTTGTGTTAACCCTGGCAGCGCTGGGTATCAATGCTAGTTCTTCATAAGTTTTGGTTTAAGTTTTGATTATAGCTGAAGAAACTTAAGTTTTGGTTTCGGCTTTGATTCAAGCTGATGCACTTAAGTCATATGGATATATATTTTTACTTTTGTAATCACAACCCTATACTATATAAGAATTGATAGAAAATTGACTCTATAATGATGTATATGAAATCTGCATGAATTAAAATATCATATTCAAGCATAATTTACGACCAGGCTACGTTTGCAGTTTTAACAAAAGAGCTACAATAATATCGGAGCATCTCCGTTTACACTGAACATCCACAGAATGCCAACATCAGTATATTACATATGAAAGAATCCGCTGTGGAATTTCGACAAGTCACACTAGTTACTATTATTTATTTTTACCATTACTTGTATTGCAATTATTTTTACTGATTTGTATATTTGGATTATTCAGATTACTGTTCTCATCATGAGTGTTATTCACACAATGTTTTAATCATTATGACCTCTGACCTTCTTCGAGTGCATCTTGCAGAATTTAGGAACCTTTCTATCAGACTAGGAAACCTATATGGATTTTTGGTCTGCCAACAAAAGGAGGGTGGACCTTTAAATTCATCCTTGTCCGTTTGTCTGTCTGCACTTTTCTCAATAACTACGCTTTGGAATATTTTGAAATTGTGCACAAACATTAAACATGATATGAGTAAAAAAGTAACAGAACGGATTTTGCATGAACTTAGTCATTTTTTTTTCTTGCTTCATTCACTGTGCACTCACGGGGGACCATGCATGCTTCACTTGTTTAATTCGCAGAGGTAGTATGCTCTAGTACTGTCAACTATGTCCAGGTAGAAGTTTTAAGCAATTCACAAATATATTTTTAGTATCCCCCATACTGAGGATTGAACCTTCAACATCCAGAAAAGTGTCACTTAGAACTGAATTTACTTAGTACTTTATCCGTTACACCATGAGTCCTTGAGATACAAGTAAGATACACCTGAAGAAGTTTGGAGGTTACATCGATTGACACATTGTAAAAATTACACTCAAGAGGAGATCAGTAGTACGAATAATCCAAATAATAAGAATTGTTAATCCTTGTCTCAAAAGTTCAGAAACATAATTTTCTTATTGATGTTTTACTATTTATAATTATTGATTGTGAAGTTCAACTAAAAGGATGCTAAGTTTGAAAAGATATATTTGAAGGCAACAGAAAACACTGAATAAGATAACTAAGATGAGAATAATAGATCGAAGGATCTAAATAATAAATATTGATTTCAGATTAATTCATTTTAAAAAATAATTATTTCAAATTAATTTTAGAATTCTAGCCATCAACATTGTAATCATGAAAGCTACTGTTTCTTTGTCTCATATGTTAAGGGCTATAATTGTAGAAATTAAGTCTTTTTGATAGATTTACTGATCCTGTATGATATTACAGTCAGCAGGTCAGCTGTTAATCTTAAAGGGCAAAATCTATATTGCTTGTCACTAAGTGGATTGCTTTTGCTGAAGTGATTGACAAGTTAGTTTCAGACAACTTATAACTAATCAGTATTGTATTTTTAAATACTGGCCAGACTGACAAATTTTTCTAAGAAGATGGAAAACATTTCTTTGTTAAGCAATGATTGAACAACATCTTAAGAATAGAAGCTAGGGTGCTTGTCCAGAATTTGCCCACTCCCATGAAAAAATAAAAATGAAGAAAAATCTGGAGGACGTAAGTACCCGTAATGGAAAGAAAATATCGTACACCAAAAATCATGTAAATTTATCAAGTGGTTTTATTTTTAAATAAGAAAAATCGAATTTTATTGCTAAGCAATGAGCAACAATCACATGATACGATCTTCAAAGCAGTTTGAAGAAACAAGGGAGATAACTTTAAATAATTCAAACTTTTGTGAGATTTTAGAAAGCTATTTTTAATATGGGTAGTGGGGCATTGGAAAAACTCAAATTTGCTTAAAAATGATTTTTCTTTATAAAAATATAACTACTTGATCAATTTACCTGATTTTAGTATATGATATTTTCTTTCTCTCATGGATACATACAACATACATATTTTTCTTTATTTTTGCTTTTTTATAGAGAGGAAATGGGGGGAGGGGTCCCAACTATAGCCAAAGTTAGTTCTGGCTGCAAATTCTTAAGCACAATGACTGGAATTTTGCCAGGACCGCTTGCTTATCAAGGTTCTTGATAAGTTTGGCAACATCCTGAACAGATATATAGATGTTGCTCAGAGTATTTTCAGTCTTAAGGAGAAATTGTGAAGAAAAGTGGCCCTAATCACAAAGGGTGGAATTTGAAGCAAAGTTATTTGCAAAATGTTTAGCTTTGTCAGATGCTGAACTCATTACGTCTGGTCCATTATTGATGGTTGGAAAATTTATTCAATAACCTATTCATTATTTTTCAAAATTCATCATAACTAAGCCTCTGTTCTGCAACTCTGGTTCTAACACATTCAGTATATGACTCATTCGTATTTTCTATAACATTTTTGCTGCAGTTGCAGTCATTTTTGAAAGTGACTTTACTTTCAGGGCATCTTTTTCTGTGAGAGAGCAATATAAGAATTTGTTATTTTTGCATTTGAAGAAACTGTAGTTTAATAATTGTAGAGTTGAATGTAATAATCAAAGAAGAAAGCACCCACATGTGTGTGAATTACGTGGCTATACGACTTAACTTCAGGTGGGATCTGAGGGAGGAAGAGAGAGAAAAATTAAAGATGGTGGCCATGGCTTTATAAGGTGTGGTCTCATGGAATCGCACAAGATCACACCGTCCACCGCACATACATGCAAATGAAATGCAGTCAATTTTTTAATAAAATGCCTGTTGGCAGAGGTGAGGGTGAGAAACGTGTGCTGGAAGTTAAGAGAGAAAGTTGTGAGGAGGAAATACAGTGACAAATTCTGTGAACTTTTGTGTTTTTTTTTTGTTTCTTTTTTTTTTCTTCTCAAAATACCAGCCCATTTAACTGCAAGCTATTTTGGGGTGAGGGGGGGACAAGTTCGACCTTAAATTAATACCAGAATTCAATGGCTCAACCCCGGTACTTGACTAGGTGGAGAAGGTGGAACTGCATCGCCTGTTGTCTAGTGTGAAGAGCATTGAACACGTGATTCCTCTACGACTGTCCGGCGGGGCTTTCACTGTGTATCAACAGTTTAGTCCTAAGGAAAAACAGGATTATGAAAGGATCAAAGCAACACTATACAAGAAGTTTGCTATCAACCCTGCCACTGCTTGGGAGCAATTTGAGGCAAGAACCTTATGTTCAGATGAAACTGTTGATGTGTATCTGGCCGAGCTGACAAAGTTGACAGTGTTGTTTGGTGGGCTGCCTGAGTGAGTCTTGGCATGCAAATATCTGGCAGGGCTCCCAACCGGAGCAAAGCAACTCCTGCAAGCTAGCTCAAACATAGCTTCATTGTCCTTTAATGACCTCGTAGATCAGGCCAGAACCGTGATGAAGAATACCTATGAGATGAGAGAACTGGTAGTCGCTGTTGCACAGTCCACACCGAGTAATGACAGACCATGCCCGGGGCCCAGCCCACGTGGTGAAGTCATGTATTATAGTTGCAATGGCCGGCGGTGACTGACAGCTGTTCACTGTGACCAGTGTAATGAGACTGGTCATATGGCCCGGGATTGTGCGGAAAACAGGGTCGGGAACAAGGTGCCAGTGTCGACCTATTCCCCAAGCAGAAATTAGATGAGGCACTTCCGTCCATTCAGGTCTATATCAACGAGACATTGTGCTCAGCATTCCTCGATTCTGGATGCTATCGCACCATAGTGTGCGTGGACCTCTGCCGTATTTGAAAGATACAATTCTTCTAAATGTCAGGGTGACCACCATCAGTGGAGAGACGCGAACATGTTGCGGGGTGGGCACTTTAAACATTCGCACAAGAACTAGAAATTCGGCTAACATTGGGGTACTGGTGGCACTCAAAAACTGCTGAGCTTTGACCTGCTTCTAGGCTATGATGCCATCCGAGCCCGAGGTGGTGTTCACATAATGCAGACGGAGAGGGGGGGGGCAGTTTCAGGAAAAGGCTTCAGTATGCGCTGTGCTGAAGATTAACCAGCCAGACTTTATTGTTAAATTTGACCAGCCACAGAAGGCTTGGACCGCCTTATGGAAGTGGTCGAAAAAACAAGGAACCAGCCAAACTGCGGAATAAAGTAGCCGAGTACCATGTGCCCAACCAAATGAGGCCTGCATACAAAGAGGAATTCTGCGAATGGATTAATAATGGCTGGTTAATACCCTACCCCTATGAGAAACTTCAACCTCCCAAAGGCCTGATCCTGCTGATGGCAGTTTCTCAGCACAACAAAGCAAAGGTGAGGCTAAACACGGATGTTGATGCGTTCACGGCAGATTTTATTTTTATTTAAATTTTCACCCCAAACAAGGCACAGTGCCACTTTGAAGTAGGGACTGCTATCGGAAACATAAGTTGCAGGGGTATTATGAAAGGAGATGAGTAGCAAGATGTCTGTTCGCGTTACACTTGAACTTCTGCATGTCAGTACAGTTGGGAAAGCAGAATCCCGGAAGTGAGTTCCAAAGTCTAGCAGTTCTGGGAAGAAACTATTGGAGTAGATGCTGATGTTTGTGCCAGCAAGCTATGAGAGTGGCACCAGCAAGGTTCCAATGTGTCTCTGCTGGATCTAAGAAAAGTATACTTGCAGGTCCGGATCAGCGAGACGATGTGGCGAATTCAGACAATGATGTTTGCCAGCAGGAGGTACTGCCTTACCAGACTAAGCTTGGGGCTGAATGTGGCACCCCAAATAATGAAGACCATCATTAACACTGTGTTGTCACAGGAAGAAACAATAAAAAAGGGGACATCGGCGTACCTTGATGACATATGTGAATGAAGACGTTGTGTCATCATCACACGTAAGGTTCAAATTGGCCAACTTTGGTTTGATTTATAAAGACCCAGAACATTTGGAGGATGATGCCCGTGTCTTGGGCCTGAACGTTCAACAGGAGCAAGGGACCTTAAAGTGGGGGCGCGGAACTGCAGTTCCTGAAATGCCCAATGTCTTCACAAGGCGAGCTGTATTCTCCCTATGTGGAAAACTTGTGGGCCACCTACCAGTGTGTGGATGGACTCGTGCAGCAACAGGCATCATAAAGAGGAGGGTAAGCGCAGTCGCTAAAGGCTGGGATGATGAAACAGCAGACAATCTGTTGGTTCGCATGGAGAGGAGACCATCACAAGGGTAAAGCAGGATTACCCCACCAAAGGAAACTGGTGCATGCAGGGAGACGAACTGAACGTGTGGGTGGATGCAAGCTCTCTGGCGATTGGTATGCTGTTAGAGAAGAATGAGGCTGTGATTGAGGACGCCTGCTGGTTGTGACCAGCGAATGACGTTGCTTATATCAACCTGGCAGATCTCGATACGGTGATAAAAGGCATCAAACTGGCACTCCAGTGGAAAGTCAGGAAATTATGCATACACACTGATTTGCTATGCGTGTACCACTGGATATCGTACCACTAACAGGCAATACTAGGGTGCGCACTAAGGCAGCCACCAAGATGATGATCAGATGGAGGTTGGAGACCGTAAGAAACCTGATAACAGAGTACAGCCTGTCTGTAGATGTGGTACTGGTCACTTCAAATTGCAATCTTGCTGAGAGGCTCACTCGGGTGCTACAGAAATGGTATGACGCCATGAAGAAGGAAACTGAGCCAGTACGATTATTATGTGCTGCCTCTATTGAGGTGGCAGACAAAATCAGGGAGATACATCACAACAGTGGGCATCCCAAAGTAAGACAGACATGTTATTTTGTACAGTTGATTAATCCATCAGTGCCCAAAAGTGTAGTAAAAATGGTAGTCAAGGAATGGCAAACATGCCAGTCAATCGACCCCACCCCCCTGTCTAGATGGCGTAAAGGTCGGCTGGGAGTAGATATGACTTGGAGCCCACTGGGGATAGACATAACCCACTATGGCAACCAGCACTTCCTCACCCTGATTATGGACCGTCAAGGTTTGCTATCTGTCGCCCATTGTTAAGACAGGATTCCTCGAGTGTGATCCATGAATCGGAGTCCATATTTTACAAAAGGGGGCCGCATAAAGAGATTCTCACAAACAATGATATGGCCTTCTGCAGTGGAGAGTTCAGGCATTTTGTAGACGAGTGGGGGATCCAGCTCAGACACTGATATGCACATGTGCCCATTGGAAATGGCATTGCAGAGAGGTGCCACTGAAGCATGAAGAGGATTGCAGCAAGAAAACAATGCACGATCGCAGAGGTGGTCTATATATATAATGCAACACCAAAGGATGCCGTGACTGCTGCAAGCGCACCCGCCAATGTGATCCATTGCTATCGAGTGTGAATCAAAAACATTGATGCCCGTCTGCCTGATCAGTAGGGAATCCAAGGGCCATATGAGTTAAGGGACACTGTCTGGGTGAAGCCTCCCAATAGCCAATGTACCACTGTAGTATTGAGAATCCCAGCTTAATTGCTATATAGGTAGTTTTAGAAATAGAAGTTATATAAGCATATTTTGGGTTTGCCATCAGCGATTTAGCAGGGTCAGAAAAGGTTGGGTTTGACAGGCGTCAAACTCAAGTCACCTTTTGACAACCTAGATAGAATGCACCGGAAATTAGGGGTGACACAGGAATTGTGATCGTAGGCTTCCGGTTGCCGACCACATGGGCTGAGAGTTGGTTTTGTGCAGCAAAGAATGCAGACGGGAGATTTCGGGTCTCCAACAACCAGGGTCCGAGATATAGGCTTGCCTTGAATAAAAGATTGAAGCTTCAGTCCATCTTGTTGTCATTAATGAATCTGTCTGCAGTGACCACTCCCCAACGAGATGGAGACCAGCGTCCAAGAAGATATCATCTGCTGGCCAAGGCTACCAGGTATGTACACATTACATTACACATACACGTCTCGGGAAACCTTCCAAGGGAAGAAACGGTGTAAGGATAAGAACACACACCCACACACACATATAACAGTGAACTGCATGTAACATATGTAAGAGCATGCACACCCACACATGTAAGAACAGTGATAAACACACAGACGCTTAGTAGTAAACGTAAAAGTACCCATAAAAGTAACAGTAAGGTAAAACGGTAAAAGAAACCGTAGTAATAAATGTTTTAATAAGAAGAATAAAGAATAATACACAAACACAAACAAATTTTTAACACCACCAGCTTTCAAAGAGGACAAATCACTGGCATCATCAGTGAGTAGGCCATGCTAGTTGATGTGACGGATGTCTGACTTGCCTTAAATACGAGTTGGCGAGTAGCAGTAATGATGAATTATCCAACAATGACCTGTGGATCAGACCTATTCCCCATGATGGTACGACTGCAAACCTTAATGCTGATGGCGATAGTTCCAGCACCCCTTCTAACAGCTCCAATGAAGATGATGAAGTCCAGCCAATTCCCCTTCATTGGAGTGCCTGCAACAAACGACCCCATCTACAATACCACATGTGTGATCTGGAGACCAGGGGGGAGTGTAGAGTTGAATGTAATAATCAAAGAAGCAAGCGCCCATGTGTGTGTGCATTGTGTGGCTATACAACTTATCTTCAGGCGGGATCTGAGAGAGAGAGAGAGAGAGAGAGAGAAAGAGATTGAAGAAACGTGTGTTAGAAGTTGAGAAAGAAAGTTGTGAGGAGGAAATACAGTGACGAATTCTGTCTGAACTTTTGTGTTTTTTTGTTTCTTTTTTTTTTCTCCCAAAATAGCAGTCCATTTAACTGAAATAATATAATAAGAGAATATAAAACATATAAAAGCAGATTAACTGTTGCCTGTTGTAACAATGGACAAGAAAATAAAGGCCTACTAACTTTAAAGTGTAAGGAATGTTTCACATGTTGAGCACTCGTTTTTCAGTGAAGAAAAAAAAAAAAAAACAAGTGATTTTGTCCTGAATTCCCCCTACATCAAAAAACAAAAATAAAGAAAAGTCTTGATGATGTACATAGCCAGGGTAGAATGAATATTCCAAAAATCATATGAATTGATCATATAGTTTTATTTTTAAATAAAATATCAAATTTCATGAGTATCCAAGAAATGATTTTCTCACTTGCCATTTTGAAAAAAATCTCAAGAAAAAAAGGAGATAACTCAACAACAATAATTCATACTAGATTTATGTTGTAATGCCTACGAATTCCTATTAATTGCTTAAAATATTTTTCATAATAAAAATAAAACTACTTAATCAATTCAGGAGACTTTTGGAATATTTTTGTTTCGTCACAGATACATACATTATACAGACTTTTATTTTTGTTCTCAAAAACAAAGAGTGAAAAACAAAAACAAGTGATTTTTTAGAAGAAATCTTACTTAATTAATCAAAATTACTACAGTGATCTAATTTATATTATTTTGTTCCATTATATATTTAGAGGAAAAACCTCTTTATCAAATGATAGATGTTTCAAATAAAATTATCGTTTTTCAATGTTATTCTTCTTTTTACATTATAAGGGACATAACTCCTTCTTAACGATGTTTCCAAATTGAAATGTTAAAATTTTTCTTTTAAATTGTTGACCTGTGGCATTTTCTTGAGGAGTAAACACAGAAATGCCTTTTTTGTTTGTCTAAACAATAAAACAATATTCATTTCTAATTTGGTAATTGTACTAAATAATTATTCTACCCTTGATACTTTTGTTTGTGTTTCACCGTTTTTGTTATTGTTTCTTTCAGGCCAGTTCTTTTAACAGATGTCGTTACAGAATGGCCAGCTTTCAAATGGACAAAGGAGTTCTTTATCAAAAATTATGGAGATGAAAGAGTTACAGTAAAAATTTCTCAGGTTCAAAACGGATTTTTTTTTTTTCATTTTAATATTTAATATTTTCCAATTCTATAAGAAGTTTTCTTTTTTTATCAATTGGTTAGCCTGTCCGTAACTTTTTAGGGTTTTTCGATAAATCAAATATTTAAAAACTGGGAATGGGATGTTTTGGCATTGCTGTTTTGGCTTGGCCAATGCTGATTCGGCGTTGATCATGCCAGTCAACATTTCTATAAAGATTTTATAACATTTTTTAAAAAACTTAAGAAAGACAATCACTTTAATTATTTTTAAGAAAAATCATGTTTTGTCTGATTAATCGAGGGGGCACAAGTGCTACGAATTCATCGGAGCACATTCTATCAAAATTTATTTATTTTTTTACATGGTAGTCACCACTTATCAAGGCTCAGAAGCCACTTGAGAATAAGGGTTATTGTGTGTACAGTAATCAATGGGACAATATCGAAGTAATCGTTAGTAATGGAGATCTGATAAAGTGTCTTACTTAAGGGGGCGGTTTATCAGGAATTTGTTTATGTTGGATTTGAAGACATCCAAGTTGTAGTCAGGTGGGAAACAGGCAAATGGAAGAGAGTTCCACAGGCATGTACTTCTCAGAAAGAAGCTTTGTTCATGGAATCTACGTTTGATTTAGGCACAGATAAAGAATGGGGAAAATTATTGACAGTGGTTTCAGCTACTGGGTATTTTTCGTGAAAGATTGGCGAGCAGGGACCAGATATTGGAGCTCAGATGAGCACTTGCCATGAAAATAACGATAAAACAAAGTGTAGAACCTACTTAATTGGAGACTCTTTTTTTGAACCTATCCAAGTGAGAGAGACTAGTGGTAGATGCACTACCCCAGATATGACAACAATACTCCATGTATGGTGAATCGTAGCTTTATACAGATACAGGATACTATCAGGTATGAGTAATTTTCTAACACAGTAGAGAGAGCCTACCTTCTTTGCAGCAGTTTTGGCAATGTCTTTAATGTATTTGTCTTAAATTAAAGCACTTCCATGCATTCTATTAAGCTAACATTTTTGTTTTTTGCTTTTGTAATTTCTTTTTTTCTATATACTCTATCTGTTTTGTCTATCTTTCTGTATTTATTTTACCTAATTATTATTTTGTGTCTTCATATCTGTAACTAAAACTATTATGACATTTTATGTTAAACAAAACTCCACACATGGTTGTTTGCGTTAATGCATAGTTTTGTGCATGTGACTCTCACTGGTGACTGATCAAGAAAGCAAATCAACAAAATAAAAGTCTTTCTATACATTACGTTGCACATGCTGTTTATATGTGCTGGTCTTTCTTACATAGTCACGTCTTGTCATTGTTTATGTCTGACTGTGATTCCTTCATGGTTATTGATCTTCAATTTTACTTAGACAAATAACTACTTGTGTATGAAAACACAATAGAAACTTGTTGAGTTTTCAAAGGTTTTATTTAGAAAGAAAGTTTACTCATTTAGGGGAGAGACCAATATGACTGAGCAACTAAATAATTATTTACTGAATTTTCTAAGCCTTAAGAATGGGTGATGCGCAGGCAGAGTCTGAAAGCAACATTCATTTGGATTTCTACATTATTTTCATGTCCTGTTTACTTAATTTTCAATAAAATATTTCCTAAAATTCTCTATTCTCTCTTTGAATATGGGACATCCTTTCTCTATCATCATATTGCTCGACCCTGCATTTCTACTGTGTTTTGTCTTTAAAACTAACCTTTGACCTCTCTTCAATCATGCCAACTGCAGCTGGATATATTTCCGGCTACCAGCAGGTTATCCTTATATGTACTAATCTGACCATTGTTAAAATTCATACTAGTTAACTTAATTGTTACGTACTAGTATAGGGTGCCAATATATAACACTACATCATATTTTTATTTTCTGAATATTAAAAATAATTTACTACAAGTTAATATATTCACATATTTTTGCTGTTAGTCTTTTATATGTGATCATTTCACGCTTTATTTTTATCTCTTTATCATGTAATCATTTCAACTGATTTACAGTTCATTTTTTCTACCTTTTTTGAAGGGAGATGAAACTTATGGTTCAGTAGAGGAACTACGTCACATGATTCCACTTTTAACCACTTCAGAATTGCAACAATGGCTGTACATTGAAGACGAACTCTTCTTCCCATCTCACCCAGAACTAAAAAATGACTTGGGTCACATTGTAAGTTAGAAATTACTTCATTTTAAAAATAAAAAAAAAAGAGTGATTTCATTTGTGTTTTAAATTCATGAATTATTATTAAAAGGAATCAGTTTCTAGATGTGTCCATGTAACCTTGTTGGTTATGCTTCAGTTAAGAGGTGCTTATGCAGAATAAGAACCATATTATCATCAAAATTTTCCAGGCAGTTTATGTTAAAACACTGAAAGATGCCAAAATACTAAGCCAATGACATCACAGCAGCCAATGTCATTTAAGAAAATATTTGCTATTATTCATTTATTACAAAAAAATAAATATTTAATTTGAACAAAATAAACATAAAAAATTAAAAATCATATAAAACAAATTGTCTAATTATCAGTTGTTTTTTATTAAAAAATAAATATTTATCTATGAAATTTACCTTACAATGATTTTTTTATTTGAATTTTAATTTTCTTATAGTTTAATAAAAATTATCTAATAATTATTCATTATAACAACAAAAAAAATATTTTCATTTTACAATTTTTTATTGAATTATCTTTGTAATAACAGAAATTATATTCTTTCATAGAAAATTCTGACCAGCATTTCTGCAAAAAAGAAAACAATTATGAAACTTCTGTTCAGCACCTTCCAGTGTTTTATGTAAATTGCCCAGAAAAAAATTTGATGATAGTACTGTCCTTATTCTTGCCCAAGCTTATCTACAAGAAGCTCTATCAATCCGTTTGTTTGCCATGCTTAAATTTGAAATCGATTGCAAAGTCGATTTTGTACTCTTTCGATATAAGACAAAACAGATTCCTCTCTGAGTGATACATTCCCAGAATTAGCAGCAGTACTCCATCTTAGGCCATATCTAATATGTCCTAAGATAGAGAACTACAGCTATGTTTGAGGATGAACTGCCACCTTTTATGCCTTGACAAGGTACAAAATTGACTTTGAAATCTAGAATCTAGTAGGTGATGCCTTTTTCTCCTCCCTACTACATTTTTCTCATAGAAGAGATGTTGCGAATCTATTTCTGCTTTATCAAAACAAGGTCTTTATCTAGGAGAGAGCCATTTGGGTTAGGGTTAGTTCTTGCAGAAATACTTTACAGGGAGGATTCAAAGATTGAAGCTCAGCTAATAAATAATGATAGAGTAGAAAAAGACTTGAAACATCTTTTCTATGAGAAATGAGATGTAAGTACTAGATGGCAAAGTTGATTTTGTACTTTCTATCAAAACTAAAAAGAGTATTTTGAGGAAATATGACTAGTATTCCATTTTTGGTTACATCTGTATCTTGTTGTTTGTCAATAGCATGGTTAACGCGGTATTGGCTTAAAGCAACTTCTTTGTGTTCAAGTTAAGTGCAGAGAGGTTGAAAGGTTGAAACTGGCAGGCTTCAAATTCATTGACTTTCATTGACAATATGTGCACCTGCATGCTAGCAGGGTTCATGAGGCAGGTCACTACATTTTGAGTGCAAACTGGTTAATGGGATTTTACCTCCCCCACACATACACCTTAAAATAAATAGATGATACATGTGCATTTCTAGTCAGTTTGAGAGTCTACAATTAGTTGAATCGCAAGTACATTCTGAACAGTACAGTTTGAAAAAGTACATTCTGAGAAGAGTCAGACTTCTCATGGGGGTGACGAGAGAGAGGAATGGATGGTAGATAAACTGATAGCAAAATCCCCATCCTCCTTCTAAAGATGAGCAGAGAAACAAGGACACAACTTCGACTGTGGAACTGAATAAAGATCCAATTGTCCAGATAAATGAGACTCGTGTCTGTTGCTATGCATGAGAGAATTTTAGTTCCAGGTGCGCCAATGTCAGAACACAAACCACTCAAGGACATGGCCAAGAAGTACAAAAGAAGATATAAAAGGTATGTTCTGCTTATAACGATGTACGATCCGGCACCATTTATAACGTTACCGATGTGGCAGGTGTCCTTTGATCGTACCTTGTCTCGTTACAAATTGGCCTGTTGATCGTCCTTACCCACTGTGTTTTCATGGAGGGGCGCTTTTCCTCTCGATCAAATCGTCTTTCTTCCATGTGTAGGGAGTCTCCGGGTACATCAATCACTCCGCTGGTCCTTGCGGTTTGCTGAAAAAATCAAGAGTCCTCACCACAACAAACAGAACTCCGGGTTATAACAGTAACAAACTATTTATTATTTTCATTACTTCATAACAACTACTGTCTAATTTGAGGTGACTGACTATAGCAGTGAACGATGTAAGACCAGACCAGTAAAGTCACAGAGTTCCCATTAACACAGGCTAGTTCCCATCATAACCTCAGGCCCTGAAGGGCTCCCCAAATCAGGAGCGCCTGACAAGCCCAGCCGTTCAGCTTGCTGGTTATGACTCCTCTGCTTAGAAATCCTTTTTCTAAATCTAACCCCTTTTTCCCCACCTCTCCTTCAGAGAGTGGTTACAAACACGTTTCTTTCTTTTTCTTAGAGCTTATCTCTACCAAACCTCAACCCCCACCTGCACTGAGGTTTTTACTTATTACCAATTAAATGTGATTAGTCACCCCAAGTCGAACAATGCTTGGTGGCGACCCCTGCCTTTGACCCCCATTCTTCATACCTATCAACAGAGGTTTTTAAAAACAACCTTTTCGTTGTTAACAGATATATAAAAGCCATGAGATATAATAATCAATCGACATGCAATATAAACAGACTTTCCTTTCCCTCCACGTTACACAAGTAGAGAATTGCATCAGGAGTCAGGTATTTTCTGGAGCAGTAGAATGATACAACCATTTTCCCAGCAACCTTAACAACAGATGGATGTAACTCATCCACTTTAAATCTGGATTCAAAGTCAGTCATAGGAGCTTATCAAAATAAGGGGCAGAGATAAAACAAGGATTTAAGCATTGGTGGTAAAAGGAGAGGAAGACATGTTAAAAGTAACAAGACACCTTTTTTCCTCCCATTGTTTAAAATGGACTTTTCGGACATCTCACATGCCCCAAATTTCAAAAAGATCAAGTGACCAGACTCGGCATTATATAGCACAAAGACGGTTGATACAGCATAAAACAAAACAGCTAAACTAAATCCATCTACTACCAAAATTATCAGATGCTGCATTAAATAACTGAGACCAACTTTAATATTATTATTCATTAACATGTTTTATTAAACTCATATTCACCTCAAACAAGGTAAATTGCCACTGAGACATAAGAAACTACTATGAATAAAGGGTGGTGCCTACAGTAGGGAGTTGAGCAGTGAGATGTCTTCACATTACATTTAAATTTCTGCATGTTAGTACAGTCGAGGAAGCAGGGGACAGAGAAGGAATTCCAAAGCATAGCAGTTTGAAGGAAGAACTATTAGAGTAGAAGTCTCTCCAACATGAAGCTCCAATGATTCCAACTCGAAATAGATGACGCCAAAAACTTCCACCCATTAATATGGGAGGGGAGATTATCATCAAAAGTGTCCTGAATTGATAATTTAGTACCAGACTTTACTACTTAGATATTAATAAGTCACTTGTACCCATTCCCCTCCTCCCCCCACCCTTTTTTTTTTTAATGGAGAGTAGATAATACAGTGGATGTGTTATCAGCAGCTCCAGTAACTCTCGCTTCTCCTTTTTTTGTCCCTCAGTCCTCATTCAAATGAGTGATTTTTCTGACAAAGGGTGAAGAAAAAGCTGCTTAAAGGTCGGTAGTACTTGGTGAACAGTAGTCTGAGATGTCGGAAATTTTTCTGTCTCTATGTCTATCCTTGTGGCCATGTCACTAGTAAGGGTGCTGGAGGTAAACGTTTTGTCTGGGCTAACGTTATCCGCCTGATAGTCAGAGACCCGAACCTTGGATTAACCACTAAGGAGGCTGTCCTATCAGCAGGCGCAAAGTACTGGGACTGCTGCATTGCCAATTGGTGAATGGATTCTGGACCATGCAGTAGTCTCTGGTGGGGCCTCTCGATGCCATACTAGTAGGTAATTGTTACAGCTTTACCTTTTCATGTGCTACAAAAAAGAAAAAAGAAATTTCCTATCTTTTTCTCTCTTACTTTCCCTCTCTGTACTGCTCTAACCAAGTATGCCGACCTGTTCCACAAATCCCAAAACCTCAACATGAAATATCTCCAGAAAAAAAACTTGAATAAACCTAGAACCCCATCTTCCAACGTAGACCCCTACTACCAGGTCTCCTTCTCCAACATTAGGGGTCTACGTTCCAACCTTCCAGAGGTTGAAACCCAATTACAGGAGACGAAACTGGACATATTCTTTCTATGCAAAATTGGAATAGGGCCGACCACTTCCCTAGATAAGTTCATAATTAACGGATACTCTAACTTAACAGCTAAATCTGACCCCCAAGATCGCCATGCGCATGGAATATGTGCCTACATTAAAGATGGCTTCCCGTGTGGCAGGGATATCTCTAGAGAAGATCCTAATTTACCCTATATGTGCTTCCGGGTTGCACTTGCTAACACCACTGCATTTATATTTGCCCTCTATCGGCCCCATAACAGCGAAGTTACTATCTTTAAGAGTATATCTGAGAAAATAGACCACATCCTGTCTGCACATTCCTCGGCTAACATCCACATCTGTGGTGACTTCAACGTCCATAACGTGGAATGGCTGACCCATTCAAATAAGACAGATGATGAGGGGAGGTTTTGTCATGATTTTGTCATTGCTTATGACCTCACTCAGATTGTTCGCGAACCCACCCGTGTGCCCGATACTACTGGTCAATATGCAAGCCTCCTAGACCTTTTTCTCTCAACTTCCCCTGAGCTATGTTCATGTTCCGTTAATTCTCCTCTAGGATCCTCCGACCACTCCATCGTATCAGTTAAGATAAAAATGAAATGTAATAAGTCCCCAGACGTACCCCTCCACCGTACTGTATACCGATACTCTACGGCTGACTGGGATAGCTTTTGTACATTCATATCTGACCTACCTCTGCATTTCATGTTTAAAAAGGATGTGTCCTCTATAGTATCAGACCTGACCGAATAGTTAATTGTAGGCATAGACCAATTCCAACAAAAACCTAACAGCTAGCCATGGTTCTCCCCAGAATGTGCTGCTGCTATTGTGCACAGAAATCACTTTTTCCATAACTACCAACGTAATAGATGCACTGAGACTAAAGCTGCTTTCAGAAATGCCAGCAACCACTGTAAAAGAGTAATAAAAAATGCAAGAGAGCTATATGCCCAGTCTGTTAAATCCAAGGTAGCTGATCAGCGGCTTGGATCCCACCAGTTTAGGTAAATAACAAATAGGTTCCTGATCAGTAGTGTGCGTTCTATCCCAACCATTATCAATGGACCAGAGGTCATCTCGTCAGCATCAGACAAGGCCAAACTATTTGCAAAGAACTTTGCAGCTAATTCTACCCT
The DNA here is from genome assembly GCF_053919585.1 of Euprymna scolopes. Classification (NCBI taxonomy): domain Eukaryota; kingdom Metazoa; phylum Mollusca; class Cephalopoda; order Sepiida; family Sepiolidae; genus Euprymna; species Euprymna scolopes. The sequence goes on from NC_136483.1 coordinate 193,459,656, forward strand.
ATGCGACGAAGGCCATCAACTCCCCATATTTCCTCCTATAACACAGAACACGCTAGGTAACATACAAATATCTGTGCATGAAGTCGCCAAGCTAATCAAGAACCTTGATTCCAGTAAAGCAACTGGCCCTGACGGCATCCCAATTACAGTGTTAAAAAAGCTTCAACCAGAACTTGCTCCCATACTTACGAAACTGTTTAAGCGTTGCCTTAAGTAGAAGTGCTTTCCGACTCCCTGGAAAACCTCATCAGTATGCCCTGTATTTAAGAATTCAGGTGATAAGTCATCTCCCTCTCAGTACAGACCGATAAGTCTCCTGTGTGTTATAAGTTGCTGGAATCCATATTAAATAGAGAAATAGTCAACCACCTCAGCAGAAACAACACACAATATGGTTTCCGTTCTGCAAGATCTACTGCAGATGTGCTAATGGTTATATCTCATAGGATTAGTGAATCTCTTGACAAAGGCTTCCTTTCTAGGTCAATTGCTCTTGACATATCAAAGGCCTTCGACAAGGTATGGCATAAGGGCCTACTTCACAAGATTTCCAGCTACAGTATAACTGGAAATGTTTTCTCAATCATTAAATCATTTCTCTCTAATAGGCTAAGAGTAGTGGTCGATGGACAAAAATCAGAGGCCTGCAGTATTAATGCTGGAGTCCCTCAAGGGTCAATCCTGGGCCCAACTCTCTTCCTGATCTACATCAATGACCTCCCTAAACACATACTTAAATCATTCGTTGACATCTATGCTGATGACACAACCATCTACGGCAACACATCAAAGGTTGTAAATGACAAAGTTCTCTCTAATTCTCTCTCCTCTGATCTCGAGCGTGTGGTTCAGTGGGGGAAGACGTGGCTAGTTACCTTTAATGCATCTAAAACCAAACTCCTATCTTTACATCATCAACGCTCTGATCCCATCTGGCATCAATTGAAATGGATGGCTCTCGTCTGGGAGAAGCCCCGTGTTTTGACAAGCTTCTGGGTTTGTCCTTTACTCCTGATCTGAAATAGAACACGTACATCAAGTCTGTTGCCAAGGTCGCTGGAAAAATGGTGGGATCCTTCTACCGCTCCAAAAGATATCTCACTACTGATGCAATTCTCTATCTATATAAAAGCCAAGTACGTCCAAGGATGGAATACTGCTGCCATATCTGGGCAGGAGCTGCTAAAAACAGCTTATCCTGCCTTGACAGAGTACAAAATAGACTTCCTGGCTTAGTGGGGGATGCCCTTTTCTCTACCCTGCAACCTCTCTCCCACAGAAGAGACATTGCGAGCCTATCCTTGTTTTATCGTTATTTCCATGGCAGGTGCTCGTCTGAACTCCAATCTCTGGTCCCTCCTCACCAATCTTTCACGAAAAACACCCGTCTAGCTGAATCCACTGTGAAAAATTTCCCCCACTCTTTATCTGTGCCTAAATCAAAACGTAGATTCCATGAACAAAGCTTCTTTCTTATAACTGCACACCTGTGGAACTCTGTTCTATCTGCCTGCTTCTCACCTGACTACAACTTGGATGTCTTCAAGTCCAACGTTAACAAATTCCTAATGAACCGCCCTCTTAAGTAAACACTTCATTAAATCTCCACACTAACGTACTGTATTTGCAATAACCCTTATCTCTGAATGGCTTCCGGGCCTTGATAAGTGGTGAACACCGTGTAAAAAAAAAACAAAAAAACATCAAAGGATCTCTACAGTGAAGGTGTGGGATTTTTCCTACTTGTTGGGTAGGTTGGGGGGTATTTATGTCAATTTGGAGGTCCTTCGATGTTGAAGAGACTTCTACTCTAATAGTTTCTTCCCTCGAACTGCTATGTATTTGTGTAGCTCAAGAAATGAAGCTAATTTCTATGGTGGACAATCAATGCTATGAGCTCATCAGACCATATTCCATTAAAGTAATTATAAAACAAGCACAGTGATGCAATGTTGCAGTGATGGAACAGGAGTTGGAACTTGTTTGATAATGTAAAACTTATAATATTGGAGACTCTTTTTGGACTCTGACAGAGAGTGGCTAATGGTTGATTCACCGACCCATATGTGGCAACAATATTCCATGCCTGGGTAAATGGTGGTTTTGTAGAAATATAGTATACTCTCAGGTGAGAGAAGTCTTTTAGAATAGTAGAGGGAGTCTACCTCCTTTGCAGCAGTCTTGGCAATATCTTCTATGTATTTGTTCCAATTCATGTTACCTGTGAATGTTCAGCTGATGAGTTTGAATTTTGCTATTTGTACATTAAAAATGATTTCAGATGTGTTTTAATGTTTTGTATGAATGCTTTTTTTGTCTCTTTTATTTGTAGCCATACTTGAAAGAAGATTTTTTTTCTTTGTTTCCAAAAGAAGTACGACCCTGGGACAGCATGTTGTTATGGGGAGGGCGTCACTCCAAGTCACCTTTGCATATGGACCCTTACAATTGGACTGGAACTAACGCTGTTATAAAAGGCAGAAAAAAATGGAAAGTATGTAACCCACATCTTCCCATTCTTTGTTTCCCTCTCCATCCACGTTATTAGGGATTGAACGCTTTTTTATGTCCGCATTGAGCATCTTACTGTTGTGTCACACTCAACTCATCATAGTTAACATCTTTATAATAGAATTGCACGTTACAAGAAAAAAAAATGTGACCTTTTGTATTATTGGGATTATTCGGACTACTGTTCTCATCCTTCTTCGAAGTGTTATTCTCACAATGTTTTGGTCGATGTAACCTCCAACCTGGAAGTGTTTTCAAACATGACTTAATCCTGAAAATCAGGAATACTTTAACATGTATTTTGTGTGATTAAAATAATATAGGGGAAAAAAGCATAATTGATTAGCTCAGATAGAGCAATGTTTTTAAGCAATAAACTTGGAAAAGTACAGGATAAAAAATTTAAATTAAAAACTATTGCAGCTAATAAAATTTTAAAATACTATAGTTCTTCTAAAAATATGCCTGGTGTTCAATTGTTTCTCAAGGGATCTGGATTGAGTCAATCTATTGAAAGCAGTTAATTTGTAAACTTTTATGAATTTTTTATAGATTTTACTTTAGTAATTCAGTAAAAATTATTTTTTTACTTTAATTTAGTTTGGTAGGGTTGAGGACATGCATTGCATGGAGAGAAATGATATGAGATTCATATGATTAATTTGTAATGTGAGTCTTGAAGACAGACGAATATTAAATCTTTTTCATTTTGATTTTCTTCTTTTTTTTTTAAGTTTCTCTTTTTGTATTTTATCATGTTAACTGATATAAAATTTTTATTTCTAGTTATTTCCTCCAGGCCAAGATGATTTATTATACATCACGAAAGGACAAAATTGTGGCTTCCCACTTGAATGTCGAAAGTATAACAGGTAAACTTGTTATTTTTCAACTCTGTATTTGTTTTATTATACAAGAAAATCGTTTGGTTTAATTTTTAATATTTCAGAGCTTGCTTTGTTAAATTATGTTTTAAAAAATATGAGGACATTTTGATTCTCTTTCGAAAAAACAATAAAGAATGTACAGTTATGTGATACTATCAACATTGGTTCACCCCCTTTGCTCCCAAGTATTTAGAAGTAAAAGAAAAAGAGAAAAAGAAATATGACAAAAGAAGAAAGGCAATAGGTTTGTTGGAAGAACAGAGGAACATAAAAGAAAGCTGGGATGGAGTTGTTGGTAAAGCTGGAGCAGTAACAGGAACTAAAATAGGATTGTTAAGCAAGGTGTGGCAGTTATTAAAATGACAAAGGACTGAACAATAGAGATCAATATATTTTAATTAGTTTTAGGAGTGACTCAGTTTTACGACAATCTTTAATATAATTGAGAGCTGTTTATGGAGTTTGGGGTTTACAAGAGTTGAGGAGTGGCTTCTTCCATTTAACAATTACAAGAAGCCTTCTCAACAACTGATAGCCATGACTAATAACACCCTACTTGAGAGCTCATTCTTCAAACTCTTCGGTATAACACTCACAAGCAACATGAATTGGAACAAATACCTTGAGAGCATTGATAAGACTGCTGCAAAAAAGGTGGGTTCCCTTTACTGGTCTAGAAAATTATTCACACCTGCGAGTATCGTGTATCTCTAGAAAGCCACCATTCACGCATGCATGAAGTATTGTTGCCACATCTGAGCTGGTGCGTCTCTCTCTTAACCAGGGTCCAAAATAAGTCTTCATTCTAAAAGATCCCGCACTATCAACGAAGCTCTAATACCTGTCCCATCACACAATGTTGCATCCCTGTACTTATTTTACAAGTACTTTTGAATGGAATATGCTCTGAAGAACTAATTGCATTTGTACCCCCTTGACGTACATACCCCCAATAAACCTGTCTAGCAGTAAGAGTCCACCCCTTCACTGTAGAGGTTCCTAGATGCTGGAAAGTCTTCTATTCTAATAGCTTCTTTCCTTGTACTGCTAGACTTTGGAATTATCTCCCTGCTTCCTGCTTTCCTAACTGTACTAACATGCAGGTTTAAATGTAATGTGAACAGATATGTCGCTCATCTCCTTACATAATCCATTGTAGACTTCCCAAATGTCAATATGCTTTCTTTGGGAAGAACAAAAGTAAAAAAAAAAAAAAAAAAGTAGCCGACAATAGTCAGGGGCAATCCAAAGGCTTCCTCTTTATTAGTTGCTACACTGAGATGTAGGAAAGGGTGCTACTCCACTTGCCATTGATTCTCCCTTTATAATGCTGAATGTTTAACAAGGGGACATCAAATTCCATTTTTTAAGTCTTTAGTATGAGTCAACCAAGGATTGAACCTCAGTCCCCCAGCTACATTTGAACAGGAGCTGCTTGGCGTGCTGTATCCAGCCTTGTTAGTGTTCAAAACTGGCTTCAAAACCTAGTAGGAGATGCTCTTTTCTCTTCTCTGGAACCTCTTTTTCACAGAAGAGACATTGTGAGCCTGTCTCTGCTCTATAGTTATTTTCATGTCAAGTGCTCATCTGAGTTCCAATCTATGGTACCCCCTTGCCAAATTTTCACATACATGTCAGAGACGAACAACTGTTTTCTGTCCACAACACAATATCGATCAGTTGTTCACAATGAGAATCAAAGTGCAGCTCACATTATAATACAGCAGAAATCTCAACCAGAATCTCATTTAATTCATATGCAAAAGCCTAATTAAACTTTTCCACCATTTCATCCACTTTTCTTCCACCATTCAGAATGGTGATGGTTTGGCCATTTTTAATAATCCATAACACTAGAAAATAGGACTTCTTTGTTTAAGAAAACAAAAACTTGGACCTCCACTTTCAGAAGTCAAAAATGTGTTTTACTTATAATAGACAAGAGTCAAGGATATATGTAACTTTGCCATAATCTTCAAAACAATTCCCAAAAATCTTAGAGTTTAGAATTTGGAAATGATGTCTTTCTTGTCAGATTATTATTTGAGGAACCAGGTTATGTTGGTAAAAATTTCATTCTTTTCTATATTAAAAAGCAAAAATAAAGAAAAATCGTTATGATGTACATACTCGTGATCCTGGTGATCAAACAAAAATATCCTATTCCAAAAATCATATAAATTGATCAAGTAGTTTTATTCTCATAAAAAAATAATTTTAAGCAATTAATGGGAATTTGTAGGCATTACAACATAAATCTAGTATGATTTTTGTTGAGTTATCTCTCTTTGTTTCTTTATATTTTTTTTTTAAATGGCAGGCGAGACAGTCACTCTTTGGATCATCATAAAATTTGATTTTCTTATAAACATACTTGATCAATTTATGTGATTTGTGGAATATATTTTTATTTCATCACAGGTACATACATCATACAGATTTTTCTTTATTTTTGTTTTTAATTTAGAGGGAATTCTGCACAAGCACCAAAAATTCAGTTTTATTTTGCTTTATTAAATTCTAAAACAGGTTGCCTCCTCAATTCTATTTTATAGATTCTTCGATTTTAGTATCATTCTTTATTTCATAATAATCTCAGTTGCCGAATTAGTCGTTCGGGAATTATTCACATTTTAGTTTTGATTAATATCATTTTTTTTTATTCCATCTTCACCCCAAACAAGGCACAGTGCCACTTTGATGGAGGGGGCTACTATCAGAGACACAACATACTATGTAGGAAGTTGAGCAGTGAGATGTTCGTTCGCATTACACTTGAACTTCTGCATGTCAGTACAGTTGAGAAAGCAGGAACCCGGAAGGGAGTTCCAAAGTCTAGCAGTTCTGGGGAAAAAACTATTAGAGTAGAAGACTTTCTTACATCTAGGGATTTCTACTGTGATGGGGTGGGATTTTGCTGCTTGTTGGGAGTATTTATGTCTAAGGGGTACAAGGGTTTATAGTTTGTCGGAGCATTCACCATTAAAATACTTATAGAACAGGCAGAGGGATGCAACATTACGTCAATGGGACAGAGGTTGAAACTTTGAGGACAGTTTAGGACCTATCAGGTTGGTGACTCTCTTTTGATCCCTGTTCAGGAGCAAGAGACTAGTAGCCTTGTAAAAATACAGGATACTTTCAGACATAAGTAGCTTTCTAGCATGGTAGAGAGACCCCACCTTCTTCGCAGCAGGCTTGGCAATGCTCTCAATGTATCTGTTCCAACTCATGTTCCCTGTGAACATTAGGCCGAGGAGTTTAAAAGAAGTACTTTCAGGTAATGTATCTTTAGTCATAGCTATTGGTGGTTGATGTTTCTTGTAATTGAAGGAAACAAGCTTAGTCTTGGCAGCATTGAATGTGACCATCCATTTTTGTCCCAATTCCACTGCAAATTGGAGGTCTTCCTCTAGTGGTTTTGCCATTTCCTTAGATATTTGTTTATTTGTTTTCCTCTCGTGCCTCTTATAGAGCATAGTGTCATCAGCAAATATACTTATCTCAGAAACAATTTTATCATGCATAACCGTTTTCATCATCAGATCATCATCATGTGCTGTCCTTCGTGTCCGAAGATGACTTCCTGTGAACCATCATTCTCCACTTGTCATGGTCGCGACTGAGGGTCTGCCAGCTTCCAGTAGGGATCAACCTGTCCTTTAGATTTCGTTTGACAGTGTCACGAAACCTGAGCTTAGGTCTGCCTATGCCTCGTACCCCATCCTCCAGTTGTGAAAACAGTATCTGTTTTGGTAGTCGGGAGTTCTCCATTCTGTTTACGTGCCCGGCCCATGTCAGGTTTTTCCGAATGAGCAGGTCATACAGGCTTGGGAGGTTGGCTTGTGATAGGATCTCCCTGTTGCTAACAAAGTCATACCACTTGACATTTAAAATCTGCTGGAGGTGTCTCATCATATAGGTGTTGAGCTTGTGGGCTACCAGTTTGTACACTGGCCAAGTTTCTGCACCGTATAAGAGTGACGAGAGGACGATGGCACAGTACACCGAGCATTTAGTTCTGAAAGTCAGGTCTTTATTTTGCCAGACCTTCTGTTTGAGTTTCCCATAGGATATGGAGGCGTTAGCCATTCTTGTAGAAAATCTCCTCGTCCAATTTTGTTGTTGTTCATGACCGTGGTCTCTAGGTATTTGAATTTGCTGACATTGTAAAGCTCCTGGTCTTGAATCTTAATTGGCTGGCTTGTTGCTGGTGATCCAGGGGATTGTTGGTACATCATTTCGGTTTTCTTGATGTTAATCTTCAATCCGAAGGCCTTGGCTGATCCTATGAAGTGAGTTATTATGTTCTGAGCATCCTCGTGACTATGCGCTACAAATGCGGTGTCATCAGCAAACATGAGCTCCCGTACGAGTATCTTTGTTGTTCTATTTGCGGATTTGTATGCATTGACATTGAAAAGGTCTGCTCCCGGCCTAGATCGTATAAAACACCCTTATCACAATTTCTAAAGGTATGCCAAAGCACAACTGACAGGTAGAGTGAGAAGAGGGTTGGAGCGAGGACGCAGCCCTGCACGTCGAACGGATCGGAATGGAATTTTATCTGTCATGCATAACCGTTTTACATGCACTAAAATATCAGATCAAGATTATGATCCTGTTACAACTGTGATGATTGCTTATTTATTTTGGCGCTTATCATAAAACCCTCACTCCATGGAAAAGCAAATGTAAAGGAAAATCTATATGATGTATGTACCTGTGATGGAAAAAAGATATCATATTCCAAAAATCATATCAATTGATAAAGTAACCTTAGGAGCTTTAAAGCAATTCTTGTTTTTAAATGTTCAATCTCACTAATACTTATTAATATAGATGAGTCATTGTCTTGCTACAAATATTATATGTGTTTTTTTAATGCATTTCTATCGTTACTGTGTATTACTACGATCAACATAAATAAGTTTATATTTTAAAGCAACATTCACATAATATGCAATAATTGCCTTTAAATTTATAGATTTTTTTTTTTGCTTTCAGTTTAATTGACACATTCAATCCTGATTTGAAAACATACCCAAAATTTTCCCATGCACATTCCATTGATTTTGAACAAAAAACTGGAGAATTACTTATTATCCCGACAGGCTGGTATCATCAGGTAAGCCTAAAACATGTTAGTCTAATCTGCTCCCCCCATTCCTGTGTATATCAATCTGTGGCCCCCATCTATATATCAATCTATACTGCTGTCAGTAAACATCTGCTTCCCCCTCTGTGTCAGTCTTGTTTGTGTGTTTTTGTTTACAGTTTGATGCAACTTTCTCTATGCTTGAATTCAGAACCAAATTAATAAACTTTAGTATCAGGTTTCTATTTATTCATATCAATCAACAAGTTATGACTTTTAAGCTGCTTGATTCTATTTTGTTAGCATATTTTTAGAATCAGGTATTCACAAACCAGAACAGATTTAGTTCCATTTTTTCTAAGAATGACTAATTTTGAAAGTTTTTTGAAAATTTAAATTTTAAAATATAAATAAAAGTTTACAAATGCCATTCTTTAAAATACTTTCGCAGTTTTCATAAAATGTTGTTCTGCACAATTCAAACAACAATGACAAAAAAAAAAAACAATTTATTTTTCTAAACAATGAATTATATTGTTTTAATTTAATTGTTACTTTATTTTTTTTTGGGGGGGGGGGCTGAAATGAAAATATCAACAGATTTACCAAACAAAAATAAAGTATGCGAATCTTGATTTTCTTCTGATGTGGTACAATTAATTCTCTTACAAAATAATAGGTTAGGTTTGATAATGATATTAATAATAATAGGGTTTTTTGTTTTTTTTAATATGGGGGTCACCACTTATCAAGGCCCGAAGGCCACTCAGGAATAAGGGTTATTGCGTGTACAGTAATCAATGAGATAGTATTGTAGTATTGGGGGTTTTGATAGAGTGTCTTACTTAAGGGGGTGGTTTGTCAGGAATTTGTTTATGTTGGACTTGAAGACGTCCAAGTTGTAGTCAGGTGGGAAACAGGCAAGCGGCAGAGAGTTCCACTGGCGTGCAGTTCTAAAAAAGAAGCTTTGCTCATGGAATCTACATTTGGATTTAGGCACAGATAAAGAGTGGGGAAAATTATTGACAGTAATTTCAGCCAGACGGGTGTTTCTCGTGAAAGATTGGCGAGGGGGAACGAGGGATTGGAGCTCAGATGAGAACCTGCCATGGAAATAGCGATAAAACAAAGACAGGCTCGCAACGTCTCTTCTGTAGGAGAGAGGTTGCAGGGAAGAGAAAAAGGCATCCCCCACTAAACCACAAAGTCTATTTTGTACTCTGTCAAGGCAGGATAGGCTGTTTTTAGCAGCTCCTACCCAGATGTGGCAGCAGTACTCCATCCTTGGACGTACTTGACTTTTATAAAGATAGAGAATTGCATCAGTAGTGAGATATCTTCTGGAGCGGTAGAAGGATCCCCCCATTTTCCCAGCATCCCTGGCAACAGATTTGATGTACGTGTTCCATTTTAGATCAGGAGTAAAGGTCAAACCCAGAAGCTTATCAAAACATGGAGTCTCTCCAAGACGAGAGCCATCCATTTCAATTGATGCCAGATGGGGATCAGTGCGTTGATGATGTAAAGATAGAAGCTTGGTTTTAGATGCATTAAAAGTGACCAGCCACCTCTTCCCCCATTGTACCACGTGCTCAAGATCCGAGGAGAGAGAATTAGAGAGAACTTTGTCATTTACAGCCTTTGATGTGTTGCCATAGATGGTTGTGTCATCAGCATAGATGTCAACGAATGATTTAAGTATGTGTTTTGGGAGATCATTGATGTAGATCAGGAAGAGAGTTGGACCCAGGATGGACCCCTGAGGGACTCCAGCATTAAAACTGTGGGCCTCTGATTTCTGCCCATCAACCACTACTCTTATGAACCTATCGGAGAGAAATGATTTAATGATTGAGAAAACATTTCCAGTAATACCGTAGCTGGAAATCTTGTGAAGTAGGCCCTTATGCCATACCTTATCGAAGGCCTTTGATATGTCAAGAGCAATTGCCCTGGAAAGGAAACTAATGCTGTGTGATATAACCGTTAGCACATCTGCTGTAGATCTTGCAGAGCGGAAACCATATTGCGTGTCACTAAGAAGGTTGTTTCTGTTGAGGTGGTTGACTACTTCTTTATTTAATATGGATTCCAACAACTTACTCATGACACAGGAGACTTATTGGTCTGTACTGAGAGGGAGATGACTTTTCACTTGAATTCTTAAATACAGGGTATACTGATGAGGTTTTCCAGGGTGTTGGGAAGTACTTCTCCTTAAGGCAATGCTTTAACAGTTTTGTAAGTAGGGGGCAAGTTCTTGTTGAAGCTTTTTCAACACTATAATTGGAATGCCATCAGGGCCAGTTGCTTTACTGGAATCAAGGTTCTTGATTAGCTTGGCGACCTCATGCACAGATATTTGTATGTTACATAGCGTGTTGTCTGTTATAGGAGGAAATACAGGGAGTTAATGGCCATTGTCGCATAGGGTAGAATTAGCTGCAAAGTTCTTGGCAAATAGTCTGGCCTTGTCTGATGCTGACGAGATGACCTCAGGTCCATTGATGATAGTTGGGATAGAACGCACACTTCTGTTCAAGATCCTGTATGTTATTTGCCAAAACTGGTGGGAACCAAGCCGCTGCTCAGCTACTTTGGATTTAACAGACTGAGCATATAGCTCTCTTGCATCTTTTATTACTCTTTTACAGTGGTTGCTGGCAGTCCTGAAAGCAGCTTTAGTCTCAGTACATCTATTATGTTGGTAGTTATGGAAAAAGTGATTTCTGTGCGCGATGGCAGCAGCACATCAGGGGAGAACCATAGCTGGCTGTTAGGTTTTTGTTGGAATTTTTTAGATGGTATGAATCGGTCTATGCCTATAATTAACCATTCGGTCAGGTCTGATACTATAGAGGACACATCCTTTTTAAACATGGAATGCAGAGGTAGGTCAGATATGAATGTACAGAAGCTATCCCAGTCAGCCATAGAGTATCGATATACAGTACGGTGGAGAGGTACGTCTGAAGACTTACTACATTTCATTTTTATCTTAACTACTACAACAGAGTGGTCAGAGGGTCCCAGAGGAGATAGAACGGAACATGAACACAGCTCAGGGGAAGTTGTGAGGAAAAGGTCTAGAAGGCTTGCATATTGACCGGGTGTATCGGACACACGGGTGGGTTCGTGAACAATCTGAGTGAGGTCATAGGCAATGGCAAAATCGTGACAAAACCTCCCCTCATCATCGGTTTTATTTGAGTGGGTCAGCCATTCCACATTATGGACATTGAAGTCACCGCAAATGTGAATGTTAGCCGAAGGATGAGCAGACAGGATGTGGTCAATTTGCTCAGATATGCTCTTAAAGATAGTAACTCCACCGTTGTGGGGGCGATAGAGGGCAAATATAAATGCTGTGGTGTAAGCTAGTGCAACCCAGAAGCACATATAAGGTAAATTAGGGTCTTCTCTTGAGATATCCCTACAACATGGAAAGCCATCTTTTAATGTAGGTACATATTTCATGCCCATGGCGATCTTGGGGGTCAGATGTAGATGTTAAGTTGGAGTAACCTTTAATTATGAATTCGTCTAGGTTAGTTTCGATAATAATATTAACTAGCGGGACCTGTGGAAATTTCACAGCAGCATTTTTCATATGTAATATATTATTTTTGGGCATGCTGTGAGCGTTCTGTTCAGCATGAATGGAGGCACAATCATATTATTCTAGTTTTTTATTAAAACTGTGCTGCCCCCTTACTAAAATAATAACTTTGATATATTTCCTGGGATGATTATTTCATTACAAACACACCGGTCAATTAACTCACATTTTATTATTTTCCATAATTATTGAATATGTTTACTATGTTCGACAATAATTTTTCATAATTTCAACCCACATTATCGCCCCTCCCTTTACTAAAATATTAAATTTGATATATTGTATCGGCTGTTTATTTTATAAAAAACACAACTATCAATTAACTCACATTTCATCATTTTTAATGATTCTTGAATATGGTACTAATTTTGACAATAATTTTTCATCATTTAAACTCACCATATCGGACACCTTACTAAAATAATAACTTTGAAATATTGTCTAGGCTGATTATTTCATTTCAAAAACACACATCAATCAACTCACATTTCATCATTTTTCGTAATTCTTGGATATGTTACTAATTTCGACCATATTTTTTTATAATTTAAACCAACGTTGTCGCCCAACCGTACTAAAATAATAACTTTGATATGTTTGCTGGGCTGATTATTTCATTACAAACACACTAATCAATTAACCTCCATTTCATCATTTTTCATAATTCTTGGGTATGTCACTAATTTCGACAATCATTTTTCATAATTTATACCCATATTATCACCCCCTCCTTAATAAAATAATAACATTGAAATATTGTCTGGGCTTATAATTTTACTACAAACACACTAATGCATGAAATCACATTTAATGATTTTTCATAATTCTTGGATATGTTACTTATGTCGACAATCATTTTTCATAATTTTAACTCACATTCTCGCCCTTCCCTCTTTACTAAATAATAACTTTGATATATTGTCTAGGCTGATTATTTCCTTACAAACACACCAATTAATTAACTAATATTTCATCATGTTTTCGTAATTCTTGGATATATTACTAATTTCGACAATAATTTTTCATAATTTAAGCCCTCCTTATCTCCTTCCCTTTACTTATATAATAACTTTGATATATTGTCTAGGCTGATTATTTTATTATAAACACACCAATCAATTAAATCAAATTTTTTTCGTAATTCTTGGATATGTTACTAATTTCAACAATAATTTTTTATAATTTAAACCATCCTCGTCACCCTCTCTTACTAAAAAATTACTTTGATATATTGTCTGGGTTGATTATTTCATAAAAAAACACAACTATCAATTTACCCACACTTCATCATTTTTCTTAATTCTTGCATTTCGACAATTATTTTTAATATTTTTAACCCACATTATAAACCCCCCACTACTAAAATAATAACTTTGATATATTATCTGGATGTTTATTTCATTTCAACCACACCAATCAATTAACTCACATTTCGTCATTTTTCATAATTCTTGGATATGTTACTAATTTCGACAATCATTTTTCATCATTTAAACCCACATCATCGCCCCACTTACTAGAATAATAACTTTGATATATTGTCTGGTCTGATTATTTCATTGCAAACACACTAATGCATTAAATAACATATTATTATTTTTCATAATTCTTGGATATGTTACTAATTTCGACAATTATTTTTCATAATTTAAACCATCCTTATCGCCTCTCTTACTAACATAATTACTTTGATATATTTCCTGGGCTGATTATTTTATTATAAATACACAATCAATTAACTCACATTTAATCTTTGTTCATAATCCTGGATATGTTACTAATTTCGACAATAATTTTTATAATTAAAAACCCACATTATGCCTCTCCCTCCTGCTTAATATATTTGATATATTGTCTGGGTTTATTATATCATTACAAACACACCAATCAAGTAACTCACATTTCATCCTTTTTCATAATTCTTGGATATGTTACTAATTTCGACAATAATTTTATAACTTTAACCCACCATGTCGCTCCCCCTTACTTAAATAATAACTTTGATATATTGTCTGGGCTGATTATTTTATTACAAACAAATCAATCAATTCTGGGTATTCTCATAGTATATATGTTTCACCTATCTTATCCAATCCCAGGTGATGCAGCATATTCTGCTAATATATATCGTTCACCTATCTCATTCGATCCCGGGTGATGCTGGGTATTTTGCTACTATATGTTTTCCATCTATCTCATTCAATACTGGGCAATGCTTTCTGCTAGTATATATTTGCACATCTCATTCAATCCCGGGATTGACTTCATGTCCGCCACCCCACTGTTGAAAATATACATTAAATAAAGTAATGTTTTAATCGTAAACTGTTTCAGCCATTTCCGGGACTGACTTTATATCCCCAACCCACTGCTAAAAACATACATGAAATAATGTAATGTCTAAATAGTAAACTGTTTCAGCCATTTCTGGGACCGACTTTATATCCCAAACCCACTGTTAAAAATATACATGAAATAATGTAATGCCTAAATAGTAAACTGTTTCAGCCATTTCTGGAACTGACTTATAATCCCCACCCCACTGTTGAAAATATACATGAAATAAAGTAATGTATAAATCGTAAACTTTTTCAGCCATTTCCGGGATTGACTTCTTATCTCCCATCCTATTGTTAAAAATATACATTAAATAAAGTAATGTCCAAAACGTAAATGAATGAATGAAATAAAGTAATGTATAAATCGTAAACTTTTTCAGCCATTTCCGGGATCGACTTCTTATCTCCCATCCTATTGTTAAAAATATACATTAAATAAAGTAATGTCCAAAACGTAAATGGTTGCAGCCATTTTCGGAACCGACTTCATATTTCCCACCCCAATGTTAAAAATATGCATTAAATAAAGTAATGTGTAATGCGTAAACAGTTTCACCCATTTTCGGGACTGATTTAATATCTCCCACCCCACTGGCCCTGTCGGTGGGGCATTAAAATATGCCGACTGCCCCCCTGCAGAGGGTAAAAGTCCCTCAATGGGGGTCCTGGATATGACCTTAAACTATATCCAGTGGTGAGGCCCCAGCTTGTGGGCTATGGGGAGTGTGGAGCCACCCTTTAATTACCATTGCTCCCAGGTCCACTCTGACCCGGAGTGGTTGTACCTGTTAAGGTCCCAACTATGGGTTAAATAGAAATCGACGTGAAAACAACAAATATATTCTATTTAAAAAATTTTTCTTCAAAATCTTTGGATTCGGCATTAAATGACTCGAAAAGGGTTGATATGCCGTAAAACAAAAACAACCAACCAACCAACCCACCCCACTGTTAAAATATACATGAAATAAAGTAATGTTTAAATCGTAAACAGTTTGAGTAATTTCTGGGACTGACTTCATATCCCGTAACCTACTGCTTAAAATATACTTGAAATAAAGTAATGTTGTTTAAATCATAAACTGTTTCAGCAGCTTTTCGAAAGTAATACATAAAAACATTAACACGGTTAGGGGTTAGGCAACCATTGCTTCAACATGAATTTCTGGGTGTAGTATCAGTTTCAGCATTCCAGTGACTTTAATCCCACCTTTTTTAGTCTTGGTTAATGAAGAAGAAATCCTTCATTACTGATACAATTTTTATTTTTGTTATTGACCAGAGTACCCCTTTTGGGGAGCTGGTTTTCCCCTAAATTTTTAACCGACTTCATGTCGAAATCCGCCCTTGTGGGGAGGCAAGTAAACAAAAAAAATAATCAAAACGGACATTTTTTAGGGCATTTTATAATTAATCAGAAGTGACATTTCCAAGGCATTTTGTAATTAAATCAGAAATAACTTTTTCCAGTTACTTTTTTAATATTAACACTTTGTTACATTAAACATAGTACCTATTCACAATGCCTCCCCATGGGACGGATTTAGACACCAGGGTCGTTTTTTTAACGTGGAGAAAAAATTGTCTTAGTCGTAAAGGATTTTTCTTCCACTGAGAGAGAAGAAAGTGAAATGTAGCACCTGAAGAACAGATACTACACTTTGATCTTAGCCAATAGGTCAAGAAAGACCAATCATTTTTATTAGCTTTGCCTCAACAGCGACACCAATTTTTTTTTTCACTCAAAAGTTTATTTGGAATATTCCACTTTCCTTTTTTAGGGATGCACAGCATGATAACGGACGGAGCGATATGCGTAATAATATAATGATGATAATTATATATGTAGCATCAACTCCGTTTTTTATTTTATTAAAACCTTTTCATCAATTTTAATGTCCATTATTCAGATTTGTTATTCATATACATTTCAATTTTTCAAAGTTTTGTTTTCTCTTTTTGTTTTCTTAAATTTTCTTATCATTTTATTCTCCTGGATGCTGGGCATTCGTCCACTATCACATATGTTCAAACTGAGACATCTTTTTAAACTTAAAGCTTCCCTCTAATTGTAATTGTAACTTTCTTGCACTTGGTTCACTGGGTATATTTGCCAGATAGTTTTTTAAATTCTTTTTCATGAGACCGATTGCTCCTATAATTACTGGAATGATGGAGATCTTCCTAAGATTCTAGTTTTTTTTAAATTTTGTACATAAGACTTTAGTATTTTGTTGTCTTTTCCCTTTCAACTATGGTTAACCTAGAATTGTACCTTCTAACGCGTGCATTGAGAATTTAAAATGCCAAAAGGATAAAAATATTGCAAATTTATTAATTAAAGCTTTTATTCTTTTTTTTCAAGATCAGTATCGAAGTTTATTTTTAAACAATATTTTCTTATCAAAAATCAAATCTTTTTTAATAAAAAGCAATAATATATATAAAACCATGCTTCAAATGATCTTTCTTTGTTTTGTTTTTTTAGCTTTGATTTTTTGCTTTCCTGTTTTGTTGCAATAATATCTTTTCCAGGCTTATAATGGAAGAAACTTTTTTTCCAGGCTTATAATATGGAAGAAACTTTGGCCGTGTCAGGACAAGTGATGAATTTGCATAATTATTTGTCAGTTCTTGAAGAAATCCTCAAAGTTGGAAATATAGACAGAGATTTTATTCCAAAAGAATTTGAAATGCTTTCAGCCAAATTCCAGGTACGCCAATTTTTCTTGTTTTCATTTTTATATCTTGCATTTTACAAAAAAATAAGTACTTCTTGACTTTAAGCAGTAAATGGTTATGGGAAGATTGGGATTGAAATAAAAACTTTTTGGCTAGGAGCAAAGTGTATTATCTGTTTTGATACTACACTTCCTCATCAATGAGGGAGAAATTCTTCTAAACTGAAGCGATTTTTTTTTAATTTATGTCCCAATCCAGAGTATCCTTTTTGGGGAACTGAATTTTCCTCAGGTTAAAATCCTACCTTATGTCTAACTTTACCTTGTGGTGAGGCAAGTAAATGAAGCGAAATTGTGGTAGTTGTAAATAATAAATTAATGTTGAATTGGTTAAAGAATGCTTCTATTTCACAATGTTAATGGTGACTCCCTCACATATCCAGGGGGGAGGGCATGAGACCTTTTTCCTCAGTTGATCAATTTCAAATTCCCTCTATTCCGTCCTTTCGTATGTTTTCCATTAGATACTTATATTCCTATTTTAATCTATCAAAAGTTTTTTTTTTTCTATGTCCAGACGAATTCAACATTTTTTTCGTAAATTTGTAAACGGTCCGTTTATTTTGGGAAATATCATCAGTAGAAATTTACCAATGCTAAAAAAGATTTAAGTTCTTTTTTATTTGTAGGTATAGTTAATTTTTCTATGAAGACTTTTAAGCTTGTGATATACGCCTTTTGAAATCAAATAATCTAAAAATGTTATTTTACTGCTATTGTTAACGCATTTTTTAATTCCAGTACTTTTTTATGGAAAATGATTTTCATTTTTGGATTCATTTTTATTAGTAGTTCATATAATAATAACAGATCATAGTTTTCTTATCTTCTAAAACCTGTGTTATGGCCTTTTTAAATATGGTACTTGCTGTTTTTATTTCATGTGGCATCCTTTTCCATTTTAGTAACCCTATTGGCATATTTATCATTGTTACTTCTTAGTTGTAGTATATTGGAATGTTTAAATCTATTGTTGTAAAAAATGCCCATTCCATCCAGTTCATTTAATGCAACTTCAACATTAGATATAGGATATGAATTTGAGAAAACTTTGTGATTGACGCATATCTTATAATCTGTATATATATGTAGGTCTCCATTTCAAAGCTACAATAGATGATGGCCATTTGACACTCCCAGCTGGAACATATTCAAGAAGGTCATAGTTTTTTCTGTGACTGATGACAACAAATGACAATTTTCATGATTCATAATGAGAATTTTCTTTTCATTTTTATCTCATTTCATAGGTTTTTAACTTTCCAATTTTTTTATTCGTCTTTCAATAATAAATTTGGTAGAATTTATGTTAAGCACGTCGTTTTCAAAAAGTCTGTGTTCTTTTTTTACAAATTGAAATACCTATTAGAATGATGAAAGTCTAAAAGTTGCTGAAGCTGTATCTGGTCCAAAAAAAGAAATGGTATGGAGGAAGCTGTAAGATAAAGAAGGGTGAGAATGCGGAATACTCAGGCATTGTTGCAGAAATGCTGAAGCAGGAATTGAGATGATTACGGATTCGAGAAATCAGATAATATAAGAAAGGATTATTTATAAAGACTGGAAATTTAATACAATTGTGAAATGTTAGAAGGGTAAATGGCAAGCACTAAATAGTGGTAATTATAAAGATTTAAAGTTGATGGGTGGAATCTTGAAAGTAATTCAGTAGCAGTCAGACGAGCATAGGTAAAATGTAATTTTGTTTTATACCTGAGAAAAGCACCAAAGATACTATAGTTATCTCTTGACAAATGCAAAAGAAGTATCTTGGTAAGAAGAAGAAGAAGAAGAAGAAGAAGAAGAAGAAGAAGAAGAACCTGCTTTTGTGATTCTGAAAAAGCTTTTGGTACTTTTGCATAATTTGACTCGAATTCTCGGGAATTCTCGTTGAGCATGGATCAGGCGAAACCAGCAATCAGCCTAACATTGTTCAAATGTTGAAACGGTAAATCAGTTTTTTAATTTTTATTTTTATGTAATGTTTTTAGTATCTTTTCGGTGATAATAAGGGGGAGTTCTGATTATTTATTCTTTTGTAATTCATTGGCTGGGTGTTTGATTAGTCAATGTGTTACAGGAAAAAGGGCTGTCCCCTTTCCATGTAAATAAGAAGAACATTAGATATGTGAAAATGAGATTAGGATAAGTCGAGACTGAAACCTTGTAAGCAAGGTTAAGAAATAGAATGTTAGAAATCGGAATGTTAAAAAGGTCTATTGTTAAATTCTATTATTAAATAGTTAGATATTGTTTATATTGTAAAAAGAATTGATTTTTCATTCTTTTATAAAGCTGAATATTAAAAATGTCAGCGAAAAAGAATGAACAATACAAATTAAAAATACATTGGTAAAAAAATAGGTTAGGAGAGGATTCTTTGTTTTGAACAAACATGCATAGCCACGTGAATTGGTCACGTTTGGGAAACACACTTCTGACATCATAGCAAAAGGACGATTCTCCATATAGTTCTATGGGTTCAAATTTCAGTATAATTGAATCTGCTAGTCAGTCAGAGAGAGAGCTGAGAGTCAGTCAGTTGGCAGTCAGTGGTCAGCTGACCCTTTGGAAGTGAAAGGAAGAATAGTAAACTATGTAGATCTTGAATTTGAATTCCTGACGTCATCATCATTCGACCGGTCCAATGAAATAAAGAATCATCACCGATATTTTGTAACTGTTGTCATATGTCGTCATTCCACAAACCAAAAGGTAATGTATTAAACATCTTAATATGAACTTTGTGTAACCCTACCAAGAATATGTATCTCCTCCTCTCTATATGTGTTACAAGAAATATAAGAACTGTGCATCTATCACCCTTGCTATATGTGTTAAGAAGAAATATCCACAGAACTGTATATGTATAAATGTCTCTCTGTCTCTCCCTCTCCTCACTATCGTTATATCCGTTATATGTATAGGCCCAATATGACTCTTCCATCATATCACTTAAATATGAACCCCCACTACATAACAAATGAAAATGCGCTATTGAAATGGAAGCAGATGACTTTCGAATTGCAACAATTGTAAACACAAAATGCTTACTAAAAAAAAAGTTAAAAGTACCAAGTTTTTGACATAATGCCAGGAGATGTTTGTTGAGCTTTGCATGAATTAAAAACAAACAAGTGACAGAGTGAAAGCGTGAAAGTAGGAGTACAGCAGAGTTCTGTTTTGAATTTTTTGCTATCCAAATACACTGTGTAATCTAACGTGCACACACACACACACACACACATATATATAATTACTACTATCATTATTTTTTAATACCTACAGACACGAGTGTTTCATCCTTTTGGGAATCATCAGTGCAGGGAGTTACAATTACAGCTGGTCGGGAGATTCAAACCTAGCCATGAAGCCATTTGTGACTCTATTAGTGAGAAACAAACCACACGGCCAATGTTAACCATTGGATTTAACATTTAGAAAAAGTGTAAACGTCTAGACATCGAAAGTGATCTTATGATTATAACACACACACACATATATATTGGAGTTTATGAGGGAAATTCTTGGCCTGAAGATGTAGTCTCCTCAATAACGGGTGATTACAGAAACATGTATGCTCATATGTAGCCATCAATGTTTGTATAAATAAATTTTATATATATATATATATATATATATATATATATATATATGAGCAAACAGTTAATAAAATATGTTAAAAAACACTTTGAAGTGAGTTAAAAACATATTTAATCTGAAAAGGAAACACTAGATAAATGGATAGTCCTTAATCCGCGGAGTTTCGAAGAAATACTCTCCTTCTCATTAGAGGGTAGGAATTAGCAAAATGCGGAATCGGATTTTGCATGCAGAAGTATTCGATAAAACAACAAGTAAGTCAAAGATCTTACTTGAAAACAAAATAAGTTAAGCAGAGGGAATATGGTAAAGAAAAAGGTGATTACACATGATATATATATATATATATATATATATATATATAACCATAGAATTCGCGCATAAGCCTGAAGAGTCCTAGAGTGGATGAAACGCGGAATATTCAGTGTAGCTTAATCGCCATATATATTTTATAAATTACTAACTAGCTCTACCTACATATTGAGCACTTTTGAAGTAAATACTTAAAGTTTACGCATAAATCTATACTTTCGTATATTAATTTTATGTAAGTAAATTAAGTAGTTATATATATATATATATATATGCTATTATGAGAGATTGTTGGATATTGAGTTTTCATAGAACCGTGAAAATCTAGAAATTACAGAAGCAGTAAAAATTTAATTATGGTATCCTTGGTGGGAAGAGAAATTAATTAACATGTATTGTACAATACCTGTTGAGAGTATGTGAAATTGTTTCATGTATGTATTTAAATTACCCGTCCGAGGGTAGGTAAAATTATTTTAAATATGTGTTGCACATTAACCATCCTCACAAAGGTAAAATTATTTCATATACGTGCTGTTAATTACCTATCCTAGGTAAGATACAATTATTTCATATGTGTAATACCCGTCCTAGGGTAGGTACAATATTCTTTCGCTCAAAATAGCAAATGATACATAGACATTAAAAATTCCTATATCCTAAGAATAACAAATATGTTCAAAATAAACTTCAATTTTCTCATTTTAAAAATTGAGAAAGAAATATGATGAGAACCTGTGAAGAAGATGAAGAAGAAGAAAGCTAGACGATATGCAGGCATTGTTGCGGGTGAAATAGGTATTGATATGATCACAGACTTTAAAAATCAGATCATAAAAGAAGAGGTTATCCCGAAAGACTGGGAACTTAATACAATCGTAAATTGTAACAAGCATAAAGAGGAAGCACTTTTTTTGTATCCCTTCCTCAATTTATGGAAGGCCATTAAGTGGAATGAAATTTATTACAGAAACTTTTTTATTGTTCATTTCAGTTGGTCAACTTTTATCTTGCATTTCTTTCTGTTTTAGGTTCAAGCCTTCATGGATTTGTTGCCAGAGAATGTTCTAGCTCGAGGCAGACATATTACAGAGATTTACCAAAGAACACGTGAAGAACTTTGAATTCCTAACTCATTCACATTGGCTTATCCATTTTTTTTCCTTCAAAATCAACTGAGGATAAAGATTGGCTAAAAATGTTATTTTGGTCAAACACGTTTTGCTGAGCAAATTTATTGCACATGAAACTAAAAATTAAAAACAAAATTTTTATTCAAACAATAGAACTTTTTGATGCAATAGTAAAAAAAATGGTAAAACTGCAGTTTAGTGGCTTGAAAATAATTCAATGAAAAATTATGTAAAGGTGATAAATATTGTTTTATCTTGTAAATTTTTTTTTTTTTTTTTTTATTACATTTTCACCCCAAACAAGGCAAATTGCCACTTTGGTGTAGGGGGCTACTATCAGGGGCAACAACTACTGGGGTACTATGTAGGGATTTGGGCAGCAAGGTGTCGGTTCACGTTACACTTGAACTTCTGCACGTCAGTACTGTTGGGGAAGCAGGGACCTGGAATGGAATTCCAGAGTCTTGCGGTTCTGGGGAAGAAACTATTGGAGTAAAAAGATCTTTTACATCTAGGGACCTCTACAGTGTGGGGGTGGGATCTAGTAGCCTGTCGGGTTTGTCGAGGGTGCTCGCGTCGTGGGGGCACAAGTGATTGCAGTTCATCAGAGCATTCACCACTAAAATACTTGTAGAACAGGCAGAGGGATGCAACATTTCGTCGATGGGACAGAGGCTGAAGCTTAGATGCCAGTTCAGGGCCTATCAGATTTGCGACTCTCTTTTGAACCTTGTCAAGGAGCGAGAGACTAGTAGCAGATGCACCAGCCCAGATGTGGCAGCAATACTCCATACATGGGCGAATGGTGGCCTTATAGAGGTACAGGATACTTTAGTAAATGAGGAACGATTTCAAATTATTAAGAAGACATGCTTGAAATGTATACATCTGCTGAGATAATCACTATGTCAAGTCGAAAATAAAAAGTGAATAAAGATAACTATAAAGTGAAAGCTGTTTCGCTACATGTATTGATGCCAATGAAATCCATTCCGTACATTACCAGGATGTAGACATGAATGACTTTTATTTTTTAATAATTGCTTTCCCGTTTATTTCTGATCCTCATATGTTCTCATGAAAATACATATTTTCTATGGTGACACGCTTGAAATGTGTACATATGCTAAAATAATTGCTAATTTCAGTTTGTATGAAGACTCCACTGTTTTTGTTTTCTAGCGATTATTTCGGCATGTGTACATTTCAAGTGTATTCTTAATATTACAAGCATAATACTAACTAGATTTTAACTCGAAATAGTTCCTAATTTACTAATATTTTACAAAACCAAAAAAATAAAACAATATTTACTGCCTTTACACAATTTTTCATTTCATTATATTTAGGTTAGTAAACTCCGGTTTTACTAAAAACAAAACAGTGGCCAAGATTATTTGAGGAATCATTCTTTGCATTTAAATGTTTTTTTTTCCTGTGGATTAAAAAAAAAAGGTGTGTATTCTTCACACAAAATATTAATTTTCTTGAATGCTTTAATTTCTTAGCGATGCAAAGTTTTCAGATTAACAGATTTGCTCTATCTACTGATAAAGATAGAAGCAGAAAGGAGAAGAGAAAAGACAGGCAATGAAAGGGGGGTGCATATCATAAAAGATGGGAAAGAACAAACAAGAAAGACTGGTGATAAAGAAAGTGAGGGTTGAAACAGTGAACAAAGGAAGGAAAAAACAACAATATGCACAGTTACTTCCCTTTAATTGGAACAAAAAATAGTAATATTTTGGGAGAAAAAGCTTGTATGGTGTAAAAAAAAAATTGCAAGTAAATAGACTAGATAAGTACAATGACCAATATTTTATCTTTTTTTTCTATTTATAATTTTATATTTGGCCATTCTAGCTGAGCATTCAGGTTTTCTAATTTGATCTTGGTTTGTTTTTTTTTCATCAAATTGAAATGATTATCTTATTTATTATAGAATTTTTATTTATAAAGAAAATCAAGCAAACAAAAAACTATTTTTTTTAACCCGAAATGTATTCTGGTGCTTAACAATTGAAAATCACCTTTAAAGTAAAATTACTTTGATGTACTTACGTGCAAAAATAAATATCCTCAACAAAAATTAGAAAAAAAAAAAAAGTAAAAATCAGTTTTTCATAAATTGCAGTTTTATTGTATTACATTATTGTATACAGGATAAAAGATTACTCTAAAAACAGGGGAGGTAATGCTGTCTGTCATTTTTGCAATCACTCTTATCAATGGCGGATCAAAAAAATATAATAAGAATGATTTTTATTTTTAATAAAAAGTTTGAGGCCATTAGTACTCGACCATTATTTCTGATTTTTTTATGAAGATATTTATTTCTTGCAATGCGATTTTCACTTGTGACTAATCCTATAGAAGGACCGAAACTTTTATAAAAATATAAAAAACTAAGGGTGTAGCCAGCCATGCTTTCTGTGCCTCCCCCCCTCAAGAAGTCGATCAAAATTTGTTTCTCTAATTTAAAGTGCCAATAGAGCAGCCAGAGATAGGCAGGCAGGCAGGCAGGCAGGCATTTGCCTTGTCATGAATAATTTGTCTGCTAATAATTGTATGCTTGTAAATCAATTTTGCCTGCAATTTCACAATGACACCTCAAAGTTTACCTACCTATAGGGTAATTTTGCAAGGATGGATTGTTTCATTTAGTTTCGTTTTGCTTAAATATTTAATTACAACTAGAATGTGGCAAAAAGGTATCAAGGTTTAACAAAAACTCTATAAAACATGAAAAGTTATAATTAAAGTAATCCCAAATATGCATTTATTAATCAGGTCAAGTAATTTGACAAAGTGATTATATAAAAATTTCATAAATCAATCAAAATATTTAAATTTCACATGATAAGAACATTCAATGAGAATTAATTATAATTGTCCTATGAAAAAACGAACAAAATGAAACAAAACTTTACTGAAATGAAACGAATGAAGCATTATATTTTGTAAAATTTTTGCTATAAAGTTTACCCCCCCCCTCCTTTAATCCTTCCTGGTTGCACCCTTGTGAAAATACATGGATGTTTTATATTTTTATTTTGTTTTAATATTTTCCTAATTGTATTAGTAAAATTTCATCAGAATCATTGCCATCATTTTTGTTGCTTTATTTGCTTCATTGCTTTATTTGAATAAATAATTTTCTCAAACAATTTCGCTTATGTTTTACGTTTTGTGACAAACAAATAATTTTACCTTAATTTTTACAGGGTAAACCAAAACGGATGCCAACCGTTAAAAAATTTAACAATTCTTTCTGTAAGTCAACCATATTTGGTACAAATCAATTTCAGTCTATGTCATATCAGGCTGTCTGAAGATACCCGATCAAAAGTGCACTAAATATTGATTGTCTTTGTTTTCTTTTCCCTTTGCAAAATTCAATCATATTTTGCAAAGCAAAACACAAAAACAACCATTTTCCTCTACAAAACAACCAAACCAAACATAATAAATAAATATTTGTTGGTATAAAGAATTTGAATCATAGAAACTTTTACCAAAATGTTCAGATTCAGCATTAAATAATTCAAAAAGGGTTGATATACCATAAAACAAAACAACCACACCACTCTATGCCTTACTGAATATGATATACAAAATTGTTGATAACTCTGACACACCCCTTTGGCTATGCTCTGATCTGCGGTTGTAATAACTCTCAAAATTAGTCTAGAGATTATTTTGACAGTTATTATCTTTGAACATTACAGATAAATTCTGGGGGTGATTAAGGTCCGGTGAGTGTAAAGATCACCAATATGGTGATAAAACATAGCT
This sequence comes from Euprymna scolopes, assembly GCF_053919585.1. Taxonomy (NCBI): domain Eukaryota; kingdom Metazoa; phylum Mollusca; class Cephalopoda; order Sepiida; family Sepiolidae; genus Euprymna; species Euprymna scolopes. The sequence goes on from NC_136483.1 coordinate 193,485,694, forward strand.
GAAACTTGGTAGAAAGTAGTGTTGGAATGATTAATCAAAATCGTAAAAATTGGAATTTTTTAAGTATCTGAATTGGAAAAATGTGTGCCTATTCTTTGATACCAAAAACGGTTCTTTGAATTGTCTTTTTTTTTGTTTGTTTTTGTTTAAAACTTAATTTTTCCATTGCACCAATGATAAATATTTATTGATTTTAAACCAAAATCTATAGATCAACTCCCCTCCAACTCTACCCACAAGTGTATTTTTATGTTTTGTTTTATGAAATGCCAATCATTTTAAGCTCATTCAATGTAGAATGCAGTAATTTAGTAAAAGGTTGAATGATTCAAGTTCTTAATATCTTTAAACCTCTTCCTAGATTTTTCTTTGGCACCAATGTTACTAGAGTCTTGGCCATTGTTGAGGTGACTTGTTCTCTGTTGGCTAATGTATGGTCCCATGCAGTTCTAGGAGGTCCACTCCTCTCTTTGCCTTTACACCTTTTGAAAAGAGATTAGTTTATTTCTAATATGTGAGACACCACTATGGGTGGCGTTCAGACATTTTTTACAGGTATAAAGTACTTTTTCTCAAGGGTGCTGGCTTTTCAAATACCGTTTTCCTGACCTTGTATCACATCTTCCCACCATAGGAGGTAAATAAACAGCTCATTTTTAAATATTTATAGATAAATTTCTTTTGCAGTATATATATGTAAATAGATAGTCTGCGATATATGGAACCATAGTTGGTCATATGATTCCGGCTCATGTTATGTGGGAGCCTTGTTATCTCTACACTCTACAAAGCTCCTGAATTTAGTTCACACTGCCGCATAAGGTTGGAAAGTAGGGTAGCAAAAAAAAAAAAAAACATTTAACACAAAAGAGAGTCTTCACTCTAATAGGTCCTGTACTGTCCCATCATCGCAATGTTGTATCCCTGTCTTTATTTTGCAACTACTTTAATGGAATCTGCTTCAAAAGACTTTTGCACTGGTGCTCCTTCAATGTACATACTCCTAACTAACCCAACAAGCAGCAAACTCCCGCCCTTTTTCTGTAGAGGTTTCCAAATGCCAGAAAGCCTTTTACTCTAATAGTTTCTTCCCTTGAACTGCTAGACTTTAGAATCCACTCTCTGTTTCCCGCTTCCATGACTATACTAATAAGCAGAAGTTTAAATGTAATGTGAACAGACATCTTGCTGCTCAACTCCCTACAGAGAGTGTTATTCTAAGTATGGTTCCTAATTCACAGTAGCCCCGTATGTCTTAGTAACCATGTGCTTTGTTTGGTGTAAATAGGATTTTAAAAAACAAAGGAGGCTGAGAAAGATCAATTTCTGATGAGGCAGGATAGGTGTGAGGTGTTCCATCTATTGTAAACGCTTTAGAAACTTTATAGCAACAAAATAAATTAATCTATAATTATTTGAAAATATTAAAAACTTGAACTTTACAACCTTTCACCAAATGATTGTATTCTGCCATAAATGCATCAAAAATAGTTGATATGCCATGCATATAAAGTTATGTGTGTGCATATGTTTATATATTTGTATGGACAGAATTTATTCCTAAATTAATGAACTGACTATAATGAATTATGGAACACAGTTGTTAGGTATAAGTGCAGGTAATATGGGGTATAGTTCATGTAATTTAGTGTTATATAAAGGGGGCAGAGAGAGAATAGAAGCCCTTCATAAACATGAAAAAGAAAAGAAATCCAGAGATTAAAGAGATTAGAAAACGCTTTGTGGGTGCGTTTTTGGCAGCCATGAAACTTTTGCTTCCCTTATTTTGTCTCCAGTCCTTATTTACAATGTTTCTAATTCTATCAGTCCTTATTTACAATGTTTCTAATTCTATCAGTCCTTATTGCAATATTTCTAATAAAGGGAGAACAAAAAGCTGTATACTAGTCTTTTTCCTGAGCATTCGTTTGTGATGTCCTTATTTTTACTTCTTATTTCTATCCTTGTGGCCATGTCACTAATAAGGGTGCTGGAGATAAACTCCAGTGCTGGTTTTATCTGGGCTGACATTATCTGCCTAATAGTCAGGGGCCTGAACCTTGAGTTAACCACCAAGGAGGCCGTCCTATCAGCAGATGCAAAGTACTGGGACTGCTGCATTGCTATTTGGTGAATAGATTCTGGACCATGCAGTAGCTTCTGGTGGAACCTCTTGATGCCATATTAGTAGGTAATTTTATGGCTTTTCCTCTACATGGTCTGCAAAAATCATTTTTCATTCCTTCTTTTTTTTTTAATCTTTTCTCTGCTCTAACAACTCTGCCGACTTATTCCACATATCCCCATACTTGATAATGAAAAATCTCAATAAACAAAAACAAGATTGGACACAGAACTCCAACTTCCAACATAGACCCCCACTACCAGGTCTCCTGTTCTAACATCAGAGATCTGTGTTCAAAATTTTGAGAGGTTAAAATTCAATTACAGGACACCATATTGTTCCTGTGCGAAACTGGCATTGATCTGACTGTTTCCCTTGATGAGTTCGCGATTAAAGGATACTCAAACTTGACATCAAAATCTGACTCCCAAAATCGACATGGGCATGGAATAGGTGCCTACAATTGGAGATGGCTTTCCATGTGATAGGATCATCTCCAGAGAAGATCCTAAATTTCCCTACATGTGCTTCAGAGTTGCACTGGCTTACAGCACTGTATTCATATTTGCCCTCTATCATCCCCATAACAGCAGAACTACTATCATTGAGAGTATCTCTGAAAAAATTGACCACATTCTGTCTACTCATCCTTCAGTTAACATTCACATCTGTGGAGACTTCAATATTCCTAATGTTTAATTGCTGGCCCACTCAAACAAGATGGATAACTAGGGGAGGTACTGTCATGATTTTCTGATTGCTTATGAACTAACACAAATTGTTTATGCTACTCTAATGGAGAGTTTGCTAGTCTCCTTGACCTTTTTCTTACAACTTGCCCAGAATTGTGTTCATCCACCATTCTGTCTCTATTGGAATCATCTGATCACTCAGTTCTTTTGCTTAAGATAAAATAAATATGTAATAAATGCTCAGATGTACCGCTCTATCATACTGTATATCAATACTCTATGGCTGATTGAGATAACTTCCAAACATTTATATCAGATATATCTCTACATTCTATGTTCAAAAAGAATGTGTCCGCTATAGTATCTGTTAATTACCTGAATGGTTAATTGTAAGTATAGACTGCTTCATACCCTCCAAGAAAGTCCAGCAAAAGCCCAACAGCCAGACATGGTTCACCCCAAAATGTGCTGCTGCCATTGCACACAGAAATCACTATTTCTATTACTTCCAACATAATAGATGTTGTGAAACTAAAGCTACATTAAGGACTAGCAGCAACCATTGTAAAAAAGTAATAAAAAAATGCAAGAGATTCGTATGCTCACTACGTCAAGTTTAAAGTAGCTGAGCAGTGGCTTGGTTCCCACCAGTTTTGGTGAATAACAAACAGGGTCCTGAACAGAAGCGTGTCCTCTATCTCTATCATCTTCAATGGACCTGAGGTAATTTCATCAACATCTGACAAAGCAAAACTCTTTGTCAAGAAATTTGCAGCAAATTTTGCCCTTTGCGATCAGGACTGCCAACTCCTCCCCCATATTTCCTCCTGTGACTGAAAATATGCAACACACAAATATCTGTACGTGATGTTGCCAAGCTTGTCACATATCTTGATTCTAGTAAAGCAACTGGCCCCGATAGCATTCCAATCATAGTGCTCAAAAATCTTCAATAGGAACTAGCTCCCATACTTATAAAGCTGTTTAAATGTTGCCTTAAGGAGACTTGCTTCCAGTCTGCCCTGTATTTACAAATTCTGGAAACCTGTCATCTTTTTTTCAGTACAGATTAATCAATCACCTGAGTAAGTTGCTGGAATATGTGAAAAACGGAGAAGTGGTCAACCATCTCAGCAAAAATAACCTACTCATGCAATATGGTTTCCATTCTGTGAGATCTACAGCTGATGTACTAATAGTAATATCACGCAGGATTAGTGAATCTCTCAACAAGGGCTTTGTTTCTAGAGCAATAGCCCTTGACATATCAAAGGCTTTTGATAGAGTATGGCATAAAGGCCTACTTCACAAGATCACCAGCTATGGAATAGCTGGAAATTTCCTTTCAATTATTAAATCATTTCTTTCTGATAGTTGTTGATGGGCAGAAATTAGAAACTCATCATATTAATGCTGGTGTCTCTCGAGGTTCCATTCTGAACCCAACTCTCTTTCTGAGCTTCATCAATAATCTTCAAAATCACATTCGCAGATCATTCGTAGATGTTTATGCAGACGATACCACAATCTATGGCAACACTTCAAAGATCAGCAATGACCAAGATCTTTCTGATTCTCTCTCTTCTGATCTTGAGAACTTAGTGCAATGAGGAAAAAGGGGACTGGTTAATTTTAATGTATCGAAAACCAAACTTTCCTCTTTTCATCATAATTGGTCTAACCCCATCATGTCCCAATTGAAATGAATGGCTCTTGTCTTGGGGAAGCTCCATATCTTGACAAGCTTCTGGAACTGACCTTCACTCCTGATCTGAAATGGAACACATACATCAAATCTGTTGCCAAGATTGCTGGAAAAATGGTTGGATCACTCTACCATTCTAGTAGGTATCACTGATGATGCAATCTGTATAACACTCAACTAGCTACAATTCCCCCCACTCTCTAACAGTGCCTAAATCTAAATACAGATTCCATGAATAAAGCTTGTTTCCCAGAACTGCCCGCCTGTGGAACACTGTTCTGCTGGCCTGCTTCCCAATTGAATACTACATTGTAGCCTTCAAATCCAAAGTAAACAAGTTCTTGTTGAGTCGTTCCCATGAAAATTCAAATTTTACCTAATTTCCCCCATTAACGATTACTACACTACCACCTTACATTCATTAACCTTTATCCTTCAGTGGCCTTCGGGCCTAGATAAGTGTTAACGCTCAATTTAAAAAAAAACATAATTGAGAATGTTTTTGTAGCTGTTAAAAAAAGAAGCCTAGTCTAAATAGCATTAAACATCATAAATTTTTGTTTTGCTTTTCTTTATCAAACTGAAGGCATCAGGTAATGATTTTTTTTTTTGGCATTTTCACTCCAAATAAGGCACAGTGCCACTTTGATGTAGGGGGCTACTATCTGGGACATAATTGCAAGGATACTATGTTGAGAGTTGAGCAGCAAGATGTCTGTTTGCATTACACTTGAACTTCTGCATGCCAATAGTCAGGGAAGCAGGAACCCGGAAGGGAATTCCAAAGTCTAGTAGATCTGGAGAAGAAACTATTAGAGTAGAAGACTTTCTGGCACCTGAAGATCTCAACTATGTAGGGGTGGAATATTGCTGCTTGTCGAGTTTGTCAGGAGTATTTGCATCGAGAGGGTACAAGGACTTGTTCGTTGGAGCATTACCAATCAAATACTTGTAAAACAGGCAGAGGGATGCAATATTTCATCGATGGGACAGAGGTTGAAGATTAACTGAAAGTTCGGGACCTATTAGGTTGGTGACTCTCTTTTGAACCCTGTCTAGGATTGAGAGACTAGTAGCAAATGTCCCAGCCCAAATATGTCAACAATACTCTATACAAATGATAGCCTTGTAGAGGTACAGAATACTTTTGGGCGTAAGTAACTTTCTAGCATAGTAGAGAGAGCCAACCTTCTTCGCAGCAACTGCGGTAATACTCTCGATGTATCTGTTCCAACTCATGTTTCCTGTGAACGTTAAGCTGAGGAGTTTGAACAAAGTACTTTCAAGTAATTTAGCTTTAGCCATAGCTATTGGTGGTTGAGAAGGTTTCTTGTAATTATTAAATGAAACGAGCTTAGCCTTGGCAGTATAAAATGTTACCATCCATTTTTGTTCACATTTCACTACAGATTGGAGGTTTTCCTCTAGGGTTTCCACCATTGCCTTGGATATGTATTTATTTTTTTTCCCCTCGTGCCTGTTATAGAGTGTGGTGTCGTCAGCAAATATGCCCATCTCAGAGACAATTTTATTATGGAGGTCATTTATGAATATCAGGAATAATAAAGGTCCAAGGATCGACCCCTGAAGTACACCTGCATTTATATCATATTGTTTTGACGTACGCCCATCGTTGACAATCTGGATTCTTCTCTTTTAAGAAAGATTTAATTATGTTATGTATTCGTCCAGTAATACAAAGGTTTTGGCTCAGTATGCGCGAGCCTTTTCTAGTCTCACACAAAAACACACGTTCACATTTCAAGCTATATTACTTGTCATATGCATACGCGAACACAAACATACGCGCCCACGTCCACACACGTACATATATTCACGTTCGCGTACATACACTCACATTCACGTGTATACACACACGCTAATGTATGCACATGTACACATACATGGACAACGTCACTCCCCTTTCAAAGGAAATCCACACATGCGCAAAAGACCACTGGAAACAAGTATAAAAGCAAGAGACAAGCTGTTTACAGCCTTTTTCGACTTAGCTCTCGAGCTGAGCGGTCGTCGGACCATTCGCCCCCCCCCCTTTCGGGGCGCCCGCGCGCGTCACATCCCCTGCTACTATGTAGGGGGCACGAGCTAACAGACCGTACATACACTTTATACGCTTTCTATCTCCATGGCCTGGATTGACTTTTTCTCATTCTCTCTCTATATATACAACTTGTCCCTGAGAATACCTTCGCGTAGCTGACTGCTAACTGATATCAACCCTCTATCCTGTGTCTTTGTCTACACGCTGGACTATCATTCTCATTTCTACTATATTACTCACTTCTCTTCCCACACGCGAACAAACGATACTGACCCGAACATGAGATGAACACACATTTTCCTTTTCTTTCTACACCACCAGTCCCGCAACAAACGATGGTTACACCCGCGCGGACATGAACACATGTTATATCTAAAACATTTATTCTTTCAACAGTAAATAAACGACACGTTTATTTTATCCATCCATTGAGTTTTTGTTTCCTTCAATTCCATTCGTTTCATTATTTTTCTTTTGTAACGGGATTAGGATTTATATATCCTAGTCCTCTACAAGTATACCTTTTTACTTGACTCCCCACAAGGGAAAAGTAAGACACAAGATCGGTTTTTAATGTAGGAAAGATCCAGCCTCTCACATCCCCCAAAAAGGGCACTTTGCATTGAGACAAAAATTAAAATTTTCTCAGTCTAGACGGATTTCTCCATCCCTGACCGTGGACGAAACAGATGAACAGATACTTTATTTTGCTCCCAGTCCAACGGCCAAGGCAGAATAATCGGCTCAGTCGGCTGCAATTAATAAAAATCATTTTTCTATTTCTAGATTTTAAAATTAATTAATTTCTCTTAAATAGTAATTGAAAAATACAAAAAAAAAAAAAAATAGTTGCTTGTTTTTAATCAAAAAATTAATAAACAAAGAAAAATAAATAAATAACGCTTCAGCGAATGAATGACCCATTTCCGAAAACGACCGGAAATAACCGAAGTAAAAATCGCTTTCTCTCATATCAATGGTAGAAACTTTTAAGTATGGAAGGTCTGAAGTGCAGATATAAAACCTGAAATGTCAAACTATTTTGGTTACATGATGAAGCCCGAAATAGTTGAAATGACTAAATAAATTCTGGCGGAGAAATATCAATTACTAAAAGAAAATGTTTGTTTATTTTTTTAACTTTCTAAGTTAAGTTGTGCGTCATAAAGGAAGAGGGGGGGGGGTAATAAAATAAAATATGAAGTTTTTGACATAGACTCCTAAATATTGGTAAGTTTATTAAAGATAAGAAAAACAAAAACAAAAAAAAAAAACGCTATAATTTTATTGATTTTAAAATTACAATTTCATTAAGACCAAGACGCTCAGATTTCGAATTCTATCGCGGTTAGTTTATCATTTCAGATACGAATCCATATATCTTCCCTCCAGCACGTAGAGTAGACGAAACTGTCAGTTTGTTTTGCAACTAACTAAATATTTTAATGGAATGTGCTAACTCGTTGCACTTGTGCCTCCTCGACATACATATCCCCGACAAACCTGCTTAGCAACAAAATCTCACCCCTTCCCCTTCACTCTTGAGGTTCCTAAATGCCGGAAAGCGTTCTACTTTAATAGTTTCTTCCCTCGATTGGCTAGACTTTGTGATTCCCTTACTGCTACTTGCTTCCCTGGCTGTATTGATATGCAGAAACAAACATCTTGTTAATCTTTCTTAGGCATGGTCCCAAATAGTAGCCCCTTACGTCCAAGCGGTGATATGCCTTGTTAGGAGTGAACGTGAGTGTAAAAAAAACAAAACAAACAACAAACACAGGAGAAGGAAATATCTTATTAACACACCTTTCATCATGTTTACTTATCTTGGCATTGTTTCCAGTTGCCTGTGACTTCTTCCTTGCCGTTGGATTTAAGAAATACTAAATCATGAGGGGTGCGGTTTAGTATTGCGCAACATTTGCTTTTCTATAGAATCCTGGTGAGGGCATCCTAACAAAGTGCATTTATCTATTTCTTAAGGCCAACACCGTAATAGCTAAAAAAAAAAAAAAAAAATAGTAAAATATTATCCTTTTGTGCATCCGTATTTTATTTTAATCGGCATGCTCGCTTATCGACCCTTTACATTTTCCTAAGAAAATGTCTTTCTTTAGATGAGGTCCGTTTTCTTTTAAGTTGTTTCCATCGGAAAGAAATATAAAATCTAACAAACAAACCAACGTCTGAATCTTTTTTTAAATCTTGTGAATTATATCCTGATGAATGGTAATTATCGGTTTTCTTCTTAAAGATATTTTCTTTTTTAAACAAAGCCGATCTCTGGCCAGATTGTTTTTTTTTTTTTTTTTTGCTTGCAATGTTTTTATGCATTTGGGACAAAAGAAGGAGAAAAATTTCCTGTTTTCAGATTTTTATTTCACAAATTTTTCTTATTTTTCTTTTCAAATTAAAAGCATAATTGTAAAATCAGTTTATTTGCATTTTTCTCGATAAAAAAAGACAACCGTTTCCAGAAAAAAAAAGTTGGAATAAGATTTTGCCTTTTGTCTTTTCTTGGTTTCTTAAAAAAACAAAAAATCCCAGAAACAAAAACCCTAAAAGTACAACTAATCAGTGATTAGTCTAATCACATCTAATAAAAAATATTATTAGCGTAAATGATAAGAAAGCAAAAATATCATAATGAATACTGATAAACAATAAATCATAAAAATATTGTAAATCATCATAAAAATGCGAAATATAAAACAATAATAATAAATCGTAATGATAAAAATAAATAATTATAATAAATAATAATAACAACAATAATAATAATAATGCTAAAATATAATTTCTTACTATGTTTTGGAAGGGGACAAACGATAAATTAAAATTTTTTGATACTTATGCAGAAATACGGATTGTACAGAAATAATTAAAAAAAAACAAAACAAAACCATTTTTATCATGGAAAGGGAGTCTTTTTTTTTTTTTTTTTTTTTTTTTAAAATATTCTGTACTTTCACCTAACAATTTAATAATCATAAATTAAATTTTTACGGCATCTTAACTTGAAAATTCTGATCCCTGTCCGTATTTTGCGAAAGTACCGATTTTTTTTTAACCTTAAGGTTTTGTCAAATTATTTTGAGTGCTTGTTAAGATAGAGTCGACAGATCGATTTAAAAAAAAATATATTTTGTTTTAAGTAAAAACAATACTTACGTATGTCGAAAACAGTTATGTATTAAAAAATTACGAAAATTCATCGAGTAGAAAATTATTTATAGTTAAAAGTATTTTTATGGAAAATGAACAGAAATGTCATTTTCCCTGGATGTGAGGACCTTGAAGATTGCGAATACAAGGGACATATTTATCTCCCTTTTCGCCACTGTAATGGCTGGCGTTTTGTTTTAGCCAATAGCGATACACTTTTTTAAACTAAAAACACAGTGCCAGTTGTTCTACTCGATGAATTTACCTAATTATTGAATAGATTACTATTTTCGACATAACGGTTAAGTAAATACTGTTGTTACTGCTTAAAACCACATTTTTAAAAATCGATTTGGCGACTCTATCTTAACAAGCACCTTAATTTGCAGCAGTTCTGTAAAGCATTCATCAAATGTCGTTTTTTTACGGATTGGACGATAAAACAACGTAGCAAAGTGAACCTTTCGTAAATACTATTTTTTTTATTTCTGTATTTCTGTTTAATCGTTAAATATTTAGTGCTTGCTTAACCGATGGCGAAACGTTACGATTGACCACATAAATTATTTTCAAGAAGTCGAAAACCCCAATTTATTTTGTTTTACCTGCTCATGTGTGACGTCTGTTGGTGAAAAATCATATTTAATAGATGCAAGCATGTTAAATATTAGTTGTGAATAAAGTAATAAATGGTCACTGGTCAAACATCTTGTTTAGAAAGAGACCACACCGGAAAGGAATTATAAGATAAATAAAATTGCTAATGCACTTACTGGATACGCGCTATTTTTTTAACCGTATTTCAAAGTTTAATAAAAGTTTTATGATGTTTTTTTTTGTTTGTTTTTTTTTATTCAATTGTAAGGTTAAAGTACAGAATAGGTACAAAACACCCTCCCCATGTTAAGAATGGCTTTTTAAATAATAACTTTTTATTTCAGCACGGATCAATAAGTGCATAAAAATTAAAGTTGGACTCTTTGAATGCATTTTGCAAATTAAGTAAACGCTAAGTTAAAACACACACACAAAAAAAAAAAAACATTTCCAGGTAGGTAGAAGAGTAACTTATCTTGCCTTTGGTAACATTTATTTGTTATAGATTTGAATATTTGACGCTTTTTTTTCTTTCGGTTTGTAGAAATCCATTCTTAACATGAAAATGATGGGGGGGGGGATATTCTGTAATTTACCCTACTAAGAAAGACGATGGGTCTTTCTCGACTAGTTTGAATTCCGCCCACGTCTAGAGTCCTATCTTGTTTCAAAGTAGATAAGCGCTTTAAAATAAGTTAAAACAAAATTTAAAAAAAAACAAAAAACTTATCCATGTAGGTTGAGTAATTCATCTTGCTTTTGGTAACATTTATTTTGTTTATATTTATTTTTGGTTTTGGACGATTGTAAAATATGCCCCGAATAATTCCAAGTTCGAAAAGAAGCGCATTGGACCTGAAGAAGGTCGGAGGTTACATCGGTCGAAACGCTGTGAATATAACGCTCCGACATTAGAACACTAATCCAAATAATTAGCTTTGTCAAAACTATTTTATATCAAAAACTAGGGAAAATGCGCTAGTTGACTAAGTTAAAGAAGTTGGGTAGTTGTTGCCGAACGTATTCTGTTTTGGGGTTTATTATTTAGAAACCTATTATTTAACATGGGTAGAGGAGGGTGTTTTGTAACTATTCTGCACTTTAATCTCAAATTCTTAAAGGTCCTCCGGTGATCAACCAGCACATTTTCACAAAAAACGGTTTTGCAGTTTAACGTCGGTGCTAGTGCACACCGCACGGCGCTATTTTTTAAATAGTATTTTGAAGTTTAAAGTTCTATGTTTTTATTAAATTGTAAGGTTAAAGTACAGAATATAAAACACTCAGCGCATGTTAAAAATGATTTTCTAAATAATAACGTTATTATTTCAGCATGGATCAATAAGTGCACTTGCACTAGTACCTTAACATCTCCCGATAAATTATTTTCATTTTGGAAGAGTTCCGTCCACGGCAAGGGAAGAGTTCACAAAGCCTCTCCTTATTTCCGCACGATGTTAAGAATGGCTTTCTAAATTTGCCAGAGTGTTAAAATGCAAAAACATAATAATTTCTCCCTATTTTTCCTTATGTAAAAAAGAGTGACTATAAAGTGGAGGGTCAGATTAGAAGAGGAACATGATTACAAATTTATCACCGTCTTTGTGGCCAAGCCTTGATATCTCCCCTTCCCCTATTTTTTTTTCGATTTTCATTGATCGTCGGCGTTTCAACGAATCTCCCGATTAATCGAACAACAGTAAGAAGAAAAGTAGTTGATAAATAATAATACTCGATGGTATCGATGCAATTTTTGTCAGTCGAAAATATTTTGTGAATCTTCTCAGCTTCTTCCTTTGCGGTGTGTTAGCCATTTTGTTTAATCTGAAAAACTAGCAATAATGTTTCTCGTCTCCCCACACTTTTTTTTTTTTTTTTTTTTAGAATCCATTTTTATTCTGTATATCTCGTCGTCTCGTAACTTTTTCTTTATACCTTCGATGTTGTCATTTTTATTTTATTTTTTAAAGTTGATTTTTTTGGTTTGTTTTCTGGATTACAGAGGTAAGAAAAGGTTGCCAAAAAAAAAAAAACAAAGAAAATATTAAAGGTTTTTGTTTATGACTAAGATGGTTAGATCCTATTTCAATCACATAAATTATTTAAAGCTGAAATAGGTTTTGTTATTATTGTCCAAACAACTTATTTTTAGTTGTTTTAGTAAAAATAAAAAAAACTTAAAATCACTAAGTTATAGAAATTTTCATCGTACATATGAAACGCAAAATGCACCCTGAAAAATATAGTCGCTATCTTCATCAACAAATCGAGAAATATACTAGCTAAGGAAGAACGATAACTAAAGTTCATTGGAAAATTCTAAAATGGAGTTATCGATCTTTCTTACCTAGCCTCTTTTTTGACTTGCTTATAAAAATGGTAACAAAAAACGATTAACAAACCCATGTACCATGTAAAAAAAAAAAGTAATCAAATGCAAAACACTATTTTGACAAAAGATAAAATTTGAAGTTATCTCCCTTTTTGATTTATTAATATATCGACTGTTTCTTTTTGTTGTTGTTTTTTTTTTTCAGTCGTCTTATTTTGTCCACGTTTCGCGTAGATGATTACATTTGTTATAACTTTATTTTTAACTAGCATGGATACTCGACGTTGTCCGGTACGACATCAAGTTCAGTTTGGACGCACCTGCTGTACTAAGGATATTGAGCACTTTCATCAGGGCAGGAGCTGCTTATCCTGCCTTGACGGAGTTCAAAATAAACTTTATAGTCTAGTGGGGAGATGCCTTTTTCTCTTCCCTGCAACCTCTTTCCCACAGAAGAGACATTGCGAGCCTGTCTCTGCTTCATCATTATTTTTATGGCAAGTGCTTGTCTAAGCTCCAATCTATGGTCCCCCCTCGCCAAACTTTCACAAAAAATACTCATCTAGCTGAAACTACTATCAATAATTGTGCCTAAGCATAAACATAGATTCCATGAACAAAGCTTCTTTCTTAGAACTGCACACCTGTGGAACTCTGACTACAATATGGTTGTCTTCAACTCCAACATAAACACGTTCTTGATAAGCCGTCCTCTTAAGTAACCCAATTTACCAAATTTCCACTATTAACGATTACAACATTTTCCCATTGACTACTGTACACTCATTAACCCTTATCCTCGAGTGGCCCCCGGGCCTTGATAAGTAGTGAGTCCTTTGTTAAAAAAAAAAAAAGGTACTCCTTAAATGTTGAGCTAGTAAAGCAAGAACACCAATCTGTTCTCCCCAATCAAGCACTTGATTATGTTATCATTCGTTTTGTTGTCTTTTCTTGGTTTGGCTGGATTCCAGAGCAAGAATTCATCTGGCTTGATGAAGTACCTAATTTATTGCTGTTACTTGTGGTAACATCAGTCGGAGAATGTGAACCATTTATGAGCCGATGTGTCGCTATGCTGAAGAGATCTTTGCATTTTGAATACCATGTTTTGGATATTTTGTTATGGTTAACATGTTGCATGAAGCATCCTCTCTCAACCCATGAATAATTTCACTTCACTTATTGTGTAGTCACAACTGTGCCACAGTAAGTTGTACTTGACTTCCTTCTCACAAACTGAACATAGCAACTTTCACGTTTTCCAGAGGATTTCCAACATTACAACCACTGATCAACGCTTCAGTTTTAGTGACATGCACTCTTGCGTCTCTACTTTCCATAGCATTCCTCCAAGTTTTTAACTTAACAAGTTTCCTTTGTTTCACAGACAAACATTAAATCATCATCATACAGCATCTCTTCCAGACAACCTTTCAAATACACAAAAGGAAAAGTAACGCAGCACAAAGCTCTGATGTACTTTTACATTAACATTAAAGCTTTCACTAAATGTGCTGTCTATTCAAACATAACTTTGTATATTGCTTGAATAACATTCACTCGTTACTTTAATAAAATCAGTTTTAATTCTTGAATTAAATTTGGTTTAATTAATAATTAAGTGACCTAACAATGCAGTGATAGTATAATTTAAATTTCAAACTCCTATTTAAAAACCTAATAATTTGGTTAAAAAGAAAAGCAAGCAGAAAACAAAAAATGTGTTTTTCTTTGTTAAAATAATGAAATTCAAAAATCAAAATATTGAATTTCAAGTGAAACCAATGGTATCTAATGAAGTGTCATGTCACAGTAATGAACATATCCAAAAATTACAAAAGCGATAAGGTAGAAAATTAATTATTAATGAAAATAGTTTTTGAAGACAATTAATGAAAATTGAGTTTTGCACAAAAAAAAAAAAAAGCAAAAAAAGAAACCGGAGAGTTCGACTCGTAATAAAAGGGAGCTAAATATTATCTGAAAACTGAAAATCTTTGGCCAATTTAGCAAAAGTTAATTTTCACTGATTATCTTTGAAAACGTGTTTCATTAATAATTAATATTCTACCTCATCGTTTTTGGTATTTTTTGGATATGCTTATTACTGCGACATGATAATTAAGCAGATACCATTGGTTTTACTTGAAATTCAATATTTCAGTTTTCAAATTTAACTTAATAGTGAAGAAGAACTCAAAAAAATGAAAGTAAACAAACTTCTGAGCAGTGTTGGATAGTCACTGTAATAACAATCTCCATTATTTCCATATTTCTTCCGTCTATAATATATATATATATATTTTTTTTTTTTCAGTTTAAAGAAATCTAAGAATGTCTGAAACACGGCCTGGTTCCGAAAGTGGTGGAGTGGCTGTGAGCAGCACAACAACTAATGTGCGTGCCCCAATGCCGCAGGTGCAGGTGATCCATCAACCGGTGCACAGCCCACCCTACATGTCTAACTTTCCATACAATCAACAACAACTCATGCTACAGAATGCGGCCGTTCAAGGTAAGTCTCTTCTCACTTCTCTTTATTTTCTTTGCAAATTATTGCTAACAATTTTGTTACTTTTTTTCCCCCCTCAACCACAAGAATAATTTTGGTTCTTGTCCAAAATCTGATGGACATACATGTGATGCAACAAAAATACTATATTCCAAAAATCACATAAATTGATCAAGTAATTCTATTTTTAACTAAGAAAATCAAATTTCATGAGATAGCGAGAAGGAACTATCTTGTGTCGCTAGCTTGAAAAAAACGGGGAGATAACTTAAAAATCCAAACCTACAAGATCAGACTTGTAATGCCTACAATTTCCCATTAACTGTTTAAAATGATTTTCTTTATAAAAATAAAACTACTTAACCAATGTCCATGGTTTTTGGAATGTGATCTTTTTGTTCTGTCATGGGCACTACACCATGAAGATTTTTCTGTATTTTTGTTTTTTTTTAACATGGGAGAATTCCAGACAACCACCATAATTTTTATTTTATTCACAATAATTGCAAACATTTTCATCCGTGAGCTCAGTCGAATGATATAGGTATCATGATATATTTTGTTAAAAATAAGTATATTCCTTCAATAATATTTCAATACAATATTGTGCAGTAAAAAAAACTATCTTTGTGCAAATCTTATGTCTTATAAATAATTAAGATGTTTTTTATTATTTAAGAATATTCTTTCATCTAGTAAAAGTAGTGCTTTAATGATGCCTCTTCATATTACCAACATTTCAAAAACGAAGAAAATTACTTTGAGGACGATCATTCTTCTTCGAAAGAATAGAACACCAGCTGAGTGTAATTTTATTGTGCTTTTGTTTAGATATTTGTGTGTGTGTGTGTGTGTGTGTGTGTGTGTCTATATATATGTATGTATATATATATATATATAATATATATTACTGAGATTAATGTACAATATTTTGGCTTTGTTTGGTTGTCTTTATTCTCTTATGAAAGTTATTTTAAAAATAAGTGCTAAGGTAAATGTTAATTGGAAAATTAAAGTTGGAATTAATTTCTAACAATTTATAAATGCATTAGATCCAAAGAAGGAAACTTGGTTAGTTTTGATTAACAGGTAGTTTGGAGTTTGGTTGTAATAAAGTTTAGAGGCCAAAAGCAGCCTAGCATTGGAATGAAATTTAGACAACTGGATGAGAAATGATGTCATATAGAGATAGAGAAAAGTGTCTTATTTAAACAAGTTACCAATGTAGGAGCGATATTGACAGACACATACAACATAGGTTAGTAGAAAAAATAAATACACTAACCCTTTGCTACTTCATGGGTTTTTCAATATATTATTGCGGATTTCCACCATAAAAACTGTGATAATTGAATATTCAAAAATTAAATCTTAAAAATAATTAAAATATCAAAAATTGTGTATGATAAATATTATAGGAAGATTAAAACGGTTATAAAATGTAAAATAAAAAAAATTATTTAAGTATAATAACTTATATTTAAAAAATACACTAAAAAAATTATTTAAGTATAATAACTTATATTTAAAAAATACACTAAAAAAATTATTTAAGTATAATAACTTATATTTAAAAAATACACTAAAAAAATTATTTAAGTATAATAACTTATATTTAAAAAATACACTAAAAAAATTATTTAAGTATAATAACTTATATTTAAAAAATACACTAAAAAAATTATTTAAGTATAATAACTTATATTTAAAAAATACACTAAAAAAATTATTTAAGTATAATAACTTATATTTAAAAAATACACTAAAAAAATAATTACCGGAACACGGTCGCCATATGCTTGGTTTCTCGGTTCGCTAGCCGCATCAAGAAGCATAGTGTAGCATCTATGCGAGACAGACTAACGTCACTTGTAAGGAGATCTGTGATTGGTTCATGGAGAATGAGATGGCCAATGAGAACATCACAACTTGTAAATAGTTATGTGATTAGCGCTTCAGGGAGAGTGGATGCGATCACTAGAGATTCCTCCCAGCCTGGCTTTCGATCCAATATTCAGCATCGCATGTTTCACTTTATCTGTGCCGTGTGTGATTTCATTGGGATTTTTGTGAACATTATTCGAGTGTACATCCCTTGTAAAGGTTCCTAAATGTCCTGCTACCTCCAAGGCTGACAACAAGCCTAAGAAGCAACATAAGATGATGTCTATCTCTGAGAAAATTAAACTTCTTGATATGCTTAAGGAAGGAAGAACGTATGCAGCCATTGGTTGCCATTTCAGGGTGAACGAATGCACAGTTCATTCTTTAAAGAAAGAGGCGGTTAAGATTAGGAGAACTGGTGCCATCCTTCAAGAAAACACAAAAAACCACTTGTAACTCAAAGGAACAAGACAATTGTGAAGATGGAAAAGGCATTATTGATATGGATAAGCGACTGCAGAAAGAAAAATATTTTGTTGGATATGAACACGATCTAGACAAAGGTGCGGAAACATTATAAAGTGTATTCTGCCAAGGAACCAGAGGAAGATGATGAAGAAACAGAAGAAGATAAAGAAAACCCTGACAATCCGCATCCAGCTGATCAACAAAGGAAAAAGCACAGTTTGTCCCTAGCAAAGGGTGGTTTGCCAAATTTTAGAAACAATACGGACTCAAAAGCATAGCAGTGTATGGCAAGGCTGCTTCTGCGGATAAGGAGGTTGCCAAGGAATACGTACGTGATACATTCCAAAATATTATAACTGAGAGCGAATATCTTCCTGAGCAAGTTTTTGATATGGACGAAACTGGATTATTTTAGAAACGGATGCCATCGCATACATTCCTTTCTCAGGAATATGATGATGATAGTATACGGTCTCTGGAATTCTGCAACAATCTAGACGGTGGTATGCAGCTGTATTAGGTCGTTTTAGAAAAAATATATGTATTGTTATGGTTCTTTAATTTTTTTTTTTCATATGTATTGTTATGGTTCTTTAATTTTTTTTTTTTTTTCATACATATGTACAGGTTCTCTCTCTCTTTCTCTACTTGCTTAAATTATTTTTTTATTTTATTTTAATAATTGTTTAATTTGTAATTTATTTTTAGAAATCGATTTTTTGTACATATGCATGTATTGTACATGTATTGTCACAGTAACTAACCTGTTGCATGTACGTACTTGCTTAATTCTCTAGTGTTACAGGTGTATTTATGTATAATACTGAACTGTAATATTGTACCGTACAACCTAACAAGTGTTATAATCTTTCTATTATTATTAATATAGTAAAGGGTGGGTTATAAATATTACAGGATGGTTTAAAACGGCCTATAAGCAATTAAATAAGGTAAAAATAATGGTTTTATCCTACTTTAGGGATTTTCGAATATCACGAGTGGTTTTGGTCCCTATCTACCATGATATTCGAGGGAATGCTCTTTAATTCACTCTCCCACCATCAACGAGTAGCCATTATTTTCAGACCTCTAAACATTTACTTAACACTCAAGATCTTAATGTTCATGTTTTTGATTACAAATCAAAGAAAGAGTTTCTGAGTGAATTTAATTTTAGCTTCTTGGCCGTTTAAAGCATGTCACAACTAGCAGTCACTATAAAGTGACCATGGTGGCTAAAATCGAGAACCAGATAATAGAAGAAATCAAACTATGAATCCCAGAAGCAAATAAAAGAAAAAAACTATTACATATCAAAATTAACATAAACAAAATTAATCAAAAATCTTATCCATAAAATATTAACAGGATTTATCTGTGTTTAAAAAATATGCACAAATATCAAAGCTTCCCAAAATGTAACAAACAAATTTAGTAAATGTTTGTAGAGATTTGGCTTCTAAAAACATGTCAACAAGATTAGTCTGCATAGATAGGTGACCGACCACATGGTGTGAGATGATGTGAACAATCAATGATTGGTCAGATCCCATTAATTAAATTGAAAAGAAAGAATATCAAAAATGATCTTAGTCACACTTTTATTATATGATACTAGCAGTTGAACCCGGCTTTGCTCGGGCTCCATGTACTGTTCATAAATTTATGTGCATATGCAGATAACGTACATCTAAAATTTAAAGTGTTTACACCCAAAATTGGTGGAGGAGTTTGGTAGAGTCTGCATAGGTCAACTCTTTCAACTTTGAATTTTTGGCAGCCAAATTTTCTCCCAAAAACTGATTAAAAAGCTTTCTGTATGTCTGATAACCTTTATGTAAAATTTTAAATGCTTAGACCAATAATTGGCTGAATAGATTGCTAGACACCGCAAAGGTCAAATCTTTTGAACTTTGACCCCTTGGCAGCCAAATTTTCACCCCAAAACTGATTAAAAATCTTTCCCTATTTCTGAATACACTTTATCTAAAATTTCAAATGTTTAGACCAAAAATTGGCTGAGTAATTTGGTAGAGACCACAGAGGTCAAATGTTTTTTAACTTTGACCCCAATTTTGACCCCTAAACATTTATTGTTTTGGGCTCAAATCAAATTTAAAAATTTGATCCATGTCCAAGTAACCTATATCTAAAATTTCAAGTATTTAGACCCAAAATTGGCAGGGGAGTTTGGTAGAGTTTTCAAAGGTCAAATCGTTGAACTTTGACCCTTTCACAGCTAAATTTCTGTTCGAAAACCGATCAAAAAGATTTTCCCAAATCTCAATACCCCTAATATCAAATATTAAGTCTGTAGACTGAAAATTGACAAAGTAGTTTGGTAGGGAAATGTACACACACAGACACACAGAGGCAACTTCACTTTTATAGATATAGATTTGTGACCACATGGCTTAGTCAACCAATGATTGACTCCCCCATTGTCACATGACCTAGTACTCCACTCATTAGAAAAAAATGACTCCAACATACTTTCAAAACAATTTGTATCACAATACCTATAATAGAAACAAACTTATTCTCTGCATTTAACATATAAAATAAATTCAGTCTTATGTTCTTTGTTATCAATAGCTTTCTTCCTACAAAATCCATATTTGATTTTGATCTCTCAGTTTTTCTTGTGGATTGTTGCAAAATGAGATGTAATTCGATTGAATTCCTTTGAGAAAAAAAAATTTTGTTGCAAATTTTCAAATGGCCACCATCTTAAAGAAAAAAAATGGAATGTAATTTTGTTCAAGTTCATACAGAGTTACTTCCTTTTGATCGGAACAAAAAGAATACTTAAGGAAATAAAATAAGGTAATTTGCAAAAAAAAAAAGAAAAGCTAAAACAAATTACAAGTAAATACACTATTGAGCAGTACTGGATAGGTACACTATTTCTTTTTCACAGTAAAAATTTTTGTAGAAATAGTTTTAAAAATGAAACTCATGTGTATACCAATTTAGATAAAACAAAAAAACAAAATGTTTTTACAATTCTATTTTAAAATTGTTCTTGTCCAGAATTCCCCCTTATATTAAAAAACAAAAATATAGAAAAATATGTATAATAAATAACTTTCATGGGCAATATGAACTGGAACAAATACATTCAAGACATTGTGAAGGCTGCTGCAAAGAAGGTGGGTTCTCTCTATCGAGCTAGAAGACTACTTACACCTGCGATTATCCTCTACCACCATTCGTCCATGTATGGAGTATTGTTGCCACATTTGGGCTGGTGCATCTACCACTAGCCTCTCCCTCTTGGATAAGGTCCAAAAAATGTTTTCAATCTAATAGGTTCCACTTTGTCAACTAAGCTCCAACCCCTGTCCCATCACTGCAATGTTGCATCTCTGTGCCTGTTTTATAGATATTTCAATAGTATGTGCTTTGATGAACTCATTGCACTTGTGCCCTCTCGACGTACATATCTCCGACAAACCCGCTTAGCAGCAAAATCTCACCCCTTCAGTGTTGAGGTCCCTAAATGCCAGAAAGTGTTCTACTCTAATAGTTTCTTCCCTCTAACAGTTAGACTTTGGAATTACCTTCCTGCTACCTGCTTCCCTTACTGTACTGATATGCAGAAGTTTAAATGAGCGTAAACCAACATCTTGTTAATCTTTCCTAGGCATGGGCCCAAATAATAGCCCCTTACATGCAAGTGGCAATATGCCTTGTTAGGCATGAACAGGAGTAAAAAAAAAAAAAAAAAAAAAAAAATTGGATGCTCACATGATGAAATGAAAATATCATATTCCAAAAGGCATATAAATTGATCAAGTAGTTTTATTTTTAAATAAAATCCTTTATAAGTGATTAATGGAAATTTGTAGGCATTACAACATAAATCTCACAAGTTTGAATTGTTGAGTTATCTTATTTCCTTGTTTTCTTTTTTAAATTGTATTAAAAATGGCGACGCAAGACAGCCGCTCTTCTTTTATTCATAAAATTTGTTTTTCTTTATAAAAATAAAACTATTTGATCAATTTACATGATTTTTAGAGTATGTTTACGGGTATGTACATCATACAGATATTTCTTTGTTTTTAAATATGAAAGAATTCTGGGCAAGAACTTTTTTTTTCTCAATAATATTAAGCAATAAAAATTTCAAAACTATTTCTAGATCATGTTGTGTTAAACTTACCTCCTCCCTCCCGTTCCTGCGACACTTTAATAATTGTTTTTATATTTCAAAAATTTAAATCAGAAACTCTGCTTCTAAGCAAAATGTTATGTGGACAGAGGACAGTCAAGGTGATTTCAATGCTTGCTGAGTCCAATTGGCTAAATGAGAGAAAAAAAAATAAGATGTTCATATACCCGCCCTTCCCTCCTTAAAAAAGTAAAAAAATAGAATACAGTGTATTTACTTTAAATAAAGAAGAAAATAAATTCAAGGTGGGCTAAAAAATATTTGAGCATTTGAAATTAGTGATGTGCGTTATTTATTTATTTATTTTTTTGTGGATTATCATCAATATTGTCAGCTAAAAAAATTGCATTGTGTCCATGAATTGTTACGTCTTTAGTAAAGTACAGTCTTTAATCTGATGAGATCGTAAAGTTTATGAAATTTGATGCCATTTTCTAAAAAGTTTTAAATAATCATATATAATTTTTTTATTAATTCTTATAAAATTAAAACTATTACAAACTTTTTTTTTAACTAATGAAATGATTTATTCGATTCGGTGCATAAAAAAGCAATTAACATTAACAAAACATTCAGTACAAATATTTAAACAAAACTAAATTTAATAAAAAACTCCTTTACATTATTGGACGATTGTGCAGTGTAATTTTTTATCATTTTCTATATGTAAAAGAGTAAGTCTGATTTATTTCTTTTCATTAACAAACGTTATAAACATCAATGTTTTTGATGAATTAGTGTTAAAGAATAAATGCTAATGATAAAATTAAAATCATGCACACCATGCTTGGGAAAACTATTGTCTCATTTCCACTACATACAAGCACATGGCATTTTGTCTGCCAAGGATAGTCATTGCCACCAGAGGTAGTTAGCAATTCATTTTGCATATCAGCTTCACTACAGCCTTTAATAACAAAAGAAAATGGTGCTTGGTAAAATTTCCTTTACATTAACAAACAAAAATAAAAAAAAATCTGTATTATGTACATACACGTGATGAAACAAAAATATATTCCAAAAATTACGTAAATTGATCAAGTAGTTTTTCATAATTATTGAGTTATCTCCCTTTGTGTTTTTTGTATTTTTTAAAAATCATTTTCAAAATGACTGACAAGACAGTCAGTCTTCTGTTACTCATAACATTTGTTTTTCTTATTTAAAATAAAACTACCTGATCAATTTACATTTGGAGTATGATATTTTTATTTTTTCACAGGTATGTACACCATACAGATGTTTTTTTTTATTTTTGTTTTTTAATATATGGGGGAATTCTACACAAAAAACAAAAATTTTTATAAATAAATGCTTGTCGGTTTAATAAAATCTAACATCTATTGTGAGATTTTATTTTTCAAATTTAAATTTTTTGGCAAAATCTTTTATGATTTGTAGCTACACAAATTATTCTCTCATCATAGAATATTAACTCCCAATATTTTTCTTATCAGGTGTTTATCTCGCAGCTGCAATGCAAGCAGGCGCAATGAATCCACAATTGAATATGGCTGCTATGCAGGGAAGGCCGCCTTCTGCCAGTCCCAAGAGCCCTGGTGTTCTTTCTCCCAGTCCAACTGGTGGAATTGTAAGTAAAAACACTGTTTAAATTTTGTTACCATTTTGATCTCGTCATTTTCACATCTTTCAACAGAAAATCAAGAATTAAATATTGAAATCTTTTTAGTCCCAGATTTAAGTCACACTTGCAATCCTTTTGAAATGCAACTGGCTATGCTCTAAACTTTCCATTGTTTTTTGGGTTTTTTTTCTTTTATAGCATCTGTTCACAGAAAAACATTTCAATTCAATTATCATCCTACAAAAAATATCATATTCTGTTATTTCAGCACTGAATATTAAAAAGAAAGAAAAACAAGCCCATTGTACCATAAGATTCCAACATGTTGTTTTTCCATTTCACAAACTCTTATGTTCAATGATAGGAATTTTGTTTTACTATAATGGATGACATTCTAGTGACGTCAGCATTTGCTTTGGTGCAATTGTTACAAATCTCGATTTTATTTGTTTTTTATTTGTTGTTTTTTTGCCATTGGTTATGATAATTGATAAATTTTGCATTATAGAATCTTTGGATCAAATTTTGTTGAACATGAATTGTTTTACTTCCTTAATTATCAAATTTTGTTTTAGTCATTTTTGACTCAGTGTTTTGTTTTATTTGATTTCTTCATAATTCTATTTGTTAAAGACACATTTTTTTATTAAGGCACAATCTTAACACGCATTCACTAGATCAGAGTCTTACATTTTTGCACAATTGATGACATTGGATGTGTTCCTATCAGCATTGGGTTTAATTTTCCACTTTTGAGCAAATATCAAGACGTGACTATGGCTCAAATAATATCATTTCGCTTTTCATTCTAATATGACAGGCTTTACACTACCTTTATTTCTAAGTAAAAAAAAACACTTAAAAAGTTAAAACACAAAATATTTATCTAGGTATGGAGAAGAGTAACTTAGCTTGCCTTTGGTAACAGTTATTGGCTGTGTATTTATTTATTTACAATTCTTTGGCTTTGTTGGTTATTCTGGAAACTCACCTATTTTGCTAATAGGATAAAATATTTGTTTTTTTAACAAAGTGCCAGATCAAATTAAGAAAAGTAACAGTGCAGAATAGGAATTGGCAACTGTTTTTATGTCTGACCTGCTAATTTAACAGCTTTTATCATCAAAATAGTATTTGTTTTTCTATTATCCGTGTAGTAAAATGAGATAAATTATTCAAATAAGGTTAGATCAAATCCCCTCCCTTTCTTTTCTTTTTTTTAAGAATAAAAAAAAAAAATGGACAAATTTTTGTACAGAGCAATTTGAGTCTAAGAAAATTTATTTTCCTTATATTTAATATCATGACCATTCATCTAGACACTACACAGACAAATAGCTTCTCTCTCCAAAAGGTTGCTAACCCCTGGTGTAGACTATTCTAAGATTGAATTAGAAAAATTCAGAAATGATGGTTAAAAAAACTTTTCGAGTACAAATTGTTGGGATCTATCAGATGAAATATTTAAAAGAATTTATGTGTTCAATATTTTCATTGGCTGATGCTTAGCATTCATGTTTGCATCATTCAAATGTTGGTGACCAATGAAAACATTCGGTTTACTCCACACACACCCAGGGGAAGGAACCATGCATGTGTTGCTTGTTAATCTTTGCTTTCATAAATCTCAATAAAATTATGAACGATGAACTTATTTAAATTTTTTGTTTCAGAAATAATTTGCTACAAACGTTAGGAGTGAAATAATGTGTATATATTTTTCTATTGGTCAGATTTTTGTGGATATTTGAATTTACCAAATTCCTCATTTTTGGCAGTTTCTATTATTAAACCTATCTAGTGTAAGCAACAAAAAGCAAACTTGGCCAACTCTTGTCAAATATGAATATTGAAAGCTGCATTCAGTTCTTGAATTTAATGCGAATTACTAAATTTGGGTTAGGGTTGTGTATTCATTGTTTTGCGGATTGTTATCCTCATCTTCATAGTTATTGTTTCACCATGTAGCAGCAAAAAAATGAATACATAAATTATGAAGCCTCATCTCAAAGGATTCCAAAAAATTACAAAAATAAAAAATAATATATTATTGGTTTAGGATTGTTTGGATGCTCATAGTTTAATTTTCTCCTGTCACTTCAATTGTGGCATTCTTAAACTTTGTCAAGTGATGTGATGAATTTATTGCATAACCTTGGCCATTGCTGGTTGAGGACATGCATTGCATGGAGAGAAATGATATGAGCAATGATGGGTGTATAGTTCCTATTTACAATGCCTCCGTACGGGACAGAGTTAGACACCAGGGTCGTTTTTTAATGTGGAGAAAAGGAACAAAAATAAAAATTGTTTCAGTCATGAAGGATTTCTCCTCCACTGACAGAGAACAAGAAATTGAAGTGGAGCATCTGAAGAACAGATACTACACTTTGATCTTGTCCCGATGGGTGTGTAGTTATGTGATCTGATGATTTCATGGGAAGATTAAATCTGAAAAGTATAAGGAATGTGTGCAGAACAGGACTTTGTGGGTATGGCCACATTGAAATAAATGGATGGAGTTGTTGCGTTAGTAGATGTTTAGGTAGCAGGGTCAGTTCGCAAGTGACACTTAAGGAAAACATGGAAGGAAGTAATAAAAATGTACTTCAGAGAAAAAGGGATAAATAAAAACCTGGTCAGAGATAGATTAGTTTGGAAGTCAATTTTTCAAAACTGTCCACCACATGTAAAACGACCATTAAACAAAAGAAAAAGATCAATAGTGATCAGTTAAAACTTAAATAGTTATGACTTTTTTTTATTGTATTTACCTTTTTTTGGTTTATTCAATTATTCCAGTGATTGGATGCCATGAGGGGCAGACAGAATGGTCAGATCCCTTTTTTTGAAACTAGAATTCATCCATCAGCACACATAACTGATGCAGATTATGCAGACGATATTGCTTTGTTCGTGAATAACACTGCTGATGTACAAACGCTGTTATATGAGCTAGAAAAATCTGGTCTTCATGTTAATGTGAATAAGACAAAGTTTATTACTTTCAATGCAGAGAGGAAGATCAAAGCTCTAGATGGAACAACATTGAAAGAAGTCACTGAGTTGATGTACCTGGGCAGCAATATAGGTTCCACGGAGAGAGATATTGAAATTCGCATCTCAAAAGCTTGGGCTGCATTGGATAAGTTGCGGTCAGTATGGACTTCAAAACTAATTGACAAACTGAAAAGGCATTTCTTCAAAGTAGTGATGGAGTCTGTTCTTGTTTACGGTGCTACAACCTAGACACTCATCAAAGGATTGGAAAGAAAGCTAGACGGCACATACACCTGTATGCTACAAACAATGTTATATGTCTTGGCAAAATCATTCCACGAAGCAGCAACTTTATGGCAACCTACCTGCCATATTTACTATCATCAGGAAGAGCGACGTCTACAATTTGTCGGTCAATGCCAGAGGAGCAAGCGAAAGCTCATGAGAAATGTATTGCTGGGGGACTCCATGGCACGGGTGCATGAGCATTGGATGACCTAGATCCATATACATCCAGCAAATTGCACATGATGCCAACTGTGATCCTGAAGATCTAAGGCAGCTCATGGAAATCTAGAGAGAGAGAGAGAGAGAGAGTCACAGTCACATTGGTCGGGGAAGGAGCCCAACCAGAGAGATAGATAGATTTTCTCATGTTTTAAGGTTTCTTTTCTGATTTAATAATTTAAATGTTATTACTTTTATTTAAATGATTTTGAATTTTAAACAAATTTGATTCATTGTTTTTATTGCCCTATGCACCATTGAACGTTGGCAACCAGTTTCTCAAGGTCATTCTGTTGCTAAAGAATAAATACACTTGAACTCTAGGTTAGAAAATATACTACATATTGTTTTATTATTCTTTCTCTCACATAATATCATTACATCAGCTAATAGCTAACATAAATACCACATATTTATAGTTCTTTCTGGACTCGATTATTGTAAAGCATGTTATCATACACCAAAATTTTTATGACTTATTTTTTTCCAATTCAGCTGATAGAACTGGTTGACTTTTGCACCTATCATAACTTAAGAATTGTTCCTTCTTCTGAACTAGTTTCCTTTACAAGATTTGCGTCTTGTCTTGTCCATAGTTGGGAGAGAAAATGGGTAAATTCATACCTTTTCTCAATGGTGTTTGTGAAAGTGATGCAGTCGATCAGACAGAACTCCAGTCGAAGGTGAACGCAGTAATCACTGCATCATAAAATATAACTTAAGAATGTATCCCTTTATTAAAAATGTCTAAGAAAAAAAAAAATGCTTTGCAAGTATATAACTTCATTATTCTTTGAATACCATCTACTCCAAAAACCTACTAAAACACATGCCATGAGCTTCTTCATCTGACTGTATCAATTCTAGTACTGACAATCACCAAGAGTGAAACACTAATTTACAAGTTGTATACAAAGGAAAAAAAACAATGTAGGCACACATTATGTAAACTTGTTAAACACAGGTGTATCTGTGTCATTAATGCTCTGTCATTGGTACTCGCTTTTCTTAGCTAAGCCTCTAACCCAAGTCTAAGATGATATCTAAAACTCAACTGAGAACATCTGCTGGTCTACTGTCTATTACTGAACAAATCTGTCCATCTCCTAAAACAACACTAATTCCTTGACAGCCAATCTCCCAAATATATTTTCTCTTGATCCAAAATCTTAAATGTCTAACCATCAGAACTAACCATATCCACTTTTCTTTAGTTCATTGTCTCATCGACCTCTGACCAGCGAAAAACTAATACTTAATTGCCATGGTGTCATTTATTGGTCATTTTACTATTGTTATCAACTTCCCATCATTTCTTGGTATTATCAATCTTTTGTCTTAACTTAGGATTTTCCAGACATAAAAGATAAAATGACATTGGCTTTTTAATATCAATAACATTAACGAAAGTTTAAAAAAATGGAAGTTAAAAAGAAAGAAAAGTTCTCAAACTAGGAAATATAATATAAGAAAAAACGTGGTGGGTGATTGTATAAATCGGTATAGAAAGCACAAAGAAAAAAAAACAAAAAAAAACGTCTCCCGGAAATTAATTTGCATTTTTCCTCTACCTTATTTATCACGTAAACTTTTATATGAAAGGACAGATATATTTACAAATAAATGCACATTGCTTTTTATTGAAGAGTGGAGCATTGCTTATAGAAAATAAGAAAATGAATGTAAAGTCAACTGCAAAAATATCTTTTGCCCTATGTTGTTATTGTTGTTGTTGCTTTTGTGCTTGTTGTCACTTGTGCATGTTGACATTTGTAGATGAAGAAAGCTGAAAGCTGCCCCTCCCCCTCTTCACCCCCATCCCCTCGCCCCTAAAATAGAGCGAGCGCAAAGTTGGGGTTGTTGCATGAAAAGTCTTGTTTCTCTCTTCCTAGACCACTGTCGTCTCTTCTGCTCAGGTGCCAACCTCGTCAACTATTCCCTGCTCGTCAAGTAGCGGCAATTGCAAGGGCGCCAACAATGGTTCCAAGGGCCTCATGTCGCAGGCATGCATCAGCCAAGGTCAAGCCACACCACTCATTGGAGGCAAACCTGTTTTCTCTACTCAGGCCGTTCCTTCTCTTCTGGTCGGACAAATAGGTAAATATATAATCCAAATTATGTAACGGCCAAAATACATCAGACAAAATTATTTTCTGAAATAACATTAAAATAACGACTATGAAAAAAAAGGAAATGAACCCACATCTTCTTGTCATGTCAATAAATATTTTTTTTTCTGTATAATCATACGGTATAGTTAACAGTTGAGAAATTGAAAATACAATGAATAACTTCTTAAAGGTAGTTGCTAATTTTGGGCTTTAAGATAGTGAAAAAAACTTACTTATCTGACCTCTAATCCTTAGCTGAAAAGGGGAAACAGAAACAAGAACAGAAATGGCCCCAGCCATGTTGGATTTTGGTAGGATAAAAAAAAAACGGTGTAAATAAAATTAGTATAAATAAAGACTTTATCCGTTTGTCAGTCACAATTTTTTTAAACATAATACATTTCGAAAAATTTTTTTAAACATAATACATTTCGAAAAAATTTTTTTAAACATAATACATTTCAGAATTTTAAAAAATATATTTTGGTATTTTAAACAATATATTTTGGAAATTTTTTAAACATAATTAATACATTTTGGAATTAAAAAAAAAAAAAATACATTTCGGTATTTTAAACATTATTAATACATTTCAGAATTTTTTGTTAAACATAATATATTTTGGAATATTTTTTGTTAAATTCAATTAATAAATTGTGGATTCTTTTGTTTTAAATTCATACATTTTGGACTTTGTTTCATTTCGAAATATTGGAGGTCTTAACTACTTTTAGAAATGTAGGACATTGTATTAATAGTAAAAAATAAATTCCCAACAAATAAAATAGAAACTGAGTCTGAGGGTCTATCAATTTGGACTTATAAATAGAGCTTAAAATATTACCTCAACAATATAGTTAATTTTGTTGAGATATCATAAATTTATGATTTACCATAGGTTTTAAAATATGAATTCAAACATAAGCAAAATAAAAATAATGCATGAATGTGTAAATATTAATCAATCATGTAAAATTTATTTTAATAGTTCAAAACAATTTATTTTGCTCTAACTATGTACTGGATGTAGTTCTTTCACAGTTATATAATCCTCCAAGTCTTGCAAAAATATACAACTAGAGGAAAAGTATTTTTGCAAGTATATTGAAATAAATAAAACAGTTTCAGAACTTTAAAACTATACAGTTCAGTAGTAAATTTAATTTTGTTGCATTTGGCAGAAGTTATTTGCTGTATGTTTTGTTTTCTTTAATTTCGCAGCTATTAACTATACTGCAAGATTACCGGTTTTTCTTTTTATCTACATTCTTTTATGCTATCTTTCAACTTTACAAGTTATTCATAAATTTATTTAAAACATCTTTATTTTAAACAAAACGATGTCAAACAAATTGAAAGCAACTTTAATGAAACATTAATTTGTTAAACTAATTCTTTTAAAAAAAATATTAATACAAAATAATTTGTGTTTTAAAATAGACAAAAAGTGAAGGTACAGAATAGTTAACAAATCCTCCTCTCCCTCTTAAGAATGAGTTCTATATAATATTATTTAGAACCTATTCTTAACATCTGGAACTGGAGGGATTTGTTAACTATTCTCTACTTTTGTTGATAAAAATATGAAAAAATATTTTGTTGACAGAAATGTATGTTTTATGATGAATTTTACGATTGAAAACGAAAGACACTGTTCCAATTGCTATTATGCAACGTCGGTAATAGCATGTGGCTACAACGTCTGTTTCAAACAGGAAATATTCTTTCGTTATCAGGTGTCTTACCAGGCCAAGGTGGTTCGGGAAATCCTCAGTTTGTTTCACAGGTGAGTTGTTATGAGCCGACATCTTCTCTTGATTGCTTTAAAAATCAACAGTATTAGCATTGAACACGGCTCGTTTTGCTCAGAATTGTTGCATTATGCTGTCTGCAATAGAATATCAACATTCTTGAAGTTTCCATTTTGTAATTTGTTTAGTTCTTATTTAGAATTCTACCTTAAAAAAAACGAAAAACAAATCTTTAATGTGTATGTACTCGTCACGGAACAAATGTTTTATTCCAAAACTCATGTGAATTAATCAAGTACTTTTATTTTACACAGAAAATCATTTTTAAGCAATTAATGGGAATTCATCTGCATTTCAACATTCATCTAGTAACTATGAATTGAGTTATCTCCCTTTGATTCCTAACAAATTTGATGATAGTGGGTGGGCAAGATAGTTTGTGGGAATGGAAACTACCAGACTAATTCAATTGTCGCCTTTTAACTCTGATAACCGGAGAACGCCACAGCCATGTCACTTCCTGACTCTTTTCTCAATGAACTTTCTATCTATATCCTTAATATTTCTCATGTAAATTTATGTAAATAATTTATGTAAATAATTCTTTCGCTAATATATAACAGTATGTTTTCGTCATTATTATGCGACCCTTTTACTTTTCAATCACATTACCATTCAGTGCATACAACCAACAATGGGGATGGGATTGTCTATAACACAAGCAGACCATCCTGTCCCCTCTACAAGTTACTTGCAGATATTCATAAAATCTGAATTTTTTTTTTCTTCAGTTAAAAGTAATACTACTTGATCAATTTACATTATTTTTAAAATATTATTACATCTTCGTGATGGGTACCTACACTATAACATTTTTTCTGTATTTTTTTTTTTTTTTTTTTTTTTTTTTTTTGATTCGGTGGAATTCTAAATAATAAACATTTTTTTTTTTTTTTATGGCATTCAAGATTTCTGCCAAATCTATTAAATTGCAGATTACTCCTTAACAGACCATGCTTTCGTAAGATATTGGCTTCATGACCTAAAATGCACCAAACATTAACATTATTGTTTTTTACTTTCTTGTTGCAAAACTCTATCATGTCTGGCAAAATCGTAAACAAAACGATTTGTCTCAACAAACGAGACCAAACAGCATGAATAAATATGTGAAGATATAAAGAACTTTAACCAAAAAACGTTTTACCAAAATAACTGAATCCGAAAAATATTGATATATCATAAAACGAAACAACCAAATCAAATATTATAAATAAATATATGAAGATATGAAGAACTTAAAGTATAAAAACTTTTTTTTAATTTACTGGTATTAAATGACTCAAAAAGAGGTTGACATACCATAAAATAAAACAACCAAATCACTTAAACTATGTGAAGTTTCCCAACAGTATCAAAAGTTGATCACAAAAGATGACGTCCAAGAATGTTAAATCACCCTAAAAATGTTTAAAAATAATAATCTGTAGTTTTAAGATTGACAAATATGTGAATAAAACCCATAACTCTGCTAAAAAATAATCGCCTGAGGTGGTTGAAGGTTTGGAAACGTAATTTTATTATCCTTTTGATAAAAAAGTAATTTTTTCAAAGGTTTGATCCCTAATATTCATATTTAGGCATATATGCTCAAAATCACTCATTTTACCATATTTTAACTGTTCTAATGTTCAATCTCTTTCTTATTTATATTGATAATATCTAAACACTAGCTTCCTTCCTTTACAATTATATTGATTTTAGTGCAGCATGAAAACTTGAAAAACATTTCCTTAATTTGTTCATTTTTACTTTTGCCCAGAATTCGCCATATATTACAAACAAACATAAAGAAAAATCTGTATGATATACATGTCTGTGATGAAACAAAAATATCATATTCCAAAAATCATATAAATTGATCAAGTAGTTTTATTTTTATAAAAAAATAATTAAAAAAAATTTTTTTTATTTAATGGGAAGGCATTACAACATAAATCTCGCAAGTTTAAATTATTCTTATCTCCATTTAAAAAATTTCTTTCTTTTTGAATGACGGATAAGACAGTCACTTTTCGGTTGTTTATAAAATTTGATTTTCTTATTTAAAAATAATCTTTAACTAAAATTTATGTGATTTTTGGAATATGATTAATTTC
Source organism: Euprymna scolopes (assembly GCF_053919585.1). NCBI lineage: Eukaryota > Metazoa > Mollusca > Cephalopoda > Sepiida > Sepiolidae > Euprymna > Euprymna scolopes. The sequence continues at coordinate 193,518,526 of NC_136483.1, forward strand.
ATCACGGTTATGTATATCATACAGATTTTTCTTGATATTTGTTTTTTAATGTAGGGGATTTTGAACAAGAACCAATTTTTTTTATTATTATTAAAAAGGTTTGGAAACCAGATACAATGATCGATGTTTTAATGAATTTGGCAGCCATCTTGAATGTTGTATTTGTAAAAGCACAATTAGGAAAGTTGGAGAACTTCTAATGCTATTCTATATGACACATAATGGTGCTATTCTAAGCAAATTATTTTATTCCAGATTAAATGCTAATTTTCTTGGGTTTTAAAGCAATTATTAACTGGCCTCTGCTAATTTCAGAAACTTTAGACTTTCATTGTCCGAGGAAATGGCATCTAATGTGATTCAACTGATTATTTTGATTGCTAGAAGATATTTAGAAAATTACATTTGAAATCAAACTACCTTTTTCTCTCTCCATTAAATAGCAGTCCTTTTTAAAAGTTGCTTTTACTCCTGATGACATGAAAAATGAAATTAGAAAAATAAGAAAAAACAACTAATGACTTGATTCTTCTGAAGAATGTATCAGAAAATCTGAAGACAAATTGATTTGTTGTCCAGATAAGTCTTAGATTTCCCAATAAATATTACTTGATAGATACAAAAATAATTTTCAAGCCTTTTTTTTGTTGCCATTTTATCATCCCAAACCAAAATTATGTTTTAAATATATGTAAAAGGCAAACATAGAATTTGACCAAACCTTAAAACTTATTTAGGAAGAGAGTTAACAATTTAACAGTCCGATTCACAGACTTCAAACAAGTAGAAAATCATTTTAAATTTAATTTCATATAAGTTTTCTTAAAGTAAAAGAATTCTACCTATGTCGTGTTGCTTTTTTTTTTTTTTTCTTTAAGTATATCAATATTTTATTTATGCATTTTTTTTTTGTACTATTAGAAGTACTGTTCTCATTTTGAGTATTTTTTACACAACGTTTTGTGTTGTGTTATTCATAAGACTGTCCAGATTACTAGTCGAGGGTTGTTTGAATCCGAACAATTAGGCGTGCCTTCACAATCAGACGTCAACATCAAAAAGTCTCTTGTACTTTTAAAGACAGAGACGAATTTCAAAGTATAAGTTTTCTTTACAATTAAGCTTCTAGTTCATTGACAAAGAGAGAGAGAAACATTAGTTGTAAGGGGTTGGTTGGTGTGTGTGACTTGCCGACGAAGAAGTGCCAAGATATCAAATCACGCTCACCGCTGTGTCTGGTCTCTTCTCCTTTCTGTTTATTTTTTTCTTATATAGTCACAAATCAACATTTCTGGAATTGTAAACATCAGGATTTTACATTCTTCTTTTCTATTTTGTATTGCTCAATTCATAACGTCTGATCTTGGAATGTAAACAGTTCTTTGTTTTCATTTTAATTACATTTCTAGTCATTTTTATGGAGCACAATAAATGGAGATCAACTCCATTTGGAATGTGCGTGTGTGCACACATTTGCTTTCAAATATGCATTGCCACATTTTTATATCTAACAGTTCTACCACTCCGACCTCCCTTGATCATCTGTTAACCTATATTGCTGTTCTGAAACTCCAATTGCATTATCTTTGATGCTTACAAATGAGACCAATGTTATTGCTTACTTTTTTATTAATTTCCTCTTGTTAAATATTTAACATTTCGTTTCTTAAACTGGCTTTCTAATCTTTTTGTTTAGCTATGCAAACTGCATTTTAATCTAGTGAACATATTTGAATCTTTGTCACCATAGAACCCCAACCTGTTACATTTTGAACGGAACTTTTTATTTAATCTACAGGAATAGCATGCTTTCTTTTCATTAGCTATGACTGGGTAGAAGTTCTAAGTTATTAGCAATTGTATTTGAGTGTTGCTCGTACTGAGGTTTGAACCTTGAATTTCCAGGAGAGTGTAATTTTACAAAGTATTTTATCCACTATGCTACGGGTCTTTGTAGAATTTTTGTTTCAATTAAATGGAAGTAAATCTGTATGGATGAATTATAGCTAGGTTCTGTTTCTAAGATGGTTTCCATTTAAAAATAATTCTGATCCAGACAAAGTATTTTCTGAAAGAAATTAAATCGAATGAGATTAAATTACATTTTATTTTTCTTAACATTCTGCAATGATCCGCAAGAAAACTGATGAACCAAAATCAAACATTGATTTTGTAGGAAGATGGCTATTGATGGCAAAGAAATGATAAGACTATTATAATAGATTGAATTAATATTTATTGAATCAAGTTAATTTAAATATTTGTTGAAATCCTATTCCACTGCAAAAAATGTAAATCATGTTCCCCTAAAAAAAATTCTAGAGAAGGAAATTTTAAATGTTTGTTTCATACTTGCGACTTAAGGAATTTATTCTACAATAAATATATTTTTTTTAATTTCTTTATAAAATAAACTCAGCAGCAAAAAAATTATATAAGGAATCACATATCAATCTGAACTGTAAAAATATGTACCCATTGGAGTTACGTGCTTGATTAATTTTTAAAATAGTCTACTGCTCCAGAGAATATCTGACTGCTTATACAACCCTCTCTACCTGTATAAGAGATATGACCTAAGATGAAGTACTGCTTCTGTATATGGAACTCTTTCTTGCTTCAACAGAGCACAACATTGATTTTGCAACGTAGAAAGGAATGATTTTTTTATTTTTTTCTACTGTCTCTTTGTCACAGAAGATACATTACTAGTCTTTCTCTACTCTATCTTTATTTCCTGGAAAAATGTTTGCCTGAACTCCAATCTCTGTAACCCTCCTCCCATAAGAAATTCACTGGAAGAACTCTTCTAATACTGCTGCAAAGAACTTTTTTTCTTCCTTTGTATACTTAAAACCAATGGAATTTTCATTAATAGTTTCTTTCCAAATACTTTCTTATCTGTGGAACACATTACAATTGGACTGCTTCTCTTGCTTGTTGAATTGTCTTAAGTAATCACATTTGATCCATTCTATTCATTATTTTCAATCTTCTCATAATATTTTTAATCATACACTTTACCCTTGAGTTTCCAAATTGCTGTTGGCGTTGGTAAGTAAGGTCTTATTAGTATGAAAAAAGAAAATTAAATAAAAAGATAAAAAATTCAACAAAGGTTTTTCTCTCTAATATCAAAACATTTTATCATAAGAGTGTTTTCTTTTTTGCAAAGTATACCATTTTTAACTTACCAACAAAAAGAGAGCAATTAATAAAAGACTTAGAAATTTGTTTTATGAAGAGAACCTTTCAAACAAACATTTGACAAAAAACTTTAAACTCATTTATTTGAACAAGAAAATAATTGGAATAAGTAAAAATACATTTAATTTAATGAATATTTTTCACAAATGGTCATTTGGTATTTCCTCTTCTAAAAATGATTTGGGAAAATTCATATACAATTATAAATATTTTAATGGATTTGGCAGCCATATTGTATAACTTATTTGTAAATACTCAAGTTGGAAAACTTTTAATGTTATGGGATAAGGTTTTTGTCAAAAATTTCTCCTATATTAAAAAACAACAATAAAGAAAAATTTGTATGATGTACATACCTGTGACGAAATGAAAATATCATATTCCAAAAAATCACGTAAATTGATCAAATAGAGAACAGGAAAATCTTTTTTAAGCGATTAATGGAAATTACAACATAACAAGTATGAATTGTTGAGTTTCCCCCCCTTGTTTTTTTTTTTAATAGATTTTTTTAAAGACAGTCACACTTTGAATGCTCATAAAATTTTATTTTCTTTATAAAAATGAAACTACTTTATCAATATGGATTTCGTTTTTCAGACTCACTTTCTAATCTTTGGTGTTTTTTCCACTACGTTTTGGCCGTATCATCCTTCGACCTTCTTCAGGTGTATCTCGAACTAGGGAATTGTTTTTTTGGAATTTCGAACCCAACCCTTTATTGTTACGGGAGTACCATGTTCTCATTCCGTTTAGGCCATCCCTGCTGCTACCGCTTAATGCTGTTGCTGCGGTGTCTATCGCTGTCGCTGCCATTGTGTTGTCACTGCCACTGCTTTCGCTCAGGATTGAACTCAGCACCTTGGAGACTTGCAATGTCTGTTCCAACGTCTTAGTCGCCTCGGCCATGTGTCACTAGGACGATGACGTATCAATTTTTTGGACTGTTAAACCTAAGTTGTTATTCTAGGTTCTCTCTTATGATTAGAGGTTCCCAAATTGTGTTCAGTTCTATACTCGGTTTGCTCAGGAAGTTGTTATGTCCTAGCATGTGTGCTGTTTCGAGCACAGACAATAAGTAGCGACCCTCATACGTACCATCAAGAAATGACTAGGCTAAGAGATACCCTTCGACGAAACAACTACCCCGATAGCACACTATCCACTAGAGGAAACAATAGAGTAAGGGAAGAAAGTGAGTCACAAAAACTTCCAACAGTCTGCCTACCATACATACAAGGCGTCTCCGAAAGAATTCAAAAGATATGTACCCCTTACAACATACAGGCAGTATTTAAAAGTGAGTCAGCTCTAAGAAGAAACCTAGTCAAAATGAAGCCACCAATGGAGGAGAACCAGACCAAGAACTGCATATATTCCATCCCATGCAGCTGCAGCAAGGTTTAAAAGGGCAAAACATGCCACCCTCTTAAAGTAAGGATGGAGGAACATCAAAAAGCATTGACTAGAGGGGAGACGGAAAAGTCGGGTATAGCCTACCATGTATGGGATGAAGTTAAAATAATAAACAGTGAGCCCCACTGGAAAGTGCGAAAACTCAAAGAAACAGCACACATGCAAGGACATAACAACTTCCTGAGCAAACCGAGTATAGAACTGAACACAATTTGGGAACCTCTAATCATAAGAGAGAACCTAGAATAACAACTTAGGTTTAACAGTCCAAAAAATTGATACATCGTCCTAGTGACACATGGCCGAGGTGACTAAGACGTTGGAACAAACATTGCAAGTCTCCAAGGTGCTGAGTTCAATCCTGAGCGAAAGCAGTGGCAGTGACAACACAATGTCAACAACAACGATAGACGCAACAGCAACAGCAGTAAGTGGTAGCAGCAGGGACGGCCTCAATGGAACGAGAACATGGTACCCCCATAACAATAAAGGGTTGGGTTCAAATTCAAAAAAAAAAAACAGTTCCAGAGTTCAAGATACACTTGAAGAAGGCCGAAGGATGATACGGCCGAAACGTGGAAAAAACACTGAAGATGAGGAAATGAGTCCGAAAAACGAAATCCATAATGAAATAACCTCATCCCAGAACTATAGACAATTAATACTTTATCAATTTATGTGATTTTTAGAATATGACATTTTCATTTTGTTGCGGAAATGTAGATCATGCAGATTTTTCTTTATTTTTGGTTTTTAATATAGAGGAATTTCTGGGCAAGAACCTGGGATTATTCTAAAAAAAAAAATTAAAATGCTAATTTTCCTGTGACCTTTTCATTGGGCTATGAAATATTGCTAATATCTGAAGAGATTTATTGCATATAAATGTTGTCATTTTGTTGTTGTTTTTGCAATATTCGTGATTGAATGTATTCAGATATCTTTTTACAAGAAAGCATTACCTAAATGTTAATGGAGAAATATTGTTCCCCTTTACTAGTGTGATGCCTCCATATGGAGAACATATATATTTAAGAAATAATCCACAGACATGTCTTGCTGTCTACGGCTGGTCAGCGTGGCTTCAAGATTCAAAATCGGGACTCTAGTGACTGAAGTCTGGCACCTTTACTCACTATGTTTTATTTTTATTTTTTTTGTCTATTCATATTTGCATGTATCTTGTATATGTTTTAATGTGTTTTAAATTTCGTCTTACAACCTCTTTCCCCACAAAAGAAATGTTGCGTGTCTATTTCCGCTCTATTGTTATTTTCATGTCAAGTGTGAACTGAGCTTCAATCTATGCGTCTTCCATTGTAAAACAATCACAACAAACACTCATCTCAAGTCAACCACCATCAACCATTTCCCCTACTCTCTATCTGTGCCTTAAACTAAATGCAAATTCCATAAACAAAGTCTCTTTTCTAGAACTGCCCGCCTATGGAACCATGGGGCTGCTTTTCAGCTGACTACAACATATTCGTTTTCAAGTTAAATCTAAACAAATTTTTGTTGAACTGTTCTATTAAATTATTCAATTCTATACAATTTCCACCACTAGCTATCATTGCAATGTTGTCTCACTAGCCACCTTACACTCATTAACTCTTATCCTCGAGTGGCCTTTAAGCCTTCATAAGTGGTACCCCCCATATAAAAAAAAAAAAAATCTTAAGTATCAGTCCTAAAATTTTATTTTTTTTTAAAGATTTTACTTTGCAATTATTAGTGAAGTTCAGGGGCTTATTTCTATGGATTGACATTCGAGGTTGCTATTACATATGATTTTAAGAGTTTCTGCCAGCTTTGCTAAATTCAGGTAATAAAACATAAATAGATATTTTGAAAAATTATGACAGACATTATGTATTTTTTTAGAATTTGTAACTTTTTTTTCAGAAATTATGAAACCTCATCATTTAAAAATGATAGCAGAAGTTTTACCCTCCTCAGTAAGAATGGAATATGTTCCTTATAAAATGTTTGTTTTAAATTCTTTTGAAAGATTCTTCTTGATGCAAATGCACATATTTTTGTATTTGACTTATCTTTAGACATAGTTCTAATATGTCCATCGGAACCTTATCAAGAACATCATTGTTGGTTTTGATTAGGAAATATTTCAGTGTTCATTAAAGAACTCTATAAAGACCTGAACAGAGTGCTTCTTGGGAATTCAAATTATTCTAATCCAAATTATCATCAGCAGATGTATTTTGTGTATTGTTTATTCTGCTCTCTCTCCTTCCCATAATTTGTCACTTTCTCAATCCAATTCAGCTTCTTATAATAGTTTTTTAATAAAAGACTATTTTCTTCATGACAGTTTCTCCCATGATGTAAAGTAAGTTAGTCCATGTTCTTCTTACTCGTGTAAACAATCGCAGGTTTTCAACTTTCTTGGGATGGGATTTTTGTGATATTTTTGAAAATTCTCTAAGATCAAACTTTGCTTTTCACTTACACAATTCTTTTGTGAAATTCTTAGTTGAATTTCAATTATTTGTATTGTCTGATATTAATTTGTGGTAGTAACATTTGTGTGTCTATCATCAACATCGTCGTATGTAATTTAGCAAAGCAACAAATTTGTTTTCTTGATCATAATTTGCCTTTTAATTATTTTTTTTTAATTAATGAGTTATCAATTTTCAAAGCTGAAAAACACTTGCAGATAACGGTTAATGAAATGGATGGATTAACAGGTGATTGCAGATAAATATTATAAGAGGATTGAAAGTCTTCACACACCATTCACTCAAAACAAGAGCTAACTCAAAAAATAACAATAGTCCTACCTTTGTTAGAAATATCACACATTAAATCTAACGACTAAAGTCAAAAGATAATAATAAATAAAGGGGAAGTAAGAGTTATGAGGCAAAAGTAAATCCAAGGTTCATTTTCTACTCTTCATGATGTTTTGATCTTGTCAATTGCTGGTGTTAATATTTTACTATTTCTTTTTTTTTTATCTTTGAATTTTAATCTGGTTCATCCCAGATTCATCCTTTTTTATAATATTGAGAATACAATAGTCGTATTGGTAGTTGTTTATGCTCCATTCTCTTTAGGTGTTTTACCATTTGGTATAAGTAGACGCACCATAGATAAGCCAGAACTTTCCAGTATTTCCTGATTGGCGATCATGTCCTGCATTATCTCCCCAGATGATTCATCATGTAACCATGCAACTTTTTCACTTCAATCCATGTCTTCACTTCGTAGAGTAGTGTTGACAGGGCAACTCTTCTGTCAGAGTGTAAGGTTTTCTGCCTTTCAAAAAGAAAAACTTCTTTCATTTGTCTGTACAGAAAGTCTGCCTACACATCTAATCTTGCCTTTTTTCCACCAAAGTCTGCATGCACGATCAGGCGTCATGCCTCTTTGACACTTCCTCTGGTATTCAACGTTCATCTTTTTATACACTTTCTATTTTGTCACATTTGCGTGTCTCACATGATTTCTTCTGCAGCCGTTATGTATATTTTGATGACCTACTCGTCGCCATATTTCTTTTCTGCCTCCCTATCGCAAAGTCTACTTTATGTATCTCTGGCTTTCTTTTCTTTTTACTCTTTTCAACATGTTGACTTATCCTTCCTGGAGTTTCCCATAAGCAGTGCTTGCTCTTAGTACAGGTAAAGACGTAAAAGGTAGAAAAATTAACTGTTAGGCATGCAACAAATTTCCAGAAGAGCAATTGGTAGAGCTGAAAACCAGGATCCTTTTGGAACTATATGTTGTAATTGACCTGTAAGATCTCTCAATCAGACAATTATATTGAGGATGACAGTGTTGTGTACAGCCTGTAGAAACCAATCAGTTTTAACAGTTCAGAAAATAACTCTTAAATTGTGTACCTCTGTCTATTATAACGTGCACATGTGTAGCAATATTCAGACATGACTGTTGAAATAATTTTCGAAACAGAATTTTCCACAGCAGTTAAGTAGAAAAGCAAAAAATTTCACTAGACTAAGACTAAGAATTCAAGCTGATGCGTTTAGCATGTTGCATCGCCAATGATAAGCTGATAAAATCTTTCTTTCGTTTCTGAATTATAAAGGAGCGCAAATGTGTTTGATACAGTCTCTCCTTCCTCCAATTAGGGGTGGGTTGGGAAACGTCAACAGGGTGTTGTAGAACACCTTGGTATACATTTATCATAATTATGACAATTCCTTCGATATATTGAAAAAAAAAAAAAATTTAAAAACAACAAAAAAATTCCAATGGATTTTGCGCTCTCTTTTCCAAGAAGACAACAGTTATTAAAAACAATGACAGATGGATGCAAAAAAAGAAAAAGAAAAAAAACTAGTTAAATTTACGTGATTTTTGGAATACGGCATCTTCATTCCTTGAAGAGTACATGCATCATAAAGATTTTTTTTTTTTTTTAATTAAGTAAAATTCTAAATAAAAACAAAAAAAAGGTAAAGGAAATAACAGAACACAAATAAACTGCCTGAAAAGCAACAAAGCCATGGAAGTAGCAGTACGATTTATAATATGGATAGAAAATGGGGGGAGGCTTAATGCAGAGAATTTCATGCTTACATTATTTTGACTTTAATGATAATTATTGTAATATTAAACTGTAATCTAGATTCAATCAGTACGTTGGTTTGATACCTATATAGGGCAGTGGTTCTCAAGCTTTTTTATTTATTTTTTTGTCTGCACTCCTCTCAAAAAATTTCCCTCAAACCTTGCACCCCCTAAAATTTCTTAACTCGTGGTTAAATACATGGTTGGACTGAATCTATCCAGCCATATATTTAATATCCATTTAATAACAATATTTAACCTTAAGAACAAGAAGTTTGTACATTGCAAAAGAAAGAAAAAAAAAATGTGTAACATGTAGCCAATACCCTGTTTTTTTATCTAAACTTTTCTCACACCCCCTGGAATATTGTCTCGCATCCTCAGAAGTTTTGAACACCTCAAGCTGAGAACCCCTGCCATGGTTCATAAATCTCTGAAAAAAAAAAACTGTATTTCCATTTGTGTCTCTGGTTAAAACTCAGAAACTACCAAAGATACATTTGCAAACCTTACATAATTGGATTCTTTATATGAGAATTCAGATGCGCTTCAATTCTTCATGGTCTTGTGCTCTTAATACTGACACAAATATTTTCGCTACTGTCTCAGCAGATAAAGATGTCACTTTTTGTAAATGGAATTCAAATATGGGAAGCAATCCATTTACTGCATTTGCTAATGTTTTAATGTTAACATGCTGTGCAATTCAACACGATTACTCTTTTTTTCCATTGTTTTTTTCTTTTTTGAGTGTTTAGTTCTTTGGTTGCATTCACTACTGTTAGAAGGTAAGGTATGATTCCTCTGATAAGTTATGCTATTATTTGTAAGTGATGTGGAGTTATTTTGTTAACAGTTCAAATATCAATCGGTTCACACAAAATTTTCTACAAAAGATGACGGTTTAAGCCCTCTTTTTGATTTGTTTGTATTCTGAGCTGGATAGGCAAGCTCATATAAAACCAATTTGCTCTTCAAGAACATTTTTATTTTTAAGAGTTGAATTTCTCTGGTTTTCAACTTTTTTCTGAAAGACAATTTCCAAGTGTGTCTTAACCTTACAAAATTATCACATTGCTTTTTCTTATTTTTTTAAATCAGACAAATTTGGTATCTAGTAGGACGATTAATCGCAATAGGATCTTTAAGTTTAGCATTGCTTTTTCTAATGCAGACTTGGAGCTTCTGTATCCAAACTACTACTGAACAATTTAATATTTCAAATTTGCTCCCTCTCTCAATAAATGTTTTGTTTTTAATGTTCATTTTGTTTTTGTTATTATTTTTATGGGTGTGTTTAATTCTTTTGTTGGACTAACCACTGTTGGACGGTAAGGTTTAATAGGATTCTTCTGATAAGTTATGATATGTAAATTTGGGTTTCTTGTAAAGGATTTTTCCAGATAACTGTACTAATATAAATAAGAGAATGTGGAACAGAGTTGAACATATACATTTATGCATCAATTTTTGATACAAACTTACTAATTTTAATCTTTTTTGTGTATGTATTCATTTTTTTTGCGTGTAACTTGTATATAAATGTTTGCTGATTATTTAGAATTAAACCTATTTTAAAAAAAATAAATTGCAGAAAAATCTGTAATGATGTACATATCCATCACAGGACAAAAATGTCGTATTCCAAAAAAAACATGTAAATTGATCAAGTCTTTTTTAATATATATAAAAAGTAATTTTTTAATATGAAATTTAGCCGTTACAAGGCTGATTCTGATCTCCATAGTTTAAATTGTCTCCCACTTATTTTTAAAAAAAAACAAAAAAACAACATGGTGGATCAAAACATAACGTATCGTTTCCTCATAAAATTTGATTTTCTTAGTTTAAAAAGAACTACTTGATCAATTTACATAATTTTTGGAATGTGACATATTCATTCCTTGAGGGGTACATACATCTTAATTTTTTACTTTTTTAAGCATTTTTCTGTATTTTTGTTTTAAAAATAGGTTTGATTTTAAATAAGCACTAAATGTTTTAGTTTCATTTAAGTTTTGTATGACTTTAATATTCATTGTAGATTGTCTTTGAGGATTTTACAATCATCAGTGAAGTTCAAGAGTTTATTTTTTATCGGTCTTGTCAGAGTTGCTGCTACTTGTAAGTGTCGTAGTGTTTCCACCAGTCTCATTACATTCTCTTCATTGTATCCTTTTTATATTAACGTGCTGGTTTGAGGAGTATCTTATATTTTGATAAGCCCTTGTTCAGCTAGCTGCACACATGGAAATATCCATGAGTTTTGGAGCAAAACTTTTACAGAAGATGCCCTTCCTTGCCTGTTTCTTTATTGTGTATGCATTTCACAGAGATATACCTGACTAGAGTATATCTCACACACACACATACATATGAATAGACTGCCAGTTAATCCCAGATTGCTATTTGGGTATTCACAGCTAACCTCAATATCTGAAGGCTGTTCTTCTATCTGTCACCTGGCGTTCTGTTGAATGGGAGATAGTCGCTCCACACAACATTCAGCTGGTAAACTAAAGCAGTTACTTTCAGAAATTATAACAGGATTTTATATTTTAAATTTTAATTTCTCTTTTTATTTGTAGTGATGAAATATCACTTATTTAGTGTAACAATCTTATTCATAAAGAAATATCTGACGAAAGCACATTGAAAATAATATTTTTTTGCTCTTGATTTTCGTTTTAATGGAGAAAGAGAACATGGATTATAATTTGCCTTATGAAAGAAACTCCTGCTAAAAATAGTTCTATGTTATGAAGAATCTATTAAGATAGGGTTAAGTAGGTTAGAGAAGTGACTAATTATGAGAAGGGAAGAGAGAGTATAAAGAATAAGAAAAGATATGTGTGAGCAAATTGTGTTTTTATTTTTTTTTTAACAAAGTAAAAATATTAGCAATAATTAAGAAGGAAGAGAAGACTGACGAAGGAATTTAGAATTTAAAACTAGATTGATTTTAAAGTAGACCATGACTAATATTTTAACCAAGTCTGGTGATGATTAGTCTAGCAATGTAGATGCTTGGCTATACACAAACATAATGATAAATTGAACTGAAAATCTCAAAAGAAAAATTGGATATGTTTTAAAAATGTTAAAAGTTGTAAACTGAAATATATCCGTTTTTTATTTTATTTTTTAATGTTATCAAGTTTATTATTTTTTTTAAGAAAATATATGAATAATATCAGACATGAGGAAAGGATTTTTATTCTAATGTTTGGATAAAAGTATTTTACTATTTTAAAGTATATTAAAGAAAATATGAGAAAAAAATGTTAGACACAAATAAAAATGAAAAAACCCATTAAGGAAATAATTCTGATCTAATATATTTGATGTTGGTGATGTGGAGTTATTTTGTCAGTAGTTCAAATACCAATCGTCCCACAAAAGATGATGGTTTGAAACCCTCTTGTTGATTTAAGTTGGATCGGCAAGCTCATATGAAAACAAGGTTATAGTCAGATAATGTACTTCCTAAATTTCCGGTGTAGCACTACAGGAAGCAGTGACAGAGCAAATCAGTTTCTTCACTTTTTCTCCCACACCTATATCTCCTCTGTGTATGTACTCTTTTTGTATCATGTTTTTTCTGGGTTTTTTTATTTTAATAATTTTGTTTTTTATACCTTTATAAACATATATTCATTATATATATTTAAATTAAAAAAACTTAGTTCTTTTTTTAATTTAAAAAATTTCATTTTATAATTTCAGAAACATATTTTTTTATAAAATTTCAATTAAAATAAAAATTTATTTTTTGATTTTGTTGTTAAAAATGTAAATAAAGACTTATTTTTATCTATATATATAATTTTAATTTTTTTTTTTGTATACTTTTCAATAATGTCCTTTTCTTATATTTTATTTCAATAAATTGCTTCACAATAGAAATACTGAAGAACAATAAAAGTGAAGGAACTGATTTGCCTTGTCACCGCTTCTAGTAGTGCTATACTGGAAATTAGGAAGTACATTAGCTGACTATAACCGAAAACAATTTGCTTTTAAAGAAGTATTATTTTTGAAAGATGAATGTCTTTGGTTTTCAATTTTTCCTAAAAGACAACTTTAAACTTTATCTTAACCTTACAAAATTAACACTAAAAAACATTTTTAAATTGGACAACTTTGGTATGCGTAGAAACTAATGCTGGGATGATTAATCAGAATCGGAATGTTACATTTAGCATCTCTTTTACTATGCAAACTTGGGGCTTCTGTCTGCCTTACCACTGCTGAACAACTTACTAGTGCAAATATGCTCTTTTCTCTACATGATCCAGTTTGGTCAATTAGTCTTGTGTATCTCTTAGCTCCTTAGTATCTAACATTAATTCTTTCTTGTGATTTCTTTATTGATTTTATTAGTCATGAAAAAATCCGTTTCAAACTTTTTTATTTACTTATTTTTTGTTTTTTTATGATTTTTTTTTTTGTAGTCAAAGGCCCAATCTGGTTGTCACACTGTTGTATCGCAACCACAGTTGATAAACTCGCAGTCACCTTTGCGCATGAACAGTCAGTCACAGCTGGTAACAAGTGGTGGTCAGATTTTCACTTCACAACCAATGCTGACCAACCCAGCAATGCTGCAAGCAATGGCCAGTCTTCAGCAAGGCATTCCTTTGGCAACTCATCAGCCATTACTCGCCACACAGTCACCGACGATCCTGGCCGGGCAGCCTCTCTACATTCGCACAGCTACGCCTATGCCTCAGCAGACCATGGTGCCTGCCTCCACAGCCAACCAGGTCGGTATGCAACCTGCAAGCATGAACACCTTAAAAAGTGCCAAGCTAATTGACATGACTAGTGGACTCCAAGCGAAGGCTGTCGGTCTTCCTAACAAGAATACCAACCAAGGCAATAAGGGTCTTTCCACAATTCTTCCTTCGACATCGAAAGGTTCAAATACGGCAAAAATACACCCAACTAATATGTCTATGCAACAACATGGGGGTACCAAGTTGAATATCCCCACGATCACCCCGAAGCAAGCAACCAAAGTGCGAACGAAAAAAAGCAACCCTTCCTCCACTGGTTCACAAACCAAACCAAGCACACCTACAAGTCTTTCTAAGCCAGCCACCCCTACATGTCAAACAAATGGTAGCATTAGTCTACCGAAAAGTCAGTCCGATTCAGAAGTGGAGACTGGTCGAAAGACTGTGGCCTTGATAGAAACTGCAGAGAAAAAGACATTGAGTGAACCGCCAGCTGCTAAGCAACCAACGGTTGGAGAGCCAAAACAAGACAAAAGACCCAGCATGGAGGTTACACCACCTGTTGTCAGTACCCCAGAGAATAGACAAGTTGAGTCGATGGAAGTGTCAGAGAAACCCCATCATCCTACTCCGACAGTTCCAGAGAATACTGTTGTAGTTGAGAAACAAAAGGCAATTGTTAAACCTCACATTCTGACTCATGTCATTGAAGGCTTTATCATTCATGAAGGACCAGAACCTTTTCCTGTAAGTACCCAGCTTTCATTTTATTTGTTTTATTTTTATATTAATGTTAAAATCTCACCCCCACCCATCCTTGCATCTCCCTTTTGTTTTTTTTATGTGTTAACTAGTAGGAAACCCAATGTTGCTCAGGATTAAATGAGCAATTATTTGTTCTCCTCACCCATAACACTATTATATTTTTATTACATTTTATTATATCAAATTTTTGGGGTACAGTTCAAGAATGTACTTGGCGTGGATTTGATAGGGGTTGTAAAGTTATATTAATTGGAATGAATTTTGGTAAATTTTTAATCTTCTCATGCCACACTCAGTGTTTCCCAGGAATCATGGAGAACCTGTTCCAAGCCTTGAACCCTTTATTACCATTTCTATTCATATTTCTAATTTCTATGACTTTAATGTTACAAATAAAATAAAGCATTATATTCATTTTTTTTTTTTTTTTTTTTTTTTTTTTTAATGAATTTTTAGTATGAATGCAGATTCCACGATGGTGATGCACCCCCCTTTGATCAAAATGAAATCTGCTTATTCAAAGACCCTGAGTTATATAGTTTCAAATTATTTATGGTTATGGGGGGAGAGGTCTATCACAAAAACTCTAGGAGGAGTTTGTGAACAAACAAATCAGCAGACAGGAGCCGCAATAAGTACAATACTAATTTTCTTTTTTTAAACACGTACCAATAATTGGACTAAATTGCATAGGAAGTAGAATTTTATAAATAACTTTTGTTTATGGAGCTATACCAGTCAATGAAATAGCAGAAACTATCATTTTGTATATAATTAGAATTTATTATGCTAATATATTTATTAAAATTACTCTTTAATCTCTATATAAATAAAATGAACTCATTTTTTCCCCTCCGACTTGGACGTTTATAGGACTGCACCTGTATACATTTGGTGCAGCCGTATCATACACAAACTGAATCACGACATCTGCCGTATGTTATAGGGTTATTACATATCAAGGATCTCGCTGATCACAGTTTCCTATATTCTGTCTGGTGAGAGTCCACTGTAAAAATCGGTTACATTTAATGGAAGTAGTAAAGTAAACTCTCTCTAACAAATTCATCCTACCACCGTCACTCACTTACACCGTACCAGAACGTTCACAGGAGACATTTAAAACCGATCACCGGTAAGAATTTATCTAAAAACTGGACTGGACTTACACTGAAACGAACCACGCTTACTTTGCCACTGTTTAGCATAAAACATAAACACAATTTATAAAGCATTTATTATAATAAAATTAGATTCAAACAGAACACAATCCGTTACCTGGAATTGAATTCACAATTACATTACTTCGATTTCGTTATAACCCGCGTGGTTAAAGTTTAATGAAAACCTGAATTGACATTTACGTGAAACGCACCAAACTTACTTACTTACTTACTTACTTACACAAACACAACTTCCGTTTCGCTCTTTCCTTACGTGCTTTTTTGCTTTCTTTCTTTCTTTCTTTCTTACCTTTCGTTGTCTTTTTGCTTTATGGGTGATGGTGGTGGGGGTACTTCCCTATCTTTATCTTTCCTTTCGGTCTTTCCTTCTTTCTTTCTTTTCTCTCCATTTTCTGCTCTTTCCATTGTTAAAACGAAACGAAACAACCGGATATTCCAGGTTTTACTTACACTCTATCACTCTACGACTATTACTTGTGTATCCAACTCTATTTGTGCCAGTAAAAAAAAGTAGCATTTATTGTTTTTGGTAATAATTATTAATTGCTTATTTGTTTTGTTTTTCACCCTTTTTTTAGACTAACCATTCTTTAATCTCATTATAAAATCGATTTTTCCAACTACATTTTAGGTGTGGGGGGGGGGCCATTACAACCTCCGAAGGGGGTTTGTATTACTGTACACATAGATTCGAAAAAGTTGTCAAAAAAAAAAAAAAAATACATAACAAATAAATGTTCTCAAAGCCCAGATCAGTTACTTTTCTGCCAAACTGGATATCTTTTTCGTGTTTTTATTCAATGTAACAATATTCGGCTCGAAAACCATACAGTGTTTACCGATGTATTCGAAAATTCAGGAAGGCGTCTCAGTCACACCCTCTTTAACACCGTAAGTATAGAAAAAGGTGTTATAAATAAAAAAATATACAAAATACTATTAAAAACACGCCGAATATATTTAACAGTATTTCATTAAGTTTTTTATTTATAACATCTTTTCCCAATTCAATGTAACATGTTTATTCAGCTCGAAAACCATAGTGTTTACCGATGTATTGGAACATTCAAGATGGCGTCTGATTCTCTCTTTAACACGTAAGTGTGGGAAAAGATGTTGTAAATTTTGTATAGTTTTTTTATTTATAACACCTTCTTCCATACTTACGGTGTTAATGAGGGTGTGAGACGGATACGCCATCTTGAAATTTCGAATACATCGGTAAACACTGTATGGTTTTCGAGCTGAATAAATATGTTACATTGAATAAAAACACGAAAAATATATCTATCCAGTTTGGCAGAAAAGTAACTTATCTTGGCTTTGATAACATTTATTTGTTATATATTTGTTTGTTTTTTTTTTTTCACAACTTTTTCGAATCTATGTGTACAGTAATACAAACACCCATTTTGTGTTTTATATAGATAAAGTACAATTGTTGAATGTTACTGTTTTGATTATATTCGTTGGGGGGGGGACAATTAAATAATTAAGAAAGATTAAAATGAAGCGAAATTTAAGTTTCCGTTACATTTTTACAACAACCGTAAAACAGTGCATACTCAGCAAGTTTTATCGTATTTTATTTATTTTTTTGCATAATTAATGATGGAAGTATTTTTCTGTTTATTTTCTTAACATCTGTTAAAAAAAAAAAATAATTTGTACATTCTCTGGAAAAAAAGAATCAAACTTTTCTCTACTTTCACATGTGTTCCATTTTAACAAACTGAGCCACAGCAACGCGTGGCCGGGTACAGCTAGTAATCAATATTATAGCATTCACTATAATTTTATAAAATCACAAGTAGGTTCTCTACAGTGCAATGTAAACTATCATGTATTGTGGACTGTCATTATGGGGAGGCATATGAAGCTTCTTTCCGGTGCACTACAGTGGGTCTCCAACTAGTGCAGGCAATCAATTGATTTGATTTTTAAATGGTTGATTTCATTGATTTCGATGACTATAAAATATGGGAAGGTGAAACATTAGTTGATCCTCATTCGATCCCGGGCCATGTTGGGTCTCCCTGCTAGTATACTTCATATATAAATGTTGACGGAAAATTATAAGCACACAAGTTGATGAAAAATAAATAACAATAATAAACATGTAATTTACTATTTCATGCTGAGTGTTATGGAGACTTTAGAAGTAAGTTAATTCCAATTTCATTTGTTTTTTTGTTTTTGTTTTGTTAGGATATTCTGTAGGGAATTTCTGGTAATCATTCCATACTTCAGCTTTCAATGAAATGTGAACAGAGTTCTTGAAAAGGGGTCAACTCAAATTGATTAGTATATTTAAATTAAGACAACAGTATAAAAGTATGATAGACATAATTTATAGCTGATGATGAAAAATATATAAATTTTCACAGAAATCTTTGAGGAAAAAGTTGTAACTGTGATGCAGACTGTAGTTGTAGTTATTTAAATATGTATTGCTGATTGTGTGGTACAAAATGAGGAACGAATGTAATAACAGTTATAGTCAGCTAAAATATTTCCTAATTTCCGGCACAGCACTACCGGAAGCAGTGACAAGGCAAATTAGTTCCTTCACTTTTTTTTTCTCACCTCCATATCTGTTATATGTTTATTTTGATTTCAATAATTTTATTTTTATACATTCATAAAAAGCATATATTTATTATATAAATTCATATAAAAAAACTTATTTTTTATAATTTCATAAACATATATTTTTTTTATAAAATTTCAAATAAAATAAAGACTTTCATTTTTTTTTCATTTTATTAAAAGTACAAATAAAGAGCGTGTTATTTTTATTTGTATAATTTTGTTAATTTTTATTGTATATTTTTCAATAATGTGATTTTCTTATATTTTATTTCAATAAATCTCTTAACAATAGAAAATACTGAAAAACAATAAAAAGAAAAGAACTGATTTGCCTTGTCACACTGAAAATCAGGAAGCACGTTAGCTGACTATAACTATATTAATATACAAATTAAAGATTACAAAAGAAATTGTTTATCAAAAAGCAGAGATTCTAAACATTTATGATGATTGAAGCAATTATTTACCTACCACTTCGCAAGAGCTAGATGTGACACAAGGTTTGGTTTGGTATGTCGCCATTACTGAATGCCAGATACAAATGTTCATTACCGATTAAAATTGTTTTTAGTCTGGAGGATTATCTTCTATGATAGAGGAATAGCATGACTAGATTGTCCATTGACTATTCTATGTAAAAATTGGTCTGTTTAAAAAAATAAAATAATTTTTGTTTTTTCATGGTGGTGTGATAATAGCAAATCAACAAATTTAATGATTGCGAGGGTCATTCCAAAAGTAACACCGCCTATTTTTTTTTTTAATTTTTAACTCAAAAAGTTAAAGAGCTATAGAGACGGGAGTAGTACCATTAAAATGAGCAACCTTTTGTGCTCCAGAATTTATTTTTCTACATAGTCACCACTATTCTCAATGCATTTTTGTCAGGAATTCAATGACACATCTCTGCTTCTGACATATGTCTATGACAGGAGTTGCTTTCTTAGACTTTCACACCGTGAATACCTTCAACAGAAAGATGAAACTTTCAAGTAATGAATGCATAAGTTTAGTCATCATAAAAATAATTTTGGAATGAAAAAAATAGAAGAAATTACTGTTGGAATGCTCCTCATAAGTTGAAAATGTTAACTTTAGAGCCTTGAATCACAAAAAACAAACTTATGTAATAGGTTACCTTGTACAGGTGTATTTGGTAATTTAAATCCGTAAATGACTTGTATCTATTTCCTTGCCCTTTTGCTTGTTTATTGCATTTCATCTTTTTTGTCCGTCAGTGAAAGAGAAATTGTTCTGTACTGAAATGGGTTTTGTTTTTGTCCCAATCTAGTGTGTCCCTTTATAGGGAGTTAGATTTTCTCCATGTTAATATCCAACCTTGTATCCTACTCTGTCCTTGCAGAAAGAAAAATAAATAGGGACTCGTGCATGTTTCTGATAAGCTTGGCCATGAAATAATTTGTTTTAATCTCTTAGCAATGAATTTATCTTTCCCTTCTTTTGTAACACTCTTCTTACCTTTGACCCTTCTAGGTTCAGAGGTCGTCATTGCTGACTGAATTCATTCCACCAAAATCTACGAATAGTACTGCTGCAACTGCAGCTACTACCACAACCACAACCACCACAACAACCACAACAACTACAACAAGTAACAACAATAACAATGCTGAAAAAGAGTCTGAACAAGAAGAGACAAATGGATCCAGTCATGACCCTGATGTTCCCATGGCAGAAGATACAGAAGCTGGAGATGGCGACGGAGAAGGTCAGTTTCTAAGCATCTTCATCCCTTTTCTCTTTTTTTTTTATGCAACTTATTGAGTTAGTCTCATAATTATCAATGCATTTATTTAACTTTTTCTTCCTCCTCCCCATCTATTTCCTTCCTCCTCTTCTCTTTTCAGTTTTTCTCTCTCTCTTCATCGTTTTCCCTTTCCCCTTCCTCTATTTATGTTTCTCTTTTCCTCTTCCTCACTCTTTCCTCTTCTCATTCTTATCTTACTACTTCTCTTTCTCTTCCATTCTTCTCGTTTCCTCTTGCTATCTAACATCTATCACTTGATAGTATTCAAATTGTTTTATAAGTTTTGCCTTTCATCTAATCTTTTTCTCTTTTAAAATGTTTTCTGTTTTAATCAATTCACAATTTAACTATGGTATAAATGAGAAGACCAGAAACTAATTATCCTTCATCTTTTTAGGCTTTGTTAGTCGGGGGCTTCAAATTCTGTCATTTTCTGATGAAAACGTTTTATGTTCGACTCCTGTGAGCAGTTAATGAGCAGTTGCATTTTTATTCCAAACTTGTTATGCAGATGCTATAATTAAAGAATAGATAAGTACTCTTTTATAGTTAGTAGTGTATGACTGCTTCTTACTCCAGAAGAGGTCAAATACATTTCCCAGTCCCTTACCCCTGAACTGCTCTCTTGTGTTGAACACAAATGAGACTTGAAAGGAATGGATATGTATTTTCCCCCTTTTTCTTCACAAAATCTTCTCACTTATTCTGTAAATCTCCTTCGAGTCTTAGTTTTCATTTTTTAAATGTTGACAATATCTTTAAGGAGCAAAAGTTTGAACACATGTAATTATTGAAAATATTTTAGATGTTAAATTCATGGTTACAATTGAGCATGTGTGAAACCAATGCATTGCTTACATTTTTTTTCCTATTTACACCTATACATCCTGTCAGATATTCATGTCTTTAAACAGTAAGAGTGTATCAGTATCCTTTCTTCCCCATCATTTTGATGATTTGCATTTTCAAATTATGTTGATTAGACTTGTTTATTTGGATATTAGATTAATAAGAATCATTCTAAACATTATTTTTATATTTTTGCTGTTTCAAATTTTAATTTTTTTTCAAAATTTTTAAATAAGAATTGATAATTTGGATCACTTGGATTATTCTGGACACATTTTGGTGGTTATTTTCACAACATCTCAGCCAATGTAATTTCTAACCTTTTTCACAAGTGTCTTGTCAAACTTAAGAACCTGTACCAAATTTTGAACTGAACCCATTGTTTAATCTATGAGGCTAGATTTTTCTCACTCTATCATTCATAACTGGGTAGAAGCTGCTGACCATTATGTTATTCTTAGTTATTATCACCTGTAGTAAGAATTGAACCTTCAAGCTTCAGAAAACTTTAATTTAGAATTAATGGTTAATCAATGCCTCTAACTCTTGTGCAACCTTAAAAAGATGCATCTGCACAAGGTCCATAGTTATATTGGCCGAAATCTTTGGAATATTTAACAACCAAAATGAGAACAATAGTTTGAATGATCCAAATGTTTTATTTTATCGTAATAAAAATCCAACTTTTAATATGGTGAGGTGAAATTTAAATATGGTCAACCATTTTTACATAAAGCAACTGATTTAATCGCATTTAAATATTCATTAATTTTCATTATTTTCAGCTTAAAACTATTCTTTTTAATTTAAAAAAGAGCTCATAAAATTGAAGTGTCATTTTTAGTAGATTGTCTTTTAAGATCTGCTTTAAACATTCATCTTGGTTTGCATTCAAGTTGAAAAAGTGAAAAAAAAAAAAAAAGGCGTGTAAACAAAACTTCTTTATTCTCTTAATCTTTTACAATCACTGTAAAAATTACATCAAATATATTAGTCAGTTTGACCCCCATATCTTTGACCAGAATAGTTTTTTTTACTACACGATACATTATTAAATCTGTTTCATCATCATATTTCCCTTGGTTAGGAGTCTGACATTTTCTGGCAGATTGCAATCTCAAGCTTCAGGATTGTGTTCATCCAAATTCCACTGTGTAAAATCCTTGTTGATAATTTACATCCAAGTTTGCTTGGGTCATCCAACTTTTATTCAGCATTTCACCTCAAGGTCTGCATTTTCTTATCCGAGAGTCACTACTTGCTAAACCCCAACTTGTCCATACTTGATACAGCTGTGGTATATCCTCTCATTCATAAGAAGAGGGATAGCTTGTGATGCGACAGTTCACAGAATTTCTTATCAATATTAGAGATAAACTTTTAACTACATCCAGCACTCAACATATCAAGATATATAGGGCAAATATTTGTATTAAAAAATAAAAATTGTATTTCCAATCGATTTAAATATGTAATCCTGATCAATATTTTATTTTTGATTAAGGAAAAATGGAACTTTTACCTTCATGCACGGCTAACCCACATTCAACTATAGATAGAGAGGGAGCAGGAACAAGTCACCTGCTTTTATTTATGTAGTTAATAGCTCAGTGACTCAATTGGTTAACACCATACTTACAGACAGAGGTTGTGAGTTCAAAACTCATTTGTGGTATAAATACTGTTACACTGATTTTGTCTACAAATGAACTTAAACATCTCATATTTCACTAATTAAACAATTTAGTTTTTTTTTTGTAATTTACAGAAATTAGGAGCCTAGATGATACCAGGTAGCCCTGCTAATCTCCAATATATAATTTTACTGTTTATTTTTACTTTCCAACAATTCTAACATTACTTCTTGGATGAATGATAGTTAAAATTTTATGAGTTTTTTACTCAAATGTTAAAATTTTATGCCCATCAAAATCTTAATATTTTGCAATTTCTTACTTTCAAATTATTTTTTTTAACATTTTGCAATTCATTGAAGAAAATTATTTCAATTAATTTTCTTAAATTAAAAATTTCTTTTTCAGTTCAATCTTTTATTTCTTTTTGTCTTTTGTTATTTTATCTTCTGCTTTTGTTGCATGTTTTTTTATTTTTGTTTTTGTGGAAATTAGGTTTTATATTTAATTTTCTTTTAAAAAAATCATTTTCAAACAAGTATTTCTGAAATCTAATTTTAAAAATCTGTTTCCACTTTTTAGAAATTATTCCATTTTTTTTATTTTTACAAATTAAAAGATATCCTAAATACTTTGCAACTTTCATTCCAATTTCAACATCAGCACTACGCTCTTATGTTAGGGACGGGCAAAATAAATGCTGATGCTCAAAATGTATAAACATTTTGACCCCTCCATTTACTTAAAAATCCATCAAAAATCAAGAAATTAACGAATTTTAATGAAATTTTCAGTATTTATCAAATAATGATCACGAAATATAATAAACCCATTATTTTTATTTAAATCTTAGTGGAAATGTATTATTTTGTTTAAAACCAAAAGTAGCTTTACTAAAGTTATGGTTTTCTGTAGTTAAAAAAAAAAAAAAAAAAGGAATTTTATTTTTGCTTTTTTCATGAAAATAAAACATGATAAATTATAACAATTAAAAAAAAATTAATTTTTACAGGAACATAAGGAAAAAAAAGCCTGTAAAGTCCATATTAACGAAATTGATATAACTCAAAGAAAAATTAATTTCTCGAACTACCGATATTATCATTAAATTAAGCATTGTTTATTTAATATTTTCACACAAAAAAATATGATTGCAAAAAATATTTCTACTTTTTTATTACAGTTACATTTTTAATGTAATCTTTACATGTAAGATTCTAATATTTTCATTGCACGCATGAACGTATAATCATCAATGGAAGATAATTTTCATATAATCTTGGAAAATAAAGTAAAAAAAAATTAAATGTAAAAACAGGAACATACAAAAATAATTAAATTAAAAAATAATAAAAATTATATAAATATTCCATGTCGCTAAGTATGGATGCACAGTTCTGAAAAGAAAGAAGTTTTGCCCACCCACCTCTTCCCTCCAACTATACGGCGTCACTTTCAGATATGCCTGTTTGTGTCAGTCAACTTTAAATTTCATGTAAACATTCCAATAAATTTAAATGCAAGTTTGTATTTTTTTAAGTGTGTAATTTTTTCAATAATCTTAAATTGTTTTCTTTCTGCTTTGAATTCTGTATAAATATTAAAAATTATGGGGTTAATTTTTTTCAATGAATTGTCAGTTTAATTAACATTTATGCAGTTTGTCTTTCAAGTTTAAATTCTGTCAATAATGAATAAATTGTCATTGTAACTGTGTGAATTTAATTGACCTTTTAACACTTTAAATAAATTATGCTTTTTATGCGCATCCATATTTCTTTGAATTTTGCCGCTATAATTTTTTTTTTTTTTTTTTTTTTTTTGACACGATAAACGAACTTTGTTGCTACTACTGCCAAATTTTTGGATAATTATTACCTTTTTAGCAAAAGTTAAGTACATTTATTGTATTAATTCATTATTTTAAGACTTTAACTTAATATTTCACTTGGAAATAATTCCAGAAAACTTATATTTCTTTTGCCAGAAAAATGTAAACACGATCTTTGTCATAATGAATTTTTATGAGAAATGTATGGGTTTTCAGATTTGAGATAAAATTATTCCATGTATTTTTTATTTCACACGCTATTTTTTCTTTGAGAAATTAACTTTAAACTGTAATCTTTTAAACATAATCAAAAAGTAACCAAAATCTAAAAAAATATTATGATTAGCTGACGTTCAAAACCATGTCCCCTACCCAGTCAGACATTCATTTTGTACATATCTATCTTATGTCCACTTTTGCAATGGCCTCAAATTCATTTAGTTTACCTATTTAAAATGTAAAATAAAGTTTTATTTATTTATATCTTTAAAAAAAAAAAAATGGATAAATATTTGTAAAAGCAAATGTGAAAAAAATAACTTATTTTGTTCACATGTTAAATGTTTAACAAAAAATACAAAGTTTTAAAATTTTAAAGGAAAAAAAATTAAATGATTAATTTATTTACTGAGTATAATATAAACAAAAAAAAAATTTTGTTACAGATATACGATTTAATAATCAAGAAAAATCGATCTATAAATATCCGTAAATATTTCTTTATTTGGTTTTTGTTAACTTCTCATTAATTCTTTGTCTTTCATTTGTTCTAGAAAAACAGAAAATGCAAATCTTATTCTCCAAGTATTTTATTTCAAAACAACTTTTATTGATAAGAATGTGTCTAGATATAGATATATAAAGTAAGCCAATGAGAAATAATGTATAATAAGAAAGGCATGTATCTGTACATCTGGTATTGCATTTTAGTCATACTACTTAAAGAATAGCATTAAATTGAACAGTTGAATAAGATATATAAAAGGGTTGTAAATCATAGTGAGAGGCAGACCTTCAAAGCAGGCCCAGTGAAGTATGAAAGTGAGTTAGGGTGAGAGAGGTGGGTAGCAGGTAAGTGTGATTTGTGAAAGAGATGAGATGGAATGTAGAAAAAGAGATTGCATATAAGTGGGTGGTTAAAAAAGTAGGGAGGAAAGTTATGTTGGGGTAGTGTTAGTATGTGGGATGGTAAGAGTATAGTTTAGAGGAGGCAGTCAGAAGGTTAAAGGCAGTGGAGAAATGAGAAGAAAAGAAAGAACAATGTAAAAAGACAGAAACAAAGAAATGGTAAAAGATAAGCAAAAGATAATGATTTAGGGAGAGGTGGAACTTGACATGGGGGAGGGGTTATAAGAAGGTACAAACGTAAATATCAATAGTTAGAAAATGGAACAATATGAATGTTTATATTAGCTATAGATGGTGAGATTTGAACAAAATAAAGTCTCTGGTCAATGATTTTTTTTTTATTGGGATGTGAGTCATCTTAGTTTTGTATCCTATGCATTTTTAATTATTGAAGATTTGTGGATATTAAATTTGTGGTTATAACTTAGCGTATGTCAGATCAATGCATTGCTTACTTTATTTTTCTTATTCATATCTACACATTCTCTCAGATATTAATGCCTTTAAACAAATCTTCACATCTTCAAAACTATTCCATTTTTTTTTTTCACCTCATTCATTGATAGAAATAAACTCTTCCTCCACCCCTTTACATTCTGATCTAGTGGCCAAGATAATAACTGAATAATTGGGTTTCAGTTTATTTTCAATTATATCATCATATTATCTTTCCAAAGCTATTGAGTGCCATGACACCATGCATAACTTTGCGATAGAAACCAGTAAAAATAAGATTTCCTATGATTTTTTACCTCTTCATTTTATCATATGGTTTTTTTCCCCAGATTTGAAATCTTCAATGTTCAAAAAGAATTCAACAACTTAATATTAGGTTTTCAGAATTCTGTGTGTTAGATGTGATTTGTTGTAAAAATGTTCTTTATTTGGTGTCGAGAGATTGTTGTGTTCATTATGCATCGTTGTTTCAATATTTTCCCTTTTCTAGCAATTTTTTTTGCGCGCGCCTTTCATTCTGCTTTTGTTTTAAGACTGTCAACAAAACGCCTTTGTGACTGTTTGCATGTCATTTTGTACAGAATGAATTCACAGGTGGATCTTATTTGGAGACATCTCAGATGTATTTTGGAATTGGACTCCATTGTTAGCTTGTTTAATCTTTCCATTTACTTAGATAATAGGGAAAAAACTTTTCTCTGTGTGTAAGGTAAGATATTGTCTAAGCAAGCTAAATGCCTTCTTCAAAGATTCTGACACTTTTCAGCATCTACTAAGTCTATGGTAATTTACTGTAACACTAGCAGTGTCAGAAATTTCGTGAAAATAGCGAATAATTCCACCCCATCTTTCCAAGCTTATAACTCCTCGAAAAATGCAATTCAAGCCCTAATTTTTTTTTTTTCAATTAAAGGAGCAAGGACCAAGATTTCATTTTTTTTAAAAAAAAAAAAACCTGTTTTTTTTTTAAAAGGTTTTAAACTTCGGACTTTACAGGTAAAATTCTAAAAGAACACTATGTTTTTTTTGTTTTAAATTTGAATATATTATGTATTGACCTTTTCTCTTCAATTTGTGAGTAAATTAATTATTTACTTTCGGGTGACTAAATTAAGTATTTACTTTTTAATAGACACTTAAAAATTGGGATGGGGGGGGGGTTTCGTGAATTTAAAAAAAAAACGTTTGTCTAAAATATTATATTCGATTTATTGGAAAGAACATAAAATTTCACATTGACCCTGAAAATATCGTAAAAATAGAATCAATAGAAAAATTTTGATAGATTTTTAAAATTTAAAAATTGAAAAATATTGAGTTTAAAAATTGAAAAATATTGAGTTCGGAAAATTCATTACTGTTTTAAAAAAAAAAAAAAAAAAATATTTCTATTACTTTTAAAACAACTGTAATAGTTTATTTTGGAAGTATAATCCATAAAGAAAATAAATAACCCACTTTTAACAGAGAAATTCTGAGATTTTTATATTGTATTCGCAGTTTCGTGTTAGGGGTGTCAAAAATTCCTACAAAAATTCTGATACTGCTACTGTAACACTTAATTTATAATCTGGTTGGTTGATTGAAAAGCAAAGCACATGAGTCTAGTTATATTAATGATAATAAATGTTTTGAGGACCAAAAATTGTGGTATTACAAAACAATGAATCTTTTTTTTTTCTTTTTTTTTTTTACTGGATTATCATTAATATAAGAGAATTATATTTCAGAAAAAGAAATTATTCTTACTTGAAACTTTTCTTAATTTCAAAAAAATGAAATATGAATTTATATATTAGTACACATTTCACATGCTCATTCTTATATATTCCTATTTGTATATATTTCATTTCGTGGCATGCGATGTGGGGGGGGGGTGGGGGGGCATCTAATAATAACTAACAATTTCCACAATATTTTTCTGTAGTTTTTTGAAATATAAAGGAAAATGAAATGTTTATTATTTCATTGTTAAGGTCAAGCAGGACCAAGTTAAGTTCAGGATACTTGCAATTTAAGTATCTTTTGATTTGCTAATTTTATTTCCCCCCCTGACTATTATGATCAATGGCAAATTCTCTTTTGTTGGAGGAGGGAGCATTGAATTTTCACTGAGGAGAGTGAGAGCATATTACTATAAAGTTGCATATTATTGCTGAAATAATTCTTAACCATTCAGTGTGGACATATATTCCGAGCCTTCAGGCATACAATCAAGGAATTGACCTCACGTATCACAAGAATATCACCAGAGCTCTACAGGCCACCACTTTCATCTGTTATATTTTGAGTGGTCAAAACCAAAAATAATATATTCATATCTTTTGTCGTGATAATGGCCGTCACTTGATTGTCTTGTGGTGGATGATGAGACTGAACTGCTGTAGAAGCTAATATATTAAAATCAGTAAATAAAGTTGAATGAAATTTAAATTTTAATGCAGAATGAATAAAACCAACTTAAAGATGATTTTTAATTGGAATGATTTTTTGATTTATTAATTGGGTTTCAAATTGGTTGATATAATGGGGAAGGGATTTTTACTTATTCCTTTTCAGGAGCCCATTATCAATGCCGGCTGAAACTTTCTTGTAATTTACCTTAAATCCCTCTTAACTTCTTTGATGATGTGATTCATACATCTTACTTTCTGTGGTTTTTTAGTTTTAACTTTTTAATCCACCAGATAACCCTCTTCCCCTGTATGTCCTTGACCAAGTCTAAATGCACTCATATGAAAAATAGCTTTTATATCATACTAGATAAAATACCCAGACTTCAATGTTCAACACACTTTCAGACATAAAAACCAAAAAAATGTGATTTTCGATATCCAGCAGCAACAGTTAGTAAGAAGGGACCATGAACACATGATTAGAGGGACGAGTCAAGTTTTGTTTTTATAAGTCATTTTCATATTTTTCTCAAAAATCTAGTTTCCTTTCCCTGAATAACTATTTTGTTTGTCTTTGTTGTGCGTTTTTGTGATTTAGAAGTAAAAGACATATTGCTTGCCTCATATTTTCATTGAATTTTTTTTTTCTTTCTTTTTGGTTGTTTGTTTAATGTGAGTAACAAACAGACCCATTTTCTGCTGCAAATGTCCTCTTCATCTTCAGTGTGTATGTGTAGTGTACGCTTGAGCTTCTGTCCAAGAATTGTTTTTTTTATCATCTTTTACTTATTACGTATGTGTCTCTCACTCTCTGTCTGCCTGTCTCTCTCTGTCTCTCTCTCTCTCTCCATCTGCTGCCAAACTACAGTTCTTCTTGGTTTTCCAGACCCCCCAAAAGAACCAAAAGAACCCGAATCGCGATTGAAGTGCGAATTCTGTGGCAAAATCGATGTGGAGGCAAAGTTTCGACGCTCCAAACGCTTTTGTTCTATAGCTTGTGCCAAGCGTTCTAATGCCGCAAGTACACGAAGGGTTGCCCTATACAAGCCCAAAAGTAAGAGTTTTCCCTCTCTCCAAATGACAAGGAACTCCTTTTTCTTTCTCATCATGTTTCACCTTTTTCTATTCATGTGTGTGTCAATGTTAAAAAATGTCAGACTGTTTGGAATGTACAAAGAAACTTTAATCCGTTTCTTGAGGATAATTTTTTTTATTTTCCAAATGACTTTTGAAAAGTTTTGCTTTTCAGTCATTAATTCTTCCTTTTTTTTTTTCTTTCTCTCTATTTTTCTTTATTTACTTATTTTCTGTCTTTACTTATCATCTCCTTTTGAGCGTCTTTAATCAATATTCCTATTTGATATTTTAATAATATAAAACTGTATGTATATGTGTGAACCTATATTTATGTGTGTTCACTGCACAGGCCTTGATAATCTGCTCATTGTCTTCGTTCGAATTCTGTGCTTGATTTTGACACTGACCATAGTGCTAATCATGTAATCTTGGTCCCTGCCGTAACAAGAGGATTTTCCATCTAAACAAGATCACAATTCAAATTTAAAACCAGTAACTATGTTTTACTTTAAGACATTACAATGATCACCATCTTCTCTATCAAATGACACACATGTAAAAATAAACAAACATATCTCCGAACTGAGCAGTTGCAGTCCATCAACTTTAGGCCCACATAAAGTAGCAATACCCACCAACCGTAAAAATGCTTCCAAAGAGATTCTACTTAAAATAGCCAAGTTATAAAAATCCAGATCACTTTAAATCCTCAAAATACCACCATTTTGTTTCCAAACGAATATACTGAAATATAAAAAGCAACACCTATAATTATACAAAAAATGAAGTGACACATTTATGGTGACTCTAAAGCATGCATATATATATATATATATATATATATATATATATATATATATATATATATATATATGGACTTCCGGTTCGTTGACTGTCATGGCTCTTGTGAGCTGCGACGTTGTTTGGCTGTGGAATTTTTTATACAATCTCTCACATTCTGAAAATCATCAATTTAGGAATAAAATCTCATTTTTAAAAGGCCTCTTTATTAATACAAGCGAGCAAAGGATAATTGTAGATATTAAGTATATTACTTAAATAAAGTTCTTCTCACTTCTAAGGTAGAAAATAAATCCACGTTTGTGCTAAATTCGGAACATTTATTCGGCCTAATGCTATTTATTCTCTAGCCTTAGTACAGAGCGTGGAAATTATTTTAGCTGGAAGAGAACATGATTGAGTTTTGCTTGGGGGGGGATTTAAAAAGCTAACCAGAGAAAAGACAAAATGCATATATAAATTAAAATGCACATAATTACAAAAATAGCTATATCTAAGACTTTTGACAGAGTATGGCACAAGGGTCTCCTCAGGAAAATTAAATCATACGGTATCACTTGTAGAATACTTAGCATAATTAAATCCTTCTTAGATAAGAGAAAAATCCAGGTTGTCCTTGACGGTCGAACATCTAAACAGTGTGATATAAATGCGGGAGTGCCTCAGGGGTCTATTCTTGGACCTCTATTGTTCCTGATATTTATTAATGACCTCCCCGACAAAACTGCCTCTGAGATGGGTATATATGCTGATGACACTACACTCTATAACAGGCATGACAGAAAAACAAATGAACACATATCTAAAGAAATGGCAAAAACACTAGAGGATGACCTCCAATCTGTAGTTGAATGGGGACATAAATGGATGGTCACATTCAATGCTGCCAAGACTAAACTGGTTTCCTTCAATAACTACAAGAAACCTTCTCTGCCACCAATAGCAATGGCCAGTGACTCCCTGTCTGAGAGTACATCTTTCAAACTGCTTGGCCTAACGTTCACAGGAAACATGAGCTGGAGCAATTATATTGAAAACATTGCCAGGGCCGCTGCAAAAAAGTTAGGCTCTCTCTACCGTGCTAGAAAACTACTGACACCTGAAAGTATCCTGTATCTCTATAAGGCCACCATTCGCCCATGTATGGAGTATTGTTGTCACATCTGGGCTGGTGCGTCTACTACTAGTCTCTTGCTCCTAGACAAGTTTAAAAAAAGAGTCGCCAATCTGATAGGCCCTGAACTGGCATCTAAGCTTCAGCTTCTGTCCCATCGACGAAACGTTGCATCCCTCTGCCTGTTCTACAAGTATTTTAATGGTGAATGCTCTGACGAACTGCAGACACTTGTGCCCCCACGACGCAGACACCCTTGACAAACCCGACAGGCAGCTAAATCCCACCCCCACACAGTAGAGATCCCTAGATGTAAAAGATCTTTCTACTCCAGTAGTTTCTTCCCCAGAACCGCTAGACTCTGGAATTCCATTCTAGGATCCTGCTTCCCTAACTGTACTGACATGCAGAAGTTCAAGTGCAACGTGAACCGACATCTTGCTGCCCAAATCCCTACATAGTGCCCCAGTAGTTGCTGACCCTGATAGTAGCCCCCTACACCAAAGTGGCAATGTGCCTTGTTTGGGGTGAAAATGTAATTAAAAAAATTAAAAATTAAAAAAAAAAAAAAGTCGCCTAATCTTTCATTTACAAAGTTCGCAGAGCTAAAAGCTTCAGATGGAACAACATCACCCTGATCGATGGCCATGTCCAGAACCTGCCCCTCCTCCTCACTTATGTTTGAAGAGTAATGTATATAAAATTCCCTTCAGCTCTCATAACTTTGAGTGTTGCCAGCCATGAAGGATATGTGATGCCTTCTCCTTCTCACAAGGTCTGCAAGTAATTTCTGCTGCTTACATACAGGTGTGAATATAGTGCTTAAGCGATGGATTGATAATAGGTACACAACTGAACATCTTATGTGTTTTAAAAGGACTCATCATGATTACAGAAATTGGATGAGTTTTATGACCAGATAACTCTTTACATTTGGCCTCCTGGCTTGCTAGGTCTTCATGCCTTGAGTAACTATGTATAAAACATAGTTTAGAAAGAGGTTAATAAAAATCCTTATAATACCAAAGAATTCCTAAAAGCCTCTATAATCAGAGTAATGGTTAATGTGAATATGGATCACGTGATCTTACCATGTCATGGTTTCAGACGTTTTTTTTTTTGTTGTTTTCTTTAAATGTATAAGAGTATTGTAAATTGTTTCTATAATTTGTTTTTGTATAAGAATAAAAACATTTATAAATATCTTATGTAACTTGTACATTCTAATTTCTCTACCATAGAATAGGTTTTGATTTTTCAAGTAATTTTGCTGGTGAGAGAAAAGGGCAATTCTTTTAAATGAAATATGATCACCAAAATTAATGCTTCATTAAAGAAGGATTTTTTTTTTGTGGAGGGGGGGGGGCATATGCATTTCTCAATATTGACACTTTGACTGAAAACAATGACATTTAGTATCAATTGTTTCTTGCCTTTTTTCTTTTGTTTATTTTTATTTATTTTTTTGGAAGCTGAAGTGATACAGTAAAATTAATTGATAGTTCATCTCATATATATATATATAATCAAATAAACTCTCCCATCGATTTCAACAGATGATATTGTTTGGATTTTCAGAATGTGACCCAAGTTGATACTTGATTCAAACTCTGCAATTTTGTTTCTTTTTCTCTCATCTATATCATTGGCACAGATTTATTTTATTTTGTTCCAGTTTTTTTTTTTTTTTGTCCTGCAAATATTTATTCCGGGTGAGAAAACTGATAGTGTGGCAAAGTTTCCCCTCACAAAAACAGAATTAATGAAGAATTTCTGTCTGTGATTATACAAAGTCCACTCCCTTACATATATGTAAAATTGTAATTCCTGTTTATGTGTTCACAAACACTTTCTGCCAAAAACAAAATCAATCATACTCCCTCTCCCTCTCTTTTTCTTTCTCTCTCCTACTTCCCTGTCTGAAGATACTGTTTTCCATTTTACTTCGGGAAAACAACAATTTTAAGAAAGTGACAACATTTTTCATTTGAAATCAAACTTTTCAAGAAAGCGACAACATTTTACTTTGAAAAACAAACTTTTCAAGAAAATGACATTTTACTTTGAAAAACAAACTTTTCAAGAAAATGACATTTTACTTTGAAAAACAAACTTTTCAAGAAAATGACATTTTACTTTGAAAAACAAACTTTTCAAGAAAATGACATTTTACTTTGAAAAACAAACTTTTCAAGAAAATAACATTTTACTTTGAAAAACAAACTTTTCAAGAAAATGACATTTTACTTTGAAAAACAAACTTTTCAAGAAAATAACATTTTACTTTGAAAAACAAACTTTTCAAGAAAATAACATTTTACTTTGAAAAACAAACTTTTCAAGAAAGCGACAACATTTTACTTTGAAAAACAATAGCAAAAGGATAAAAAGAAAATATTGTTCTAAATAGGATCCTCCATAAACTATTTTTTAAGGTCAAATAAGTTTTTAAAAATTTCTAGTCTTAAATCGTTGCTACATAACCAACCAACCACAAACTCTTTTCTAGGATTTTTTCTAAGGCAGCCATATAAACATATATTCTGTAACTACATTACCCAAGTACTTGGATAAATATATTTCATTTTGATTAAAGGGAGACAATGTTTGTGCTTAACATCAATAAAAATGAAATGCATTTTACTTTTATATTATTCTATTCATAAAATGAAAATTAACATGAAAATTATAGAAATTAAAAAATGATAAAAAATTTTGAGGGGGGCCTGGGCTTAGAGTGGATAGTTCTCATATGAGGGGGCGTTCCAAAAGTAATGTTTCCTATTTTTTATCCCGTCTGAATGGGGATTGCAAATTGCATTGTTATAATGACTGAACTTACGCATTCACGATCTGAAAGTTTCATCTCTCTGTTGCAGATATTGATGGTATGAGACTCTAAGAAAGCAACCCCTGTCATGGATGTGTGTTAGAAGTAGAAATGCATCATTAAATTCTTCCATGCAGAAAAAAATTGAACCAATCAATATTCACTGGCATTTGTTGAATGTTTACAAAGCCGATGCAATTGATGTTGGCACATTTAGGAGATGGGTTTGTCGATTTCAGAGTGTCAACAGATGCGAGTGACAAAACGCTCTCCAGATGCCCATGCACAGCCATCGTTCATCACTGGGTAAAAGTGCATTGAAAATGATAGTGGCTATGTAGAAAAATAAATTCTGGAGCATAAAAGGTCATTCGTTTTAATATTACCACTCCCGTCTTCATAGCTCTTCAACTTTTTTTTATTTAAAAAAAAATAAGATCCGTTACTTTTTCAACGATCCTCGTAGATTTCTCTGAAATTTTGGATGTGCTTCCAGAGAGTTAAAAACTATAAACTTCCCAAAATGTATATTTAATGTCATTTTACTTTAATATTAACCCTAACCCAATCTATACTGAGTTCATCCTTGGGCTTCACTCTAAAAATTAAATGCTATAAAATAAAAGAGAATAAGATATGATTTTATGTACTGGGTCACATGGACATCCATTCCACTTTCAAGTTTAAACCATGCTAGGTCTCTAACAGAGCACATATGAGCGCGTATGAAAATATCATCAGCAGGATGGATGGCAAGCGATTGGAGTAGCATTTGAATGCATATGCAAATTGACAAGTCTGTTCGAGCTTGCGTCTGAAGAAAAATAAATAAAGGACACTATGTGGTCGGGGAGAAATAAAGTTGGTGCAGAATGAGACGGATGTGTAAAGTGAAGGCAAGAATGAGCTTGCTGTGGCTAGCATGCGGTCAGAAGAAAGAAACACTCCAAGTCAAATGGACATGTGGTAGCGAGAGAGTTTTAAGCTGGCGTCAAGGTGCGGAGAAAGAAAATGGTCATAAATGACTTGGGGTAAAAAAAAAAAAAAAAGGAAAAGCCAAGTTGGATTTATTTATGTGTTATTTGTTTGTCCATTTGCGACCGGTACCCACGTTACAGGTCTTTTTACTAGTTTTCATATATGTATTTTTCTACCATTTTTACGATGGGAATGATTGCTCTACATTCAGCCATTGGACAAATATAAAACTCGTAACTGTTAATTAAAAAGAAAATGGCAAAGTATAAAAGCCTACAATTCTTAATTTTTGAGATGAGGGCTGATTGTATTACTTGTTTTGATTGGACTATTGTTCTCACACTTTCACAAATAACACTCAAGATGAGAACAATAGTCCGATCAAAACAAGTTATATGAAAGCCTATTTTAGCTGAGTAAAAGAAAAGCTCATTTAGTCTATATCAACTTTTTTTTTTCTAGGCTTTAAAAATTCTGTTTTATTCACGAAAAATCATTTTTAATATATTCTATTCATTGACGTCATGTTCTAAAAATAACATCATTGTCTGTCTGTCTCTGCGAAGATAGATAAAAAATTTGGTATAATTGATAAGGTTGGTTAACATTTGGGGATTAAATAAAATAAAAAATTTGAAATAAAAATTTTTTTTTTTTTTTTTTTTTTAAATAGCTTCTTTCTGTTCATTGGTCTGTTTTTCACACTTGAGTTTGGAATAGCATTTTCTTTGGTGTATCAAGCTTATGTCTTAAATGAGTGTTTTCTCCAGTCAAGCTTAAGTTTAAAATCCCTTTATATATACGTGTGTGTGTGTGTGTGTGTGCACGCGCGCGCAGTCCTGTCTTCAAAGTCCTAGGATGAGATTGGGAATAAACAGGAATTACAATTTTAATATATAGAACATTGGTTTTTAACAAAAAATACATTTTTTTTTTTTTTTTTTAATTTTATTAGTCATGTAAAAAAAGTGTCTGTTCTGTGTTCAATAAAAAAAAACAAATCAACTTTTTTTTTTCTGTGAACACCTTTACAGCAAAGATGTTTTGACATACAAAAATATAATTTGAAATGAGCTTTATGACTTGATCCACTTGGATGGTCATACCTGGTTTTCAAGGTTATTTCTTGGTCTGGTTTCGATTTTACTAGGTAGTAGATCAAAGAGATTGAGTCCAAGTATGTTATCAAATTATAAACTTTTTTTATTTTTTCTTTCATAAAAATCAAAAGCATATTCAAACTGAAATGTTGTTTTGTTTAGAAAGGAAAGGAGATTTTTAAGAGCAGATGAGAAATAATTGAATGTTTGATTTCTTTTGATCCAATAATCTGGCCAAAACCTGATAAATTTTTTTCACTATTGTACCAGAATTGTCCCCAAAAATGTTAAACCGTTTCTCTCTTCATCATCATAAAGTATCTACCACTTCTTCCTCCTCCTATTAATTTATCTTTTTCATGTTTGGCCAATCAGTCACACTTAACTGTTTTCTCTCTTCCCTTCCCTCTTTTTTACAATTTTCATCATTTGTCAACTTAAAATCCACATGAATCTATTATAATCAATTATTTACTAATAATGTTGGGGATGAAAAGTATGAACCCACAACCCCTTTCCATACATGGATAAAAATAGCAACATTTGTTCAACTAATCATATACAAATGAATAATTAATAATAGGTTGGTTGATTGTTTAATCCGTAGATGTAGCCCTGACAGATGCTACTACTTTGTAACTACATTGTGAGTAGTGGTAACTAAAGATCTCAATTTGGGTATATTTTTATCTGTTAGTAACCCACACTCCTCCTTTTCCTCCTTCCTTTCTTCACCTTCTTTATCCTCCTCCTTCGATGTCATGAATTTATCCCATTCATTTGAAACACAACTGTCTGCTGCAATTATTTACCTGACATAAAAAGCAAATAAGAAAACCTTAGCTCTTTTCAATTTCTTAATTTTCAATCTTTTTTCCGCATTTTCTGAATTTATTGACCAATTTCTTTTTTGAGATGAGGATTTAATTATTTGTATTATCTCAATTATTCAAGCTACTATTCTCATCTTGGTTGTTTATATTATTTTTTTTTTATTGGAATAATGTGAGATGAGTAATTTGTATATTTTTATTTATTTATTTGCAAACTGTTATCCTAATCTTCATAGTTCTTGTTTCACAATGTTTCAGCCAACTACTCCTCCAGCCTTCGTCAGATGGTTAACTGTGACGGGATAGAAATGCTGAATCTCTTAACTGTATCCTCAATAATTACTGCCTTCCATAGTTGTTGTTGTTTCACAATGTTTTGACCTACTAATCCTTTGGCCTGCTTTGGATAGAATTAAAACCGCTATCTTCAGAAAAAGCTCACCTGGAACCGTCGAGACTCCACTGTGCCACAGGTCCCATGGTGCAGTGGATAGAGGCATTGAATCTCTACAGTTTTAGGTGAACGTTGTCTGAAGATAGCTGTTTCAGTCCTACTCAAAGCAGGTCAGAGAATTAGTTGGCCAAAACATTGTGAAACAACAATAACTATGAAGATGAGGATAACAGTCCAAAAATAAATTAAAAAATTGGTTGTTTATATTCATAATATTTCAGTCAATCTAATCTTTGGCCTTCTTCGGGTACTTTTTTACTAAATTAGGAAGTTTTTAATCAAACTTGGGAATCAAATAATTGAATTTGGAATCTGTATGTCAAATTAAAGAATCTATACAAAATTTCCAACTGTATCTTTTATTTAATCAACGGGATTAGATTATTCTCATTCCATCAACAATAACTGAGTAGGAATATTAATTTGTTATTCTTAGTTACTATCACCTATAGTAAGGATTGAACCTCCAACTTTCAGAAGACTGTCATTTAGAACATATTATTAGCCAACACTATTAACTGTTATATCATGGGTTGATGTAAATAGAATGAGAACAATCTACTCCTGTGGATTAAATATAGGTCGTTTACAATTTCATACATCCTCAAAAGTTCAACTATAAGGTTTCTAATTTTGGTACTTGTGCAGAATTTAAACCAGATGTAACTAACCACCCACTTGGGTTTGACTATAATTTAATATCAGTCAATGCACGGCAAAGGAGCAGACGATCATTGGGGAAAAACAAAAAACAAAGGGACCAGCCAGGAGCTTCTCGATATAGCTTTTTGAGTTTATGTGGAGAAAGAAATTTGGTAATGATCCTTTTGTCTCCATTTTAAACCATATATCGAAAAGCTACCCAGTTGGGTTGGCAAAGTTTCTTCTACATTCGCTGTTGCTTCTCACCCCGTTTTGATATCGTCTGATGCGATTGTAGAAAAATCTACCTAATCCTAAGGGAATATCCCGGCTGTCTTACTTTAATTTAATTTTAAAATATCGGTTGCCCAACCTTACCCTACAGAAAAAAAAAATAGTACATGAAAAGAAAAAAATATACCAAACAAAAGTTTACTTTACAAAGAAGAAAAAGTGCAACAAAAAATAATACCTGAAAAACACATTAAAATAATGCTTTTATTTTTTTTTTTTTTAACTTTTGTTAAAAAAATATGAAAATGGTTTTCTTATTAGTTTTCTTCAATTTTGTTTGATCACATATATATATATATATATATATATATATGTGTGTGTATATAACTTTATTTTTTTCACTTAAACAATTTGTTACAAGAATAAAAAAGAAATTGTTACAGTAGGTCTTTGTTTCTTTTTTATTTATGTTATATTTTGTTATATATATATATATATATTTCTTTTTTTGGTGATTTTATTATATTTAAATGCTTTCTTCAGTATTTTCCTTGAGTAGTGTTGTTACGCTTTAGTAATCAATGACGTTTAACGAAAACTGACGGTTGACAGCATGTTCAGAGCAAAGTTGAGCAGCCAGTTAATTACATTTGGTTCAAATTCTGCAAATTGAAAAGGATGCACCTGAAGAAGGTCAGATATTATGTTATTGGAAATGTGACTATGACAAAATAAGGATAGTAGTTTGAATGATCAAAAGAATACGCATTCCTTTTCTTTTTTTTTTAATTTATATTTTCAATACAAAATTACAAATCATGAAATAATGCCAAATTTTTTTCTACATTTTAAAAAATTTCTTTCACTTGTTTTAAATTCTGCTGCAAAAAATACTTATGCTATTTTTTTTTTCATCTTAGCAATGAAAAAGATGGCAACAAACTCTGTTTTTAGAAAATAAGTTTACATCTGTGAAATTTCACACCCAATCCTTTTATTTCATTTATGTTTCAATAATAATTCCTATTTTCAGGTCTTCATACTTCAAATGTTGACAAGAGAATGAGTTCAGGTAAGCAACTTCCACCATTCTTTCACTCCTCCTCCTCTTCCCCCTACTCTTCTTCATTTTATTTAAAGATAGTTGTATCTTTCTGCCATTGTTGCGTGAGAGTTTTGTTTATTTTAATCTGATTTTCCAATAAAATCCAAGAAGGATTTAAGAACCAAAAGTCTATGAAAAGTTTTATATACATGTCAGGGGTGTGAGTTCCGGTATAGACGCATTGATTTAATTTGAATAAAATAAAATATGCTTCGGGTGCACTTGAAAGCCAAAACACAACTACCGAGAGACAACACGTGGATCTTTACTGTAGATGAATGCAATTCTATGACCCTTATATAACAAAGTTGTATTTTCTTTTTAAATCAGTAGAAAAAAGAGTTTTTAATATGAATATCAATGCATAAAAAAATTTAAAAAATAAATAAATAAATAAAAATAAAAAAATTTATATTAGTGTATATATTAGTGATGGGACGATTTCAATATTTTTCCCGATTCCGATACAATTATTGATTCCGGACTAAATTCCTGGTTCCGATACAGTTTCCGATTCTTTATAACTCTCTAAATATTTTACAATAAAATTGTTATTTTGTTCCGATTACTGTAAAAACGCATCTTAAATGTGCATGCATTTTCTCAAATGTAAAAACAAACTGTTGACAGTGATCTAGAGATTTTAGTCTTACTGAAAGTTAAAATCAATACATATTTGTTATTTTATTCTTACTACAAGCAGTGGAAGATGTTTTATAAAAACAAAATCAACTCAAATAGATAATTAAAAGAATCGGTTTAGGCATCGGAAAATAGGTTCAAATCATCCCAATTCCGATACCCCAAACAGCTCCGATTTTTACGATTCCAGTTAACCATCCCAACACGATATATATATATATATATATATATATATATATATATATATATATAATAAGGTTGTATTCCTGTCTGTTTGTTCACAGTTTAATAATTATGTATAAAAGGTATAGTTTCACAAAATTTTCATACTGAAAACACTTTTATTCCAGCATGATTTCTTTATATTCTATGT
The DNA here is from genome assembly GCF_053919585.1 of Euprymna scolopes. Classification (NCBI taxonomy): domain Eukaryota; kingdom Metazoa; phylum Mollusca; class Cephalopoda; order Sepiida; family Sepiolidae; genus Euprymna; species Euprymna scolopes. Next base: position 193,559,234 of record NC_136483.1, read on the forward strand.
ATTCAAAAGAAATCTACATTCAATGAGTACCCTCTAGGCACCTCCAAAGTTATGTGTAGAAACTCCATAATAATACCGGCGATGTCATAATTTAGTGTGTACATTATTTTCCGTGTCAATTCTACAGATGCTCAGCAGCGCTATAATGGTTAATAGAAGTAATGCTTTTTTTTTTTTTTTTTGCTATCAGATTTTCCTATTTACATTTATATTATATTGATTTAAAAAATTAATAATTTAAAATATATATGTATTTATTAATCTGCTTGGCTTATATTTTTCCCTATACAATAAATAAATGTATTCTATCATCTGCAAAATTAATTTTATTTTTTAATAGTTTTTCTTTTTTTAACAATTGCATTGAAAGTGTAATTCAAACGAACAAGAAAACAAAATAGTTTATCAATTATTCTGTTTGCTTATATTAAAAATATACAACCTCTCACTATATGTAACACGATGAAACCAGTAATAGTTTTTTTATGTATAGTTTATTTTTTTAATAAGTTATTTCTATACAAATATCAAGTCTTTATTCAGAAAGTCTGTTCCAAATTCATATTTGTTTAAGTAAATTCAATATAGGAATAACATAAATAATTGTGATATTTTTATTGATGGAGACGTAAAATGTTTCCAGTAAAAAGACATTTTTCATTTTCGATATTGCACCAATGTTTAATTGTGCATTTGATAAACTTTTTATACGTTTGTTTTTATGCAGAAATTTATGAATAAACATTTACCATTAAAAAAAAAAATGGATAAAAATAATATCAGACTTACTTTCTGTAAAAAAAATAAATTTCTTTTTAACAAACTACACAGACGAGAATTAATCGTATTAAATTAATTTTAACATCTCCTCTGTTGACAAAAATTATGTAAATTTGAGGATTCCGTGCATTTTTTTAAAAAGGTGCAAAAATAAGGTTGACACTCAATTCAAAACATTTTTTGGAGGCTGGATTTCCGATTTTAACATTGCCAATAGTCATATATTCTATTATATGGAAAAATGCACGCATGAAAAGTAATATTCTTAAGATTTTATTAAACCTGGAAAAGTAAAGAACAAGATATTCTAGTAAAGTAAAAAATAAGAATTTTTTAGACTTAAAATATTGCAGCTAAAAATAAAATTTGAATATTGATAAATATTTTATTTATTATTTGCATATGTTGTTGTTTATTGTTGAGTTAGAAAGGGTGTCAGTCGCTGGATTGAACTTATTTCCCCCCTATTATTTGCATATATTTATGTAGTGAAAATTGTTTGAATAAAATTAATTCATTAGTTAGTTAGTTAGTAGATGGAATTTATAATTTTATAATTTACATAAAAATGAATTAAATGATCCTAATTATGATATAATAAAATTATTAATTTTTATGTAAATTATAAAATTCAAATTTTATTTTTAGCTGCAATATTTTAAGTCTAAAAAATTCTTATTTTTTACTTTACTAGAATATCTTGTTCTTTACTTTTCCAGGTTTAATAAAATCTTAAGAATATTACTTTTCATGCGTGCATTTTTCCATATAATTCATGATTTTTCCAGGCATTGCTATTGTATTAATATATAAATTTATAATATTTATTAATGATTGTCAAAAAAAATTAGCTCTCAAACACACATTTATGCAATATTTATCATTCAATCACAGTAGTTCCGAGCTAGGGTCTCTACCGAGACTGCGGTTCATGAATTCGTGATCTGTATAGAGCGTAAACTAACAAAAAAGAAGATGGCACTCGGTGTCTTTTTAGATATCGTTGGAGCTTTTGACAACATACCCTTCAGTAGTATGTTCAAGTCGCTACGAGAACTCAATGTGCCACCAGTACTCATCCGATGGATTGAGTATATGGTGAGGCACAGAACAGTTCAAGTAGAACTACTGAGGGCAACTGTTAAAAGGGAAGTAGTTAAATGAAACCCCCAAAGTGGGATTTTATCACCTTTACTATGGAACTGTATGCTGAATCCTCTTTTAAAGGAGTTTAAAAATAGGAATATTTATGCCCAGGCTGATGCTGATGACATCGCAGTGCAGTGCTGGTCGCGGGTTCAAAAGCATCATTGGTCAGACGCATTGCCAAAATGGCATTAAATATTCCTAATAAATGGTCTAATCGAAATGAATTAGAATTCAGTAGCCGTAAAACAGAAATGGTCTTGTTTACATATAAAAGGAATTGCCAACTTGGTGACCTTTTTCTAGAGTGGACAGAAATTGAAACTTTCGAAGGAGGCAAGGCTGTTAGGGGTAATGACTACATTTTTCATCAAATGTGATAACGAAAAATTTTAGTTCATTCAAAGAATATGTATATCAGAGAATTCACTAATATTTTTAATCAATAAATTCACCATTTTTCGCTATAAAATCATAAGGAGAGTTAAAAAAATTAGTTATTAAAAAAAGTTCGGTTTTTTAATTATAAAAAAAATCGATACACGGGATTGAACCTAAAATCTTTCCACCAAACCCCGGTACTCTAACCGTTACGCTAACATGTCATATTGGCAAAATCGCAGTAAAAAATATTTATATACAAAAAAAAGTTATGCAAAATAAAAAAAAGCGTTAGTCACTTATGTACTTACTCTCCTGTTTGTGAACCCACATATTTTGTTGTAACTTTTTTTCTACTGAACCAATTTTCGAAATTTGTTTTTCAAAATGTAGCTAATGAGGTGTTCTATCCAACTATATAACCTGTTTGAAATTTGGTTGCGAACGGAATTAGTGGTGGGGATTTGAATGTGTCTCGATTCATTCAATTTCGGACTTAAGCATATATTGAACCACTACCGTGGTTGAATGATTATATTAAACTCCTTGGCTTAACATGAGTTGGAACAATTATATTGAGAGCATTGCTAGGACCGCTGCAAAGAAGGTAGGTTCTCTCTACCATGCTAGAAAGCTACTACTACTAAAGTATCCTGTACCTCTATAAGGCCACCATTCGCCCATGTATGGAGTATTGTTGCCATATTTGGCTGGTGCATCTGCTACTAGTCTCTCGCTCGTAGACAAGGTACAAAAGAGAGTCGCCAACCTGATAGGTCCTGAACTGTCATCTAAGCTTCAGCCTCTGTCCCATCAACGAAATGTAGCATCCCTCTGCCTGTTCTACAAGTATTTTAACGGTGAATGCTCCGACGAACTGCAAGCACTTGCCCCCAACAAACCCGACAAGCAGCTAAATCCCACCCCTTCACAGTAGAGATCCCTAGATGTAAGAGAGCCTTCTACTCTAATAGTTTCTTCCCAGAACCGCGATACTTTGGAATTCCCTTCCTGATCCTTGCTTCCCCAACTGTACTGATATGCAGAAGTTCAAGTGTAACGTGAACCGACATCTTGCTGCCCAACTCTCTACATATAGTACCCCTGTAGCTTATGTCCCTGATAGTAACCCCCTACATCAAAGTGGCAATGTGCCTTGTTTGGGGTGAAAATGTTATATAAAAAAAAAAAAATTTTATAATTTTTTTTAATATTGAAAACCTGTTATAAAAAATTTGATGTTTTAAACTTCATATCGCAAGGTATTGTAATTAATTATCATTTAAATCTTTCTAAAAATGATTATATTTTAGAATTCTGTTTTTTTTTGTTGTAATTCAAATAATTAATTATTGAGAAAAAAATATTATCGAGAAAAAAGCGTTGATTTTTTTTTTAACATAATAATATTGATTTTATGTCCAATTTTATTTACAACTTTAAGGTAAGTGAAATAAATAGTGGGTGTTTATCTCTTCTCTATATAAATAAAATGAACTCATTTTTTCCCGTCTGATTTTGACATTAATAGGATTAAAAATCAAGATATTTCATGCAAATATAATATGCACAAACGGCAGAACAATATCTGAGGTGTGTTATAGGCTTATTATTTCTCAAATTCCTCGATAATCTTAGATTTCTATACTTTTTCTGCTGAGAAGTCACGGCCAAAATCGGTTAAGATCAATGGAAGTGGTAAAATATTTTCTCTCTAATAAATTCCTCCTCCCCCTGCCACCACTTAACACCGTTTGGGGATCGTTCACAAGGAACAGTTGAGAAGAGAACACCGGTTTGGCTTCGTAGTTCTTTCATGTGAAGTTATTTAAAATCACTAAACTAAGCTGCAGTCCTCTGTGGCGTAGTGGTTAGCGTGCTGGACAATTCACATTATATTTTCACGTTCGCGCCGACCTACCGTAGTCGGTTTTTTTTTTTTTTTTTTTTTTTCCTAAACAACTGGAATGGACTTTTCTTGGTGGCCGAACTGTTAACGTTGCAGATGTTTTTTTGTTTTTTGTTTTTTTTTCACACTTTATTTTCCTACTTTTACTCATGACTCCGGGTTTGATCCTTCCTACTTACCTACCATAGCATTTTTTTAATACTCCCCCCCCCCCCCGTCCCGGAAACAAACACTCGGGCAACGCCGGGTACCCCCGCTAGTACATCTATAAAAATAACTATTTTTTAATTATTTAAACTCTTCAGCTTTAAAAAATATTGCAATTTTTATGGGCCTAAATTTGTTTTGTTTAGTTTTTGTAACATGAGATATAGGTGGCGTAGAACACCTAAAAAAAGATATTCCCTTCATATATTTAACAAAACCTACTTTTAATATGTAAGTTATTTTAAAAAGTAATAAATCTCGAAAATTCCAGGAAAATATGACCATTATTTGATTTTTGCTAGATTTTTTAAATGTGCATGTTTACGGCTTCAAAATCATTACTACATAAAAACGTTGTTTTAAGCATCGATAATGTGAACACAAATTTAATCTCGCATTTTCATTATTTTCATATGCTGTAAAAAAAACTTAAAATATTAGCAGTTTATTTGAAGCTTTTTCTTTTAAATGGTAAAATGATAATATTGAATTAGTTACATTGTGTTGCATATTGGGGGGGGGTAAATTTGTGGTGCACATTTGAGGTACCTAGTACTATTATTTTCATTTTAAATTAAAGAAAATCTATTTTAATAATTAGCTCTGTTATTATTTGTTGTAGTACAATTGTTTTAATTGCTCTATTTAGAAATATTAGTTAAAGCTGATTTATTTAATTATAGTATTCAACCCGAATGCATCAGAGGGGATTGCATATTGCATTGTTATGAACTTATGTATTCATGACCTAAAAGTTTCATCTCTGTTGTACATATTGATGGTGTGAGACTCTAAGAAAGCAACCCCTGTCATGAACCTGTGTCAGAAGCAAATATGTGTCATTGAATTCATGGCAAAAGTCTATTGAGAATGATAGTGACTGTAGAAAAATAAATTCTGGAACATGAAAAGGTCGCTTGTTTTAATGGTACCACTTTCATCGTTATAGCTCTTCAACTTTTTGAGTTAAAAAACAAAAGGTTTTCCTTTTAGAACGATCCTCGTATGACAAAGTGCACTCCAGATGCCCATGCACAGCCATCATTCATCGCTGGTAAAAATGAATTTAATTTTTCGAGCTAAAAAAAAAATAGGAGGCTTTATATTTGAAATGACCCTCATAGTTGTTTACAGCTGTTTCAAGACAGTATTCATTTTATACTTATAAAACTGTTTGCTTGTTTGTTTGTCACCAGTCCACTTGATAATTATTACCAAGAAAGAAATATATATATATATATATATATATATATATATATATATATAATTTCTTTGAAAATAGATGACGTCAGAAGGATGAGTGGTAGTTGCTCAAAATTTTTTTACTTGTATATCAGTTTGCGAGCAACCGGTGTCAAGGTTGAAAAATTATATCTTTAAGAATATATATGACAAATAAGAGACTCTCTATAAGAAGGACTAGTTACTGAAAAGTGATACCATGCTCATGGTACAAGATGTTTAAAAGATTTGTTTATAAAACGCATTAGAATTTTTTTGTTTTGTTTTTTAAGTGCATTGAAAAAGGAGAAAAATAAGAAACCTGATTTATATTGAAACTGAACTTTATTCAACTTTAAAAAAAAAAAAGAAAGAAAGAAAAACCAGAATTAATTCAAAAAGAAAAGTTGTGTATTGTTTCTGCATTAAAAATAAACATTGTGTTATTTTGTGGATTTTAAAGGCTAAAATTTGAAGATAATTTTCTTTGTTTTTATTTGAATAAATATGTAAAGTCAAACAATGGCAATTAATTTGTGTACAAAAAAAATGGTTGAATATGTGATTATGTGCAGTCCTAATTACTTGTCTCCCTATGAGAGCAGAGTTAGATTCAAGGTCGGTTTTTAATGTAAGGAGAATCCAACTCCCTAAAAAGGAGCACTTTGCTTTAGGATAAAAATTGGTTCAAGCGCAAAGAATTTCTCCTTCAATAACCGAAGACAGAAAAGATGAAGTATGAGAGTGGATACACTTTGAATTATTTCTTTGCGAAAAGATATAAAAAAATACAATTACAATTTTTAGCAATTTAAGCACAAGGCCATCAAAAATGTTGGGAGTAGATGTGATCGTTGGTCATGCATATTTATCCTATTTATACCTACAATTATTGCAGTCATCACAACATCACATTTACTTTGGGGAGGGGGGTATGCTATCTAAAATATCTTTAATATGTTGAAAATTAAGATATCTATCTATCTATCATATATATATATATAACAGATACTGTCAAGAATTGTAAATGTCAACTGAATTAAAGGAATAAACTATAAGATGATCAACCTCATCAACTTTGGAATATAGACTTTTGTCATTCATTCACTATATATGTATATACAGGGTGACCCCCAAAAAAAAAAAAAGCTAAATGTGAGAATGGGACTTAAGTGGAAGAAAAAGAAGTAGAGATGGAGTTGGGATAATGTCCTTATTTTGCATCCTAGCAAAAAGGCTGGGAACCTGAATCTACAGATATTTTGTACTCTAGTTAACGGAATAAAAAAGGATGAAATGAAATAAATATATAGCAAATAAATGGGACCAAGTAACAAATAGATACCCCATAGCAGAAGACAAAGATGTGCTAACATTTCAAGTGACACCAATTGTTTGACCTTGATATTGCCGTTGGTTGTTTGTAAACACGTCAAATAGCAGACATGGTCAAATGTCTGCAAGCAAGATTTTAAAAAAACATATTTATAAAACTTTTTAAGATTTAAAAGAAAAAATATATTTACAAAAAAAATTTTTAATATTGAATATTTACAAAACTTTTAAGGATTAAAAAATTTTTTTTCTATTTACACAAAACTTTTTAATGTAAGTAACAAAACAAACATATTTAAACAAAATATATTTAAATAAATGGGTGTCTTTCTGAGTGCGTTTTTTTTTTATATATATATTTACAGAACTTTTTAATAAAACTAATAATAATAATTATAATAAAAATAAATAAAAAGTATGAGCTATATTAATTACAAAACATTAAAAACTGACATTATAATTGAGAATTTCATATGCTAAAACTTGTATTTAATTTGCCCTTGTGGAGAAGTAAGCAAATAGCAAGTTTTTTTAATAAAAGTAAAAGTTATAAAGATTTGTATCTTGTGATACTACATTTCATCTTTATAAAAATAAGTTATAAAAGATATGTAAATAAAATATATTTTTTAAATCTCGATTGTTGCTTATACTTGTGATTTTATTATGCATAAAAATTGCCTTGGTCTAGAAGGATTTCTCTTTCACTGACCACCGACATACATCAAACTTTAAATAAATTGAATTGCATTAAAAATATACACAGAAAGGAAAAAAAAAACACTGTACATAAAATCAATCTTGGTCGCAAAAATCTGAACAAGTCAGTTATTTTATATTTGTTTCTGCCATTAAAAAGTTTGGTATAAATAATTTTATTTAAGTTTTTAAAAAGTTGTATTTTTTTAATAGAGATGAGAGATCAGCATCCGAAATTCTCAGTTATAACAGTTTTAATGTTTTGTAATTAATATAGCTCATTCTTTTTATTCATTTTTTATCATAATTATTATTTTATTAAAAAGTTCTGTAAATATATTAAAAAACGCACTCAGAAAGACACCCATTTTATTTATATATATTTTGTTTAAATACGTTAGTTACTTACATTAAAAAGTTTTATGTAAATAGAAAAAAAAACATTTTTTAATCCTTAAAAGTTTGGTAAATATTTAATATTAAAAAAATGTTTTGTAAATATATATTTTTTCTTTTAAATCTTAAAAAGTTTTGTAAATAAATTTTTTTTTAAATCTTGATCGCGAACATTCGACCATGTCTACTATTGACGTGTTTACAAACAACCAACGGCAATATCAAGGTCAAACAACCGGTGTCACTTGAAATGTGCGCCAGTCTTCATCTTCTGCTTCAGGGTATCTAATCTTTACTTGGTTCAGTAAATGTTATTAAAGGCAACATGATTTACTCTTCTACCTACCTGGATAAATTTATTTTGTGTTTTAACTTGTTTTAAAGTGTGTTTTTGTTCAAAATAAACCATGTGTCAACTTTGTTCAGTTAGAATAAAAAAAAAAACGTGGCTATCAATTTTTTTTTCTTTGTTGTAACTGAACATAATTAGGTTTATTTTCAACAAACACTTTAAAATAAGTTAAAACACAAACTTATCCAGATAGGTAGCAAAGTAATGTATCTTCCATTGGTAACATTTATTTATTGCATATATTTTTTGTTGTTGCTGTTTCTTTTTGTTGTTGTCTATAGATTTTGTTGTTAACTACAGCAAAAAATACTCGAAACTGCAATTATGAGTTTAGCAAACAAATAGGTTTTTAATTAATAAACAAAAACAAATGATAAATAATTATAAATACTGATTAAATAATAAATTATATGTAAGCAAAAAAAAAAAATGATTATGGGTTATGAAAATGCAAAATATTTCAGATTTTATCAAAAAGATTTTTACATGAAGAGAGATTTTTTTTCAACCATCTTAAATTTTAATCTGAGTTTGTTTATAGCTTTTCTTTCAAAAGCACTATCAGATTTCAAACTTTAAAATGATATGAACAAAACCATCTTTATCGTTTTTAAATAGCAAACAATTGCAAGATTAACAATGAAATAATTTAAGATAGAAATAACTATGATCATGTATCCCCGTATCGTACGTAACAATTGTTCTCATTGAATCTTGTTTATTTGTTTATCACCAACCAGAACTATTTTTCTGACGTCAGCAGATAAATGTGACTCAGTGACCAGGCCTTCTTCTTACAGGGGTTGTGCAAATACTGACCCAATGAGTCATGGATGATCTAGTAATATATAAAAGTAATATTTAAACTTTTTGTAAAAAGCAATTAGTTTGTTTTTTATCTAAAACTAGCAGGGGTGCCCAGCATTGCCCGGATGTTTGTAGGTGTTAAAAAAAAGGCTGGAACACGTACCGCAAAGGAGGAAAAGAACATGAAAAATGTAGTTGGTAATTAACTTTTGCCCGGGTGACGAAAGATGAAATAAATAAAAAAAAAATTTTTTTTTAAAAGATAGAGAGACAGAGAGGTGGCTAACCATTACGTCATAGCGGATAGCGAAATGAATGAGTTGATAATTATGTTAAGAATCACTCATGTGCAGAAATGAACGTTGCTTTTTTTAAATCTGGCTGGAGGCCAGTTAAGCTTCGTGCTTTCTGTTGTTTTATTTATTTATTTCCCCACGATATTGGGGAAAACCAGCTTCCCCCCAAAAAAAGGGAGAACTCTAGCAGTGTCCAAATAAATAGCAATTGTCTGATATGAACGGTTTCTCCCACATTGATCCAAGGTAATTGCCTTCAAAACGTCCTGGTCTGAAGGCCAGGCGTATGCCTTTGCTTCAATTAGCTTCGCTTTATTTATACAAGAAAGACAAACAAACACTCGAAACAAGGGAATTTTTTTAAAAACTTGATCAAATAAAAGGATAGAGACAATGTCCGTTTGCAAATCAGAGATATTACAAAATTTAGGAAGTATAAGGAAACTTCTCCCAAAACCTAACCGGCAGCACGAGAAGCCTGACGAAAAAAATCTTTTTGCAAACATAAATGCATGCGCCCCCATTTTGCTTTTTAAAAAATACATTTTCAATTTTTCTTACTGTGATTTTTTTTTTTTAGATCTGCATAATATAAAATTAGAAGAATCATATTTATAGATTTTTGCTTGGCTCGTTTTCTCAAGAAACACAAAATCTGGTTGTCTGCTTCTAACCGGAATCCGTCTTAAAATGCTTAACTCTATCTCCTTATATTAAATTCTTGAAGCTTTCGTTTTTGTCGTTTGCATTATCAATATTTAAATGAAAGTTTTTGATTTTGTTTTTTTTATAATTTTCTTTTTCTTTCTTTCTTTCTGAAGGTTCAGGTCCAAAATATGTGAAGCGAAGGAAAGCTGCGTTAAAAGTTCGCAAAACATGGCGTCTTGGGCGTGTGGGTAGAATCTCTTACAAAATTGCATCCAGGGTAAATTGTGTTTCTTTACTATATAATAACGTTTTTATGCTATCATCTGTTACCATGGACTTGTTCAGAAGCAAAAAAAAGGAGTTTAATCTTCATCATTTGATGTTGCTAAAGTTTTTCTTTAATCATGATTTTACAACATAAAATGCACGGCATATTCCTGCTTCTTGGGTTGTGCCACAAGTATAGTTTATCTTGTTTTTTACCATTTTATAACTAGTATGAAGAAAATATTTGAAATTTTGTAGAAAAAAATGTTTGAAAGGAAAGTATGAACATGTTTATGTATTGTTTTTATTAAACAAAAAACATTAGTAATTATATTTTTAAACAAAAATAATTTGCTTTGAATTAATGCTGGATGTTCTTCATGTCTACTTTCTTTAAATTTAAAAACATATTAAGTTTAAAAAATTAAGAACTTGGGTATTGACATTGTAAAAACTACTTCCTTAGTTATGTGTATTTTTTCTATTCCTTTTTTTGTCAACCAATCACATGTTTCTATGTGCATGTAATCCTTATTGACATGATAATGTGATATAAAATCCATAGTTAACTTTTACTTTTCATCCTTTCATTCTATATTTTGCTCCTCCTAATCAGGTAGAGCTGTTTTTATCCTAGTAGGCTTCTTTTATTATTGAAACTTTATTTTTCAGCTTAATTTTTATTATTATATGTATCTATATATAAAGAAATGTCACTTTGTTTCAAAAAATTAAAATTATAAAACATGTATGATGTTTTAAAAAGTCCTTTAGATCTACACGAGATTCAAATCAACATCATAAAAACTACTGCCTTAATAATGTGTGCTCTGCCTATTCCTTTTTTTTTTTTTTATCAATCAATCATGTGTTTTTACAAACCCCAAAAGCACTATAACTTTTCCATCGTATATAGTCTAATATTTCTTCTCTAAGATATTGCGATGTCCACAACAGATAAAGTTATCATTGATAAGTTGTTGGTTAAAAAAGACAACTCTGTGATGAATGGAAAACAACAGTCTAATTCACACGTGTCCAGAAATTATTAGTTTCATACTTAAATGTCCATCTTGTTATGATCAAGTTCTTTAACAGTTGTATCAATGAAAAACAAAAAAATTTCTTCAAAATTAGCAAAAAAATTTTTTAAATAAGTTTAATTTTTTCTTAGCAAAAAAAAAAAAGATCTGCACTTGAATAAAAATGAAAATATCTATATTTTATTTTTGCAGTTGCCTCCTGAAGAACAAAGTAGTTCTCATAGTAGTCATGAAAGCAGTAGTTCACCAACATCTCCCGCTCAGCCTGCAGAATATGATGTGGGCAGGGACTCGCCAACAACACATCCTACAAAATGGACAGTAAGTTGGAATATTCTCATTGCCTTCTTCTATATATATAAAAACGAAAATGTGTGTATGTATGTTCGCTTTTTGTGTATGTCCAAGAAAGGCTTTTTTCCAAGAAGCGGTCGGTCGGCTCACAACTTCTTAAAACTTTTTATATCACATATAAATCATAATATCTGCAAGTTAACAACGGAGATCACCTGTCTATTTAATTTGCTTGACTTTGAAAAGATAAATATTCAACAGTTTTTGCTCGCCGCATGTGGATTAGGCTTTTTCGTATAATAAAAGTGACACTAATTCTGGCGGTATTTTTCCGGTCGCGATCGCCGGAAATGTCTGAAAGCAATCAGCTTTGATCAATGTGGAAATATTTTCCTTATATCAGACAATTGCTATTCAATTTGGACAAGAGGAGCTGGTTCCCCCCGCCCAACATCTTGGGAAAATAAAAATAAAAAAAGGGGTTCCCGCAGTAAATGAAATACTATCCCGCAGTCAAAGTTGACCTCATTAAGTCATTAAAATGTGCACCTGCCAAATCTAAGTAATTAAATAAATTAAAACATGTTTCCGTTAGTATCTCGTGGTGGCCCAATTGTTAATGTTTCATTTTTTTTTTTTTTTTCACACTTTAATTTCAAACTTTGCCTCAAGGGTTCGGGTTCGATCCTCATGCTTACCAACAAAAACTTTTCATTGAATAAAATCGATAGACGTGAAATGTATTCATTCAACAGTCACGTTTATTTTAAACTTAAGCACAACAAGACCAAATGTTATTTTGGGCCTAACTTCACAGACCGACAAATAAAGCATTTTAGACAGATGCACTTATTATCAAAAAGATAAAAGCAATTCATACAAATATGCATACAAGTTTTTGTCAATATATTTGAAATGATACAAAAAATTTAATGTTCATGATAAAATTGAATTTTTGGGGAGGAGTTCAAGGGTGTTCTTCGTATTGATTGTCTGTAAATAAATTGAAATTAAATTTATAGTCTGTAACTGTCTCAAGGTACATCTAGCATTTCCCAATAATCTGTAGGGTATTTTCTTTTTTTGTTTTTTTTTTTTTTACACGGTGGTCACCACTTATCAAGGCCCGGAAGCCACTCAGGGATAAGGGTTATTGAAAGTACAGTACATTAGTGTGGAGATTTAATGAAGTGTTTACTTAAGGGGGCGGTTCATTAAGAATTTGTTAACGTTGGACTTCAAGACATCCAAGTTGTAGTCAGGTGGGAAGCAGGCAGACGGAACAGAGTTCCACAGGCATGCAGTTCTAAGAAAGAAGCTTTGTTCATGGAATCCACGTTTTGATTTAGGCACAGATAAAGAGTGGGGGAAATTTTTGACAGTGGATTCAGCTAGACGGGTGTTTTTCGTGAAAGATTGGCGAGGGGGGACCAGAGATTGGAGCTCAGACGAGCACCTGCCATGGAAATAATGATAAAACAAGGATAGGCTCGCAACGTCTCCTCTGTGGGAGAGAGGTTGCAGGGTAGAGAAAAGGGCATCCCCCACTAAGCCACGAAGTCTATTTTGTACTCTGCCAAGGCAGGATAGGCTGTTTTTAGCAGCTCCTGCCCAGATATGGCAGCAGTATTCCATCCTTGGACGCACTTGGCTTTTATATAGATAGAGAATTGCATCAGTAGTGAGATATCTTCTGAAGCAGTAGAAGGATCCCACTATCTTTCCAGCGACCTTGGCAACAGACTTGATGTACGTGTTCCATTTTAGATCAGGAGTAAAGGACAAACCCAGAAGCTTGTCAAAACACGGGGCTTCTCCCAGACGAGAGCCATCCATTTCAATTGATGCCAGATGGGGATCAGAGCATTGATGATGTAAAGATAGGAGTTTGGTTTTAGATGCATTAAAGGTAACCAGCCACGACTTCCCCCACTGAACCACGCACTCGAGATCAGAGGAGAGAGAATCAGAGAGAACTTTGTCATTTACAGCCTTTGATGTGTTGCCTTAGATGGCCGTGTCATCAGCATAGATGTCAATGAATGATTTAAGTATGTGTTTTGGGAGATCGTTGATGTAGATCAGGAAGAGAGTTGGGTCCTGAGGGACTCCAGTATTAATACTGTGGGCTTCTGATTTCTGCCCATCAACCACTACTCTTATGAACCTATCGGAGAGAAATGATTTAATGATTGAGAAAACATTTCCAGTTATACCGTAGCTGGAAATCTTGTGAAGTAAACCCTTATGCCATACCTTGTCGAAGGCCTTTGATATGTCAAGAGTAATTGCCCTAGAAAGGAAGCCTTTGTCAAGTGATTCACTAATCCTGTGAGATATAACCGTTAGCACATCTGCGGTAGATCTTGCAGAACGGAAACCATATTGTGTGCCACTAAGAAGATTTCCATTTTCATTACAGTAAAATAAAGTTGTAGATAGCCTGGATAATGTACTTTCAAATATATAAAGATGTAATCGGATCAGTTTTAGGTGGAGCTGACTGTAGCTAAGTAGTTAACAACACAGACTGAAAATTTGGATGTGCCAGGTTCAAACTCAGTTTGTTCCACGGGATTACTTTCATCAAGTCCACACTTGACCTTGTGTTAACCTCCTGAAGAGTAATTAAATAAAATAAATTATTAAAAAGGTTAATTTTCGGCAAAACTTTTCTTTCATTCTAGAAACTTTTTTTGTTATTGTAAATATTTTTGTCTTTTTTTTTTATTTCCAGAAATCAAATACAAATGACCTTTTGTAAGAAAAACAGAAAATTTGAACCAAAAAACAATTTTTATTTATGAGCCAAGATTTTAACCAAATGCATATTTGAACATGTTTTTAACATTTTTTTTGTTTTTTACATTTTTTTTTATTTATTTAATTTTTTTTTTTTTTCCAGGTGCAAAAAGTGTTTGATTTTATCAAGTCAACAACTGGCTGCACTGCATATGCAGAAGAATTTCGTTCTCAAGAGATCGATGGTCAAGCGTTGCTTCTTTTAAAAGAAGACCATTTAATGACTGCTATGAATATGAAGCTTGGACCAGCTCTCAAGATTTGTGCACACATCAATTCTTTGAAAGACAACTTTTGAAAGGATTTCACTGCTCCTCTTCCATTTCCAGCTCCAGGGATGGAACACTCCATATGCGCCCACCCGCACTCCCCCATCCCAGCCTCTTTGTCATCATCCTCCTCCTCCGTGTCATCTTCATCTGCTTGCAGCAGAAGCCACACAATTTTTTGCAATTCTCTGCAAATCTTTTTTGAACTATTTGGTTCTCATTTGAATACATTTATTTTATATTTTTTTCTTGATCAAAAACAAAAACTGTTTCAGACATTTTTTATTCTCATTTTATTCAACATTTCATACAAACAGAACTTTTATTTCGTCCCACAGTTCAAAATAAAGGCCACTATGTGTGCAGAGGTCAAGTCATTCAGATAAACAAATGGTTGAGAGGAGTGGGAGTAGGAACTGACTATGTAAAACACAAATTCAACATTTGACACATCCCTCCTCCTCCTTCTTCCATTAGAGTTCTGAATCGTTTCCATCTCTTCTTCCTCTGTTTCTGTCTTGTTTCAATTTATTAATCAGCTCTTTACATATTGAAGAAGTATTTTGAAATATTCTAACCGAAACTCTTTCTGGCTGTGCTATGAAAATAACGTGCTCATGAATTTGAGGAGGCCTCATTAATACATGTAGAATCATGAAAAGAGGAGAGCAAAAGCACAATTGGTCCTTCATTGTTGTCATCCTCTTCTTTTTATATATAATATACATACTTAAATACATGCACACACTCACACACATGATTTGCATATATATATATATATGTATATATATATGATTGACATACACACGTATATATATATATATATATATATATATATATATGATTGACACACGCATGTGTGTGTGTATATATATGTGTGTGTATATATATATATATATATATATATATATGTTTGACACACGCATGTGTGTGTGTATATATATATATATATATATGATTGACACACGCATATATATATATATTTATTTATTTCTTTGACAGTAGACATGTTCTTCCTTATTCCTCCCTTTCTTCTGTCACAAACCTGTCTTATGTTGCAACATTCACTTGCTTGCTTTCTGCTCCGTCTATCTGCGTGAATGCTGTAATTGAATCCACATTTAGCAGCAGCCATCCAAGTGTTTGTAGTCTGTTCTTGTGTCACCAGGTTGTGCCTGTGAAATGCTCAGTACTCCGAACAGAACAATATGTAAAAAAAAAAAAAAAAAAAATGCATGTCTGCGTATCCTTGTGCAGTTTGAAGTTTTGAATAATTGGATTGGGATAAGTTTCAACTAAACCCTTTTCTGTTCTATCTTCTGCTCGCTCTCTACAATTCTACATGGAGCTGCTGCTCAAACAACCCCACTTTGCAGTAACGATACCGGCATGCACAACCAACCAAACGTTTTTCTGAAAAGAATACAACAAAATTAACCTATGCCTTCTGAGCATAAAGAAAACAAATGTGAACATCAAAAAAAAATTTTTTTTTTTGTCTGAAAGCAGAAGCAACCAAATAAAAACACTGAACAACTGTTCTCCCCTCCCCTCCCTTCCCATCCACCAAAAAAAAAAAAGGCAAACATGTCTCAACTTTGCTGGATATGCATGTATGTGTGTGCATGTATGTGTGTGATTCCTGCTATTACTTGAAATAAAAAAAAATATTTGTTACGAACAACATACCAACATAAGTATTTATCTTTTTCTTTCTTCCCACACCTCACCCTCACCTTTTCTTCATCAAGAATTTGATTTATACTTTCATCTTCAATCATGCCATTTTGAATAAATGCAAATGTTTTAGTCCAAACAATGACAATGATATGGGAATTGGTTTTTAGTGTCTTTATACGGGATGGAACCTACAGCTTTATTTTAAAACTTTTATTGAACAAATCAATTCAGGTAATTTGATTATGTAGTTGAGCTGACATCTATTCAATGTAGCTGCCTTCAACCTTAATCACCGCCTTGATACGGGTTTGAAACGAGGAGCGTGCCTTTTCCACAAGCACTAGTGGGAGCTCTGTGAATAATCAGCGGATGGCGGCAATCATGCTAGCTTTAGTGTTGTGGGAGGTCATGTTGGTGATATTCTCGATGTATGACCAAACGAAGTAGTCCAACTGGTTCAGGTCGAGGGAGGAGGGGAGCCAGTGAAAGAAGGGTACAAAGTCGAAGCCAAGCCTGGATCTCTTTGGATTTGTAAGCAGGCACCGAGTCCTGCTGCCACACCCAGAGTCTGTAAGAAGTCACCTGATTGCACCAGGGGATCAGCACATCCACATACACTTTATTGTTGACTTTCAAGAGCATAAGTTGTACGATGGCGCATCTCCAATCTAGCTCGTTGAACATTGTCATTTTTTTTTTTTTTTTTTTTTACATTTTCACCCCAAACAAGACACATTGCCACTTTGGTATAGGGGGCTACTATCAGGGGCAACAACTACTTGGGTACTATGTAGGGATTTGGGCAGCAAGATGTCGGTTCATGTTGCACTTGAACTTCTGCACGTCAGTACAGTTGAGGAAGGAGGGACCTGGAATGGAATTCCAAAGTCTTGTGGTTCTGGGGAAGAAACTACTGGAGTAGAAAGATCTTTTACATCTAGGGATCTCTACAGTGTGGGGGTGGGATTTAGCAGCCTGTCGGGTTTGTTGAGGGTGTTCACGTCATGGGGGCACAAGTGCTTGCAGTTCGTCAGAGCATTCACCATTATAATACTTGTAGAACAAGCAGAGGAATATTTCGTCGATGGGACAGAGGCTGAAGCTTAGATGCCAGTTCAGGGCCTATTAGATTTGCGACTCTCTTTTGAACCTTGTCTAGGAGCGAGAGACTAGTAGCAGATGCGCCAGCCCAAATATGACAGCAATACTCCATACATGGGCGAATGGTGGCCTTATAGAGGTACAGGATATTTTGGGGTGTTAGTAGTTTTCTAGCACGGTAGAGAGAGCCTACCTTACTTGCAGCGGTCCTGGCAATGCCTTCAATGTAATTGTTCTAACTCATGTTTCCTGTGAACATTAGGCCAAGGAGTTTGAAAGATGTACTCTCAGATAAAGATTCATTGGCCATTGCTATTGGTGGTAGAGAAGGTTTCTTGTAATTATTGAAGAAAACCAGTTTAGTCTTGGCAGCATTGAATGTGGCCATCCATTTTTGTCCCCATTCCACTACAGATTGGAGGTCATCCTCTAGTGTTTTTGCCATTTCTTTAGATATGTGTTCATTTGTTTTCCTGTTATGCCTGTTATAGAGTGTAGTGTCATCAGCATATATACCCATCTCAGAGGCAATTTTGTCGGGGAAGTCATTTATGAATATCAGGAACAGTAGAGATCCAAAGATAGACTCCTGGGGCACTCCCGCATTTATATCATATTGTATAGATGTACGACCATTGAGGACAACCTGGATTTTTCTCTTATCTAAGAAGGATTTAATTATGTTGAGTATTCTACCAGTGATACCGTATGATCTAATTTTCCTGAGGAGACCCTCATGCCATACCCTGTCAAAAGCCTTAGATATATCTAGAGCTACTGCTCTGCCCTCCCCCACTTTGTCCAGTGAATGGTATATACATTCAGAGATTACAGTTAGGATGTCTGCTGTGGAATGGGCTTGTCTAAATCCATATTGTTTGTCAGTCAGAAGTTTAGCATCTGTAAGGTGACGGACTAGAGCATGGTTAATTAAGGTCTCAAATATTTTGGCAAAAAGTGGGAGGAGGCTAATGGGACGATAATTTGATGAGTCCGTTCTTTCGCCAGAATTCTTGAATACTGGTACCACAGAAGCAGTTTTCCAACAGCCCGGAAAGCAAGATTCATTAAGGCATTTGTTGTAGAGTTTGGAGAGAACTGGAGCTACTTCGGCTGAGCACTTTTTTAATAGCACAGCTGGGATGAGATCAGGTCCACATGCTTTTGAAGTGTCAAGGTTTTTTATGATAGCATGCATCTGAGCAGGGGTGATTTTCAGATCGTCTGCGGTATGCATGCTGCCTTTGAGCAATGGCAGTTGTGCAAGTCGAAATAAACCATTGGGGAGAGTGGGGCTTGCTATAAAATTTCCGCATGGAACATGCGCTTTGATTTTTGATTTAAGATTTGAACTATTCAGTGGTCTTAATTGTGCATGGGGCATCTCTGATAAGATCTTTGATGGCTTCTCAGTCAGCCTTTTTATAATATCTTGTTATTTTGAGCACCGGCTCCTCAGTTTTGGGTCTAGAGTTTAGGGCGATTTCAACCATTATCACTTCATGATCAGCATTCCCAAGTGGGCTGTCGGCATTCGTTATACAATCATTGGGAACTGTGATCAAAAACATGCGTGTTGTTCTTCCTGGTCAGGGAAACGTAACAATATGTGACAGGGAGTGAGATATAGAGAAGCTATCAGTTGTGCTGCCCGCTGCATCTGTGTGAGTAGAGAATCCAAGCCAGTTTTTGTGGTGGACATTAAAGTCACCTAATACATGTGCTAGTGTCGAGGGAGAGTGCTGTGTCTATGCTGTCAGAGACTTTGTTTATTATAGTGCAGTCCTAGATCGAAGGAGAGCGGTAGAGAAAGTAAAAGTAGCTAATGTTGTGTTGCATGTTTAGTCTAAAGCGCATAAAGGCTTGATCATCCGTTTCTCTAGTCAAGGAAAGGGTATTACGAATGTAAACTCCAAGTCCGTGCATATGTCTGTCAGAGTCCTTACGGCAGAGTGGGAGATATCCAGGCATATTAAAGTAGTTAGAGGGGATGAAGGAGTGTAGGTTAGTCTCACTTAGTGCTAATATATCCAGGGTATTTGTTAGGAGAAATGCTTCAACATCAGCTTAATTAGTTCTAAGCCCACGGATATTTGTGAATGCAAGCCTTAAAGGAGGAGGCAAGTTAGATTTGTTTGACTCTACACCTGGTTTAAGCTTAT
Source organism: Euprymna scolopes (assembly GCF_053919585.1). Lineage (NCBI taxonomy): Eukaryota > Metazoa > Mollusca > Cephalopoda > Sepiida > Sepiolidae > Euprymna > Euprymna scolopes. The sequence goes on from NC_136483.1 coordinate 193,579,029, forward strand.
TTTTAGATTGTACTGTCGTCATATTTTTTAAAGTTTAGGTAAGGGGGAGCTGAACAAGAGGTTATGCAGAGCATCAGACATGCATCACAAGTAGACCATCAGCTGACCTTTCTTCAACAAGGCTCCTATCGCTCTTGGGATTTGTACACAACTGGCCAACTAGTAGATAGTCTGCAACAAAAAAAGAAAACCAGTTTTCATCAAACTTAAATGGAATCATGAAATCTTTTCTATGGCGACAATTTTATTGTTCCACCCTGTATTTCTCCATTTCAACTTTACAAATATAGAAACAAGAACAAATAAATATTGAGTGAATCTGTTCAATCAACGCAATTAATGATCAAAATGTTGGTAGTCTTGCAATATAATTAACAGCCGAGAAATCTAAGAAAATTAAAAAAAATATCTATATAACCAATAACTTTTAACAAACACATTAAGATTTAATCAATTTAAAATTGCATCATCCGTGAAACAAACTGTTGAAATTTTACTTCTCATGAAAACTGCTTATTTAATGTGGTTTATACACTGGAGCAAAGAATGTTAAATATTTGGATAACATTAATTTTAGAGGAATTCTAAAAAATGCCGCTCAATATTATTTCCAAACTAAATAAACTACTATACTTATTTGTGGGTGAGATACAAAAGCTGTGTGTTATAATTTGCTAAAAAACAAAAATTATCGTCTGATTTTTTTAAAGCCATTTTCAACATGATGAATATTCCTTGTTTGCATTTTTGACAATATAAAATTTGGTGCAACTGCACTATAATACCGAAATTCAAAATTTTTAATATTACATTTCAAGGCAAACCAATGGTCTCTACTTAGTTACAGTAATGAATATATCGAAAAATTATGAAAGATGATAAGATAGAAAAAAAGTTATTCAAGAAAACATTTTTTGATGAAAATTAGCAAAAATAAGATGTTTCATTTTCTGAAGAGTTTCTAGAGTAGGTAAAAAGCATGTAACTATTGCCATTTTTAAAAATTGTTTTTTTTTTTTTTAGTTACTTTCCTTGTTTATGTCATGTTTTCTCAAAGAAATATGGTGACGTTTTTTTATGATAAAGATTGAAAATGTGTTTTTTTTTAATAATGGGGTAATAACTCCATTTTATTTCAGTATTTAATTTGTGTATTTCTGTGTTATTTTCTTTTTTTTTTTTTTTTTTCTCGTACATAAATGGTTATTTATCTACCGAGTTGATTGCAAAAATAGATTACGAATTGTACTCATTTTTAGTTCGTGAGAGGGGAATCTATCACCATACTTTCCCTTAAACACATCTGTTGGACTTTTATTAAGTAGAATACTTAATAATTTTTTTTTTTTTTTTTTTTTTTTTTTTTAATGGAGAGTAGAAAACGCATTGTGGATGCGTTATCGGCAGCTCCTGTTACTCTCGCTTCTTCTTATTTGTCCCTCAGTCCTCATTTTTTAATGAGTGATTTTTCTGACAAAGGGAGAAGAAAAAGCTGTTTTCTAGGTTGGCAGTATTTTGTGTGAACAGTTGGCAGAGATGGCGGAAATTTTCTGTTTCTATGTCTATCCTTGTAGCCATGTCACTAGTAAGGGTGCTGGAGGTAAACGTTTTGTCTGGGCTGACGTTATCCGCCTGATAGTCAGGGACCCGAACCTTGGATTAACCACTAAGGAGGCTGTCCTATCAGCAGGTGCAAAGTACTGGGGCTGCTGTATTGCCATTTGGTGAATGGATTCTGGACCATGCAGTAGCTTCTGGTGGGGCTTCTCGATGCCATACTAGTGGGTAATTGTTACGGCTTTACCTTATCATTAGCTACAAATAAAAAAAAAAAATTCTTCATTTCTTTTTCTCTCTTAGTTTCCCCTCTCTGTCCTGCTCTAAGCAAATCTGACGACCTAGTCCACAAATTTCAAAATTTCATCATGACAAGTTTCAAGAAAAAATACACGATTAAACCCGGTTCTCCAACTTCCAACGTAGACCCCTACTACCATGTCTCCTTCTCCAACATCAGGGATCTACGTTCTAACCTTCCAGAGGTTGAAACCCAATTACAGGAGACTAAACCAGACCTTTTATTTTTAAGTGAAACTGGCATTGGACAGGCTATTTCCCTAGAAGAGTTCGCAATTAAAGGATACTCTAACTTAACTTCTAAATCTGACCCCCAAGATAGCCATGAGCATGGAATATGTGCCTATATTAAAGATAGCTTTCCATGTGGTAGGGACATCTCCAGGGAAGATCCTAACTTACCCTATATGTGCTTCCGGGTTGCTTTAGCTCACACTACGGCATTTTTATTTACTCTCTATCGCCCCCACAACAGTGGAGCTACTATCTTTAAAAGCATATCTGAGAAAATTGACCAAGTCCTATCTGCTTATCCTTCAGCTAACATTCACGTATGTGGAGACTTCAATGTTCACAACGTCGAATGGTTGACCCACTCAAACAAGACCGATGATGAAGGGAGGTTCTGTCATGATTTCTCCATTGCCTATGACCTCACTCAGATTGTTCAGGAACCCACCCGTGTGCCCGACAATAACGGCCAGTATGCGAGCCTACTAGACCTTTTTCTCACAACTTGCCCTGAACTATGTTCAGTTTCTGTTCTGTCGCCTCTTGGATCTTCCGACCACTCTGTTGTATCAATTAAGATAAAATTGAAATGTAATAAGTCCCCAGACGTACCTCTCCATCGTACAGTATATCGATACACTAAGGCTGACTGGGATAGCTTCCGTACATTTATAACTGATCTACCTCTGCATTCCATATTTAAAAAGGATGTGTCCTCTATAGTATTAGACCTGACTGAATGGTTAATTGTAGGTATTGACCGTTTCATACCTCGAAAAAGTTTCAGCAAAACCCTAACAGCCAGCCATGGTTCTCTCCAGAATGTGCTGCTGCCATTGCGCACAGAAATCACTTTTTCCACTGTTTCCAACGTAATAGATGTATGGAAACTAAAGCCGCTTTCAGGACTGCCAGCAACCATTGTAAGAAAGTAATAAAGAGCGCAAGATGGTTGTATGCTCAATCTGTTAAGTCCAAAGTAGCTGAGCAGCGGCTTGATTCCCACCAGTTTTGGCAAATAGCAAACAGAATTCTGAACAGAAGCGTGTGCTCCATCTCAACTATCATCAATGGACCTGAGGTAATCTCGTCAGCATCAGACAAAGCCAAACTTTTTGTCAAGAACTTTGCAGCTAATTCTACCTTTTGCGATCAAGGTCGCCAACCCCCAATATTTCCTCCTGTATCTGAAAACACACTATGTGATATACGTATATCTGTACGTGATGTTGCCAAGCTAATCAAAAACCTTGATTCCAGTAAAGCAACTGGCCCGGATGGTATTCCAATTATAGTACTCAAAAAACTTCAACCTGAACTAGCGCCCATACTTACAAAACTATTTAAACGTTGTCTTAAGGAGAATAGTTTCCCATCTCCCTGGAAAATTTCATCAGTATGCCCTGTATTTAAGAATTCTGGTGATCGCTCATCCCCCTCTCAGTACAGGCCAATAAGTCTCCTGTGCGTTATGAGTAAGTTGCTGGAATCTGTGTTAAATAGAGAAGTAATCAACCATCTCAACAAAAATAACCTTCTTAGTGACACTCAATATGGTTTCCGTTCTGCTAGATCTACAGCAGATGTGCTTACAGTTATATCGCATAGGATTAGCAAATCTCTCGACGGAGGCAACCTTTCTAGGGCAATTGCTCTTGACATATCTAAGGCCTTTGATAGGGTATGGCATAAAGGTTTACTTCATAAGATCTCTAGCTATGGTATAGCTGGAAATGTCTTCTCAGTTATTAAATCATTTCTTTCTGATAGGTTCATAAGAGTAGTAGTTGAGGGGCAAAAACCAGAAGCCCACAGTATTAATGCCGGTGTCCCTCAGGGGTCCATCCTGGGCTCAACTCTTTTCCTGATCTACATTAATGATCTTCCAAATCACATCCTTACATCATTTGTAGACATTTATGCTGATGACACTACCATTTATGGTAGCACATCTAAGACAGTAAACGACCAAGTTCTCTCCAATTCTCTCTCCTCTGATCTTGAGCATGTAGTACAATGGGGAAAGGAGTGGCTGGTTACTTTTAATGCATCTAAAACCAAGCTTCTCTCTTTACATCATCAACATTCTGATCCCCATCTGGCATCAATTGAAATGAATGGCTCTCGTCTTCAGGAGGCCTCAAGTTTTGACAAGCTTCTGGGCTTGACCATTACTCCTGATCTTAAATGGAACACGTACATCAAATCTGTTGCCAAGGCCGCTGGAAAAATGGTGGGATCTTTCTATCGATCCAGTAGATATCTCACTGCTGATGCAATTCTCTATCTATATAAGAGCCAGGTATGTCCAAGGATGGAATACTGTTGCCACATCTGGGCAGGAGCTGCTAAAAAGGACTTGTCCTGCCTTGATAGAGTTCAAAATAGACTTCGTAGCCTCGTAGAAGATGTCCTTTTCTCTTCCTTGCAACCTCTATCTCACAGAAGAGATGTTGCGAGTTTGTCTCTGATGTATCGTTATTTTCATGGAAAGTGTTAGACTGAGCTTCAATCTATGGTCCCCCCTCGCCAAACTTTCACAAGAAACACTCGTCTAGCTGTAAACACTATCAATAATTCCCCCCACTCTTTATCTGTGCCTAAACCTAAACGTAGATTCCATGAACAAAGCTTTTTTATTAGAACTGCACGCCTGTGGAATTGTCTTCCGTTTTCCTGCTTTCCGGCTGACTACAATATGGTTGTCTTCAAGTCTAACGTAAATAAGTTCTTGATGAGCCGTTCCATATAAGTTATCAAATTTAACAAATTTTCATTACTAATGATTATTATATTGTCCAATTTCTACTGTACACTCTTTAACCCTTATCCTTGAGTGGCCTCTTGGCCTTGATAATGTGTTGATACCTATGAAAAAAAAAGAAAAAGAAAAAGTCCAATGTGAACAAGTTCTAATTGAATCGTCCCCCTAAGTAATCCAAGTTACAAAATTCCCACTGTTTACTATGCTAAAATCACAATGACTAATGTATACCTATTAACCCTTATCCTCGAGTGGCCTCTGGGCCTTGATAAGTGGTAACACCCATGTAAAAAAAAAAAAAAAAAAAAAAATACTTAGTACTTCTGACATGCCAATTAAGTAGATATTGCTTATAGTCTAAATTGACATAAAAAGTTAGTAAATACCATCGTCTTTTATTTATTTATTTTTTTTTATATAATTTTTTTTTTTTTTTTTTTGTAAATTTCGCTATTATAGTATAGTTTGACGTAAAATATTATAGTGATGCATTTTGGTTGAATATTTTTTTTTCTGACACCAAAAATATTTTTACTTAAACGTTTGAGGCAATTTTTTTTCTTTTTTTTCATAAATTGGTAATTTTATATTTTAAAAAAGAATAGTTAACCATAATGCACCAGTAAGGATTTTATAGCAACAAAGTGTAAGCAAAACACTTCATGTAAAAAAAAAAAAAAAAAAAAATAAATGGTAAAATGGCCTTGTAAATTACTAATGATTTTTTTTTAATGTTACATGTAGTTTTTATTAATTAAAAGCAAATATAGTGTTTTTCTTTTTCTAATGATTTTTTAAATAATCTCGAGAGGGATTTTTTATAATTCCTTTAAAATCAATGTTAACCAAGTATTAATTTTTTTGTTGTTCAAAATGTGAAGTGTTTATAAAATTAAAGCATTTGTTACTCCTTTTTCCATTTCTTTCCAAATCAAATTACTTGCAAACTAGTTGCCATATTTGTCGATAGATAAATTTCTTTACTGCATGTAAAATGTCCGCATCTGCTTTTAAATGACAATGTAAGATGAAATTAAAAAAAATTTTTTTTTTTATAATGCAAGGGTGGGAGATATTGTGTTTCAGCAATGCAGTTAACGCAGTACGAGTTGAATCCAACTTGCTTGTGTCGAGTTGAGTGAAAAGGGGTCAAAAAAGGTTACCGGTGACAATAATCAGACTTGTTAACCCGACGGGTCAGTGAATGATTGCTCTGAGAGATTGACATGTGCCAGAGATCACGGGTGCATTCTAGAGTGCAAACCAGTTAACAGGGTGTTACCGCCCCACACATACACCTTAAAATATATAGCGATATGCATGTTTTTCTCGGGTAGTTTACAGGTAGAGGAATTAGTCAGACAGCCAAAAACTTCTTTAGTCAGAACGAGAGACTCTTGATTCAAGATGAGAAAACGGAAAAAGAAAATAGATCTGAATTGATTCAGCGATGCAAGGCTTCCCAGGTAACGTGGAAAAATCCAGCATAAAGATTGCTCCAAGCAATAAAATCAAGTATGTTTGGGAACAGGCATGGATCATCGTGAGGGGTCACTGACTAAGAAGGAAGAAAAAGGTATGTGTTTTAAGATCTTCTTATATGTCACACACACACACACACACACAAAAACTGACGATCACGGCCATGTCGTAACTATATAGACACCTGACAAGAATATATATATATGGACCCAAACATCCAACATATCTTATTAATTTTAATTTGATAAACAATCACCTTGTTTACATTTCTGCTTCATCACAATGTCTCATTTAATATTCATATTTTAGAATTTGTGAAGTTTTTATTATGAATTACTTTAAAAAAAAGAATTAAGAAAGCATTGAAAAAAAAATTCAAAATTATTTGAAAATAACAAAGACAAAAATATAAAAATAACAAAAACAAAAATATAAAAAAATAACAAAGACAAAAATATAAAAATAACAAAAACAAAAAAATAACAAAAACAAAAATATAAAAATTGTAAGAAATCATAGTTCTTTTGTTTTATAAATTCAATCTGATTTTTTGTCAGATAAAATAACTTCTCGTCCCATTACCGTAATGTTGCATCTGTGTTTGTTTTATGAATATTTTGATAGAATGTGCTCTGATGACCTCGTTGCACTTATGCCCCCTCAACATACATATCCCTGGCAAACCCGCTTAGCAACAAAATCACACCTCTTCACTGTTGAGGTCCCTAAATGCCAAAAAGCTTTCTACTATTAATAGTTTCTTCCCTCGAACAGCTAGACTTTGGAATTTCCTTTCTGCTACCTGATACCCTGACTATACTGATACGCAGAAGTTTAAATGTAACGTAAACCAACATCTTGTTAATCTTTCCTAGGCATGCTCCCAAATAGTAGCCCCTTATGTCCAAATGGCAAATGTTTTGGGTGAACATTAGTAAAAAAAAAAAAAAATCACTTTTTATGATTCTTTGGATTTTTTCATTAGATTTTTCTATTTGCATAAATTTCTGATATGCAAGTCAAATTGGATTTAATTTTGAGCCCATACACAAGTAGTTCAATCAACTTACAACTGTCTTTTCAAATTTTTTCATCAATAGGTTATTTGATTTTCTTTCTGAACTCATCATTTCAGAGGTCTTCATTAACAAAGTGACAAGAATTATCAAAGTGTTGCACAGAAAACAAACCCCCCAAAATCCATGCCATCATTAGCGTATGAGTTGTTTTTTAAGATATCAATCCTCAGCAAGTACAATAAATACAGTTCTGACTTTAGATCATGCAAACTTGTTGTGTAGAAAATTAATATTCAGGTTTTTTGTGAAAACAAACCAGTAAATTTTAGATTTTCAAATTGAATGAGTTCAGAATTAATTTTTAACAATAAACTGCAAAGAATTATAACCTCATCTGATTAAATCACTGAAAAATTTGACTTAATTGAATTATCGTTCCTGGCAATTTATTGTTAAAGATGATGGCCTAGCTCTTGTTCAACGATTAGGTAAAAAATGATACAGTGATGAAAAAAAATGAATACGTATAAACGTTAGAAAACTTATCAGAAAAAAATAAACAATTACCATCCACCTAATCATGGTTTAATTCACAATAACATTTTTGTAATTTAATTTCTTTACTATTCATTAAAATATTTATTATTCATTTAAATAAATATATTATTTATTATTCATTTAAATATATTATTTACTATTCATTTAAATAAATTATTTATTATTTATTTAAATAAATATATTATTTATTATTCATTTATATATATTTATATATATTATTTACTATTCATTAAAATATATTATTCATTTAAATAAATATATTTTATATATGTAAATATTATTTAAATAAATATTATTTACTATTCATTTAAATAAATATATTTACTATTCATTAAAATATATTATTTATTATTCATTTAAATAAATATTTTTTATATATATATAAATATTATTTATTTAAATAAATATTTACTATTCATTTAAATAAATATATTAAAAATAGGTAATGTACAAATTAAGGATTAAACATTTAAATTTTCTTTCTTTTTTTCTATTTTTGTTTACTGTAACTTTTGATGTTGAATTTATTTGATTTATTTCAAACATTATTATATTATTTAACTTGCAATGATTGTTAAAGTTAACAAATGATTGGTTCATTTAAATAGGCTCTCTTTATTTATGTATTCACGTTTTGGAGTTGTAGCCAGATACAAATGTAGATAAACGTTCCTTGGTTAATATGGGTGGATGATATGAAATTTGCAGTTGAAAAGTGAAAAGTATTCATTTCAGCTCTTTCAGTTTTTTTGGGTTTTTTTTAAGGTTAAGATCGCAAGAGTAGATTGAGCAATTCTATCACTATCTGAAAATCTAGCTTTTCTATGCCAAATGAAAACACAGAAATGGCATTAGGCTTAGAGAAGGGCATGAAGAAATTACCTTCTTCAACATCCTACGAATGAGTGTGCAAAACAATAACCGTGAGCAAAATTTTTAGAACTTGCAATATTTGTTTTTTTTTTATTTGTTAAAATTTATATTGATCTAAAATTTTACAAAAGTGATGAAAAATAAACAAAAAAAAAAAAAATTAAATTTGAATTATTGCCTTAATTAAATGTCTTCAAAATAAATTTGTCCAACTTGAGGTTGTGCAGTTTGAAGGTTGTGAGGAAGGTTCAGAGAAATTGAGTTTTTTGAAAAAGAAAAAGTCGTATTGACCGATTCTGTGTCCAAGCAACTTGATGAATATGTAAATTAGGGATAAAAAAAGAAACAGGTGGTGTTGGTATTTTTATTATAGAGAAATGAGTAAAGTGATGGACATTAATCATCTCATGCTGCGGAAGTTGATGTTTTGTAAAACAACGTTTTTTCACAGCTGCATCTGTTTATGCACCATAATGTGACTTTAATTGAAAGATTAGTTTTATGACTGGTTTTATTGCAGTAACTAATAACGTTGATGAGAAGGAAGTTCTTGTGGCAGATTTGGTCATGATGGAAAAGCCATCCGGTAGTTTGGAAAGTGTTCTCATGGTAAAAAGAATATAGAGGAGGAAAGAATCTTGGAATCTGGTCTCACTATGAACAGGTTGGTTGTAAATACTGTTTTTAAAAAAAAGAAAAAGAAAGCTATCTTATTGCATATATGCATCTGGAATGCAAAGACTCAAGTTAGTAAATAAAACAGACAGAAAATCCTTGAGTGATTACTAGGGCTAGGACAACAGCATATTCTTTTCATTGTTTTGACCCTTGAGTGTGTATCCATTAATATCTTATACGCTTTTATATAGAGTGATGTGGTTCTCAGTTGATTAACTGTGTTGGACATATACTCGAGAGTTAAAACAATGAAAAGAATATGCTGTGGTCATAGCCCTAGTGATTACAAACCCACATAATAAAATATGGTTGACGAAAGCTAGAGAGTGGCTTATAATTAAAACTAAAAATCAGAATTTTTCGCTTGAATCCGCTTCTCCAGTTTGAAACCTAAGGTACCATGTTCATCTGAACTTTTGTAACATTATAAATGTTACGCTCTTATTATGAAATGATTGAGCACTATTAGATTTCTTTTTACTCAGCTGAACCACAAATTACATCTATAGCAACTATATTGCATTTAGAAAAAGCAACCAAAATTAGAAAATTGAAGTTTCTCTGCTCCTACTCTCTACTATTCCTTACATTCACGTTTCTTGTTCATCTTGGATGTGCTATTTTCATTGGCAGTCACTTTTTCCTTCGCCATTGACACAATTCTACGCATTTATGTAGTTCGTTGGAGTCACACATCCAGGTGTTAATGCAACTATGCATCTGCAAATTGCATCACTCTGGCAACATCCTGGCATCTCAAATTTTTATCTACAAAAATCACTTATTCAACGAAATTACCATCAGCTGTTAATTAGAGGCTTGAGATCCAGATCTCATATTGAAAAGTTAATTAGATAACATCAATTTAAAGTTATTTATATAAATTTTTCAATATTTGGAGTTTTTTTTATTTTCAGAATTTTTTTTTATTTTGTAAAAAAAAAAAAACCTGATTCATGAATTAAAATGTAAATATACCAAAGTTATGTTCAAAAAAACACCTAACAATTTGCATCATTTTTTTTTTTTTTCTTATATAATCTCGTGCTGGAATAAAATCTATAAAAACGAAAATGTTCTTTTTTTTTTATATATTTTGCTGAAAGCATTGGTAAATCAATTTCGCTTTGTGTGACAGGATTTTATAACAAAACCTAATTTGTCAAAATATGCTATATTTTTTAAGCAAATAAATAATTCAAAATGTAATATCTGTTCTGAAATTACACTATCTTTTCTGTCCTTAGTCAGTGAAATTGAAATTCTCTTAAATTAAGGCAATTTAAAATTCTGAGTTAACGCAAATTTGGAATAGGGAAATTTGGTAACATCTTTGAAAATATTACTTCACGAATTTAATTTGAAAATTTATTCAAAATTCGTGCTAGCCATACACCCCATGATCAATACAGATCAATAAGTCTCCTGTGTGTCAGGAGTGAGTTAAATAAAGTAGTCAACCACCTCAGCAAAAATAGCCTCCTCAGTGACATGCAATATGATTTTCGTTCTGCTAGATCTACAGCAGATGTGCTAACAGTTATGTCTCATAGGATTAGCGAATCCCTCAACAGAGGCTTCCTTTCTAGGGCAATTTCCCTTGACATATCAAAGGCTTTTGATAGGGCACGGCATAAAGATCTATTCCACAAGATCTCCAGCTATGGTATAGCTGGAAATGTCTTCTCATTTCTCTCTGATATTAGGTTGGTGCAAAAATAATGTCGTTTTTTGACATTCAACTTCAAAAAATCATAACTCCTTTCATAATACACTTTATTAATCGAAATAACCATTAGAATCAACATATTTTTGACGAGAAATAAGTTTATTTATCCCATTAGTATAGAAATCCAGACTTCTGGAAACGATGAAGTCATTGAAGGCTGATTCAGCATCATCTCTACTTTTGAAGCATTTTTCATGCAGGAAATTGTCGAGATGCTTGAAAAAGTGATAATCGGTGGGCAAGAGGTTCAGTGATTATGGCGGATGAGGCAGAGTTTCGTAGCCCAATTCGTTCAGCTTCTGCAAGGTCAGTTGAGCAACATGTGGGCAAGCGTTGTCATGAAGGAGAATTGATCTCTTCATATTGACCAATCTGAAGCACATACATTGGAGTTTCTGGTTCATTTTGTCATTTTGTCGGCAGTACTTCTCCTCCGTAATCATTTTGCTTGGATTCTAGAAACTGTGATGGATGAGACTGATCGCAAACCACTAGTCACCATAACCTTTTTTGGTGCAATTTCGACTTCAGGAAGTGTTGTAGAGCTTCTCCAGCATCCAACCACTGTGCCGACCATTGCCGGTTGTCGTAGATGATCCACTTCTCATCACACATCATAATCTGCTTGAGAAATGGATTGTTTTTGTTGTGCAGAAGGATCATAGAATACGTCTCAAAATGACGATTTGTATGATTATCATTGAATTCATGCGGCACCCATTCATCCTACTTTTTTGACTTCCCTATTTGCTTTAAATGGCGAATGACTGTTGAATGGTCAACCTCGAGTTCAACAGCAACTTCTCGTGTGGTTTTGCAAGGATCGGCTTCAATTAAGGCTTTCAAATGTTCAATATCAACTGCAGTTAACTGGCCGCGACCATCTTCATCTTCGAGGCTCTCATCACCATTGCAAAATTTCTGGAACAAGCATTGTGCCACACATTCGTTAGTAGTTCCTGGGTCAAACGCATCATTGATAACACAAGTTGTCTTGGCAGCTTTTCAGGCTAGTTTAAACTGGAACAAGAAAATTGTACAGATTTGAACTTTGTCTATGCTGTTGAAAAGTCTGCAAAAAAATGAATGAAAAGAACAGTACGAATAACATGATTTGATAGAGTGAAAAACATGCTTCAAAATGATATACAACATAGCTATATATCAATGAGTTCATTCAGAAATCATATATAAAAGTAACATATGTGAGAAAACGATATTGTTTTTGCACCAACCTAATAGGTTCATAAGAGTAGTGGTTGATGGTCAGAAATCAGAAGCTCACATTATTAATGCTGGAGTCCCTTAAGGGTCCATCTTGGGCCCAAATCTCTTCCTGGCCTACATCAATGATCTCCCAAATCATATCCTAAGATCATTCGTAGACATTTTTGCTGATACACTTCCATCTATTGCAATACTTCAAAGGCTATAAATGACTCTCTGATCTCTCTCCTCTGATCTTGAACATGTGGTGCAATGGAGAGAGAGGTGGCTGGTTAATTTGAATGCATCTAAAACTAAACTTCTATCTTTACATCATCAATGCTCTGATCCCTGTCTGGCATCAATTGAATGGCTCTTATCTTGAGGAGGCTCCATGTTTTGACAAGCTTCTAGGTCTAACTTTTACTCCTGATCTGAAATGGAACACGTACATTAAAAACCATTGCCGAGGTTGCTAGAAAAATGGTGGGATCATTCTACTGCTCCAGAATGGAATACTGTTGCCACATCTGGGCAGAAACTGCTAGAAGCAGCTTATCCTGCCTTCAGAGTTCAAAATAGACTTTTTAGGTTAGTGGAGGATGCCTTTTTCTCTTCCCTGTAATCACTTTCCCACAGAAGATATGTTGTGAGCCTGTCTCTGCTTTACCGTTATTTTCATGGTAAGTGCTCATCTGAGCTCCAATCTATGGCCCCTCCTTGACAAACTTTCACAAAAACACTTGTCTAGCTGAAAACACTATCAATGATTTCCCCCACTCTTTATCTGTGCCTAAACCTAAACATAGATTCCATGAACAAAGCTTTTTTCTTAGAACTGCACTCCTGTGGAACTCTCTTCCGTTTCCCTGCTTTTTAGCTGACTACACTATGGTCGTCTTCAAGTCCAACGTAAACAACTTCTTGATGAGCTGTCCCCTTAAGTAATTCAATTTACCAAATTTCCACTACTGACGATGACTATGATAATGTCCCATTGACTACTGTACAGGCATTAACCTTTATCCTTGAGTGACCTCTGGACCTTCATAGGTGGTGACTCCTTTGTAAAAAAAAAAAGTCCCACATTGATTCAAACTTTATGGCAACTATCAACAACATTGGACATGTACTTTTCTCTCTTCACGATTAATTACCAACAAAATGAAAAAAGATAAACAGTAAGTTTTCTATGATTAAGTTGTTTTAACAACAAAAGTCACAGAAAAATTGGAAAAAAATTTACATGATTTTAATCACTTAAAAAATTATATAACACTAGCAGGATCTACGGAAATTCCACAGTGGCAGTAGAAATAATTGATTTTTTTCAATGAAAGTTTTAAAATAAAGCAGTATTGTTGTTTCCTTTAGGGTGACACTTTTATCATTCCACCTTATATATTTTTCTCAAGTGACAGCTTGTGCGTTTGAGTTTTATGCTGTTATCATGAAAGATCCAATTAAAAAAAGAACAAAAAAATCTCTGAGACACGACGCCATTGTTGGTTAATTATTTAACATTGAAAGACAAGTGATATTCAGAAATACAAAACGAAGGAAGCATGTTCATCCACAATGTTTATACTGACAACAAAAAGATTGGGTTTCATTATTGTGTTATACCCCGTTATTTACTAGCACCAAAATGTTAAAATGAAGATTTTTTATTAGCTTAAAATTTTGGACCAAGCAGGAAATAAGGACCCCAGCCAGCTTTACTTAGAAAAGAACAAATTTAACCTTCACCTTGATACATTCAAGCGATTTTCGTAACCAAGAGTGTGATTTTTTTTTATATATTTACACAACCGTAATTAATCTTTGGATTGCTATTTTTATTTAAAAAATAAATAAATAAAAATAAATAAATAATAATAACTTTTTGTAATAAAACTATTTAAACCAAAATTTGGATTGATATTTTTACCATATTGTAGTACTAGCGAGGGGTGCCCAGGCTTGCCCGATCATAAATATGCTTAAATATATTTTAATTCATTCAAATTTCCTATTTATTATTACAGAGACAATTTTCTATTGATTATTATATTGTACCCAACATATAGTACTGATTTCAAAAGTAAAAAATATTACTTGGGTGCCATCAGCTAGAATCAAAACCAAAGCATTTAGCGTTCAAGCCATATTCCATGCTGTTTGAGTTATCGACAGATAAATAACAAAGGTTTAAAATTAAACCACTTAATTTTACTCATTATGAACCATCCTCGATGTATGCTTACCTAGGATTATGACAAGAGAATATTCTTTTCATTGTTTTGACTCTCAAGTATATATCCGACACAGTTAATCAATTAAGAACCACATCACTCTATATAAAAGCATATAAGATATTAATTGATATATACTCGAGACTCAAAATAATGAAAAGAATATTTTCTTGTCATAACCTTAATGATTACTATTTCATGTTAATTTCAATGTTATGTGACCAGTAGTGTGAGAGTTCAACTAAACGGTTAAATATTTTCACACACACGCACACACACACGCACGCACACACACACATCTACTGTTTTATTTATATAGAAAATGTAAACATTCTTTTAGTGTCTTACATACACAGTCAGCACTTCAGCTCTTGCAAGAGGAAGTAAAAGATAGGACATATACTCACTTTGACCTCAAATCTCACCCTGAAGTTTTGTTTCAATTTCCTTTCTCGTGTGGACATAACAGAATTTTTTTTTTAACACAGTCTTCATATCGGCTAACTTTTAAATATAAACAATAACATGTTTTGATAATGTGGAAACACTATGACCTAGAAAAGAAAATAGCTGTTGAGTTTGAATTTTATGTAAAAAAACGAGACTTTTTCCCCCCCTTCTTACTTATATGAATGAATATGGAGAGATTTTGGACGAAATAAAATTTTTGAGATGCTATGTTGCATTATATGCAATTATTTGTTTGAATATATTTTCCCATGTGATGCAAATTTTAGTTATACTTTGGTTGCAGACTGAAATTTTGGATAATTGTTACACTAGAATTTTTTTTTAAATAAAGTTGATTATAAAGATTTAAATTTTCTTTTATAATAAAATAGTTTCTAAAACAAAAATTTTCAAATTTTTTGTTTTTTGCATTTAAACTTTTGCATATTAGTACAATCAGGGAAGCAGGAAACAGGGAGGAGATTCCAAAGTCTAACAGTTCAAGGAAAGAAACTATTAGAGTAGAATGCTTTCCAGAGTCTGGGGATCTCAACACTGAAGGGGTGAGATTTTGCTGTTTGTCATGCTAGTTGAAAGTATGTATCTCGAGAGGACACAAGTGTTATAAGATCATCAAAGGGCATTCTATGAAAGAACTTGCAAAACAGGCACAGGGATGTGACATTGCGGTGATGGGATAGGCGTTGGATCTTGGCCAATAGGCAGAACCTATTAGATTTGAGAGATTTTTGGGCCCTGTAAGAGGGAGAGACTCGTGGCAGATGCATCAGTTCAAATGTGGCAACAATACTCCATGCATGGGCGAATTGTGGCCTTGTAAAAATATAAGATGCTCTATGGTGCAAGGAATTTTCTCACGCAATAGAGAAAGCAGCCTTGGCAATATTCTCAATGTATCTGTTCCAATTCTTGTTGCTTGTGAATGTTAAACCGAGGAATTTGAACAATAAGCTTTTAAGTAAGATGTTAAGTGTCATAGCAATCAGAATGTTTTTTGTAATTGCTTGCAACGAGTGTGGTATGACAATAAGCCTCAAGAAAACAAATATGGCTCAAGATGTCAGCAACATCCCCTGCATATACATTGGCGATCACACACTGGATGTGGTGAACAACTTCACCTATCACCTCCATTATTTCCAACAACCTCTCACTGGACGCTAAGCTAAACACCAGCAGCAACAGCTATGGCCCGCCTGACGAAGAGAGCGTGGAGTAACAACATGCTGACCATAAACACAAAGATGAGGATATATCAAGCCTATGTCCTCAGCATCTTACTCTACTGCAGTGAGACATGGGTCCTCTACAAGTGTCAAGAGCGCAGACTAAATGCCTTCCATCTGCGCAATCTAAGATCTTAGGCATTACATGGCAGGACCGCATTCCGAAAAAAGACATTCTTGCCAAAGCAAATCTTCCAAGGATGTTTTCCCTCCTCTCCCAAAAACGTCTGTGCTGGGGCACGTCGTTCGTATGCAGGATGGCCGAATCCCCAAAGACATCCTGTATGGCGAGCTCTTAGCTGCAGTAGACTAACCGGTAGACCACTCCTCAGATTTAAGAATGCATACAAAAGGGACTTAAAATCCGGTAAAATCAACCCTGTTGACCTTGAATTCTATGCAACGGACCGTGACTCCTAGAGAGTCAAAGTCCAGAAATGTCTCCAACTGAGCAAGGAGAGAAGAAATGAACAGTGGGAGAAGAGAGGCAGACGCAAAAGGACAGCATCAGCAGCAGCATCGGCAGACCATGACAGAGGGTATCCCTGCGGGAAGCGCAATAGAATCTGCCGCTCCTGCATCGGTCTGCTCAGTCACAGCAACAGTTGCCACCACTCATGACAACCTTTAGCCACGATTCTCCATCGTCTATCTAGACGGAAGGATGTCAACAGCAACATATGATTACAAGCCGAATAAACAAAAACTTTCCACAAGTTATGTTTTCTGATTATGAATAATACAAAAAAGCCTCAAAGCCTTCTTCCCAGGGACGTTGGAAGACTGCATTCAGAGTAACTTATCCTGCCTTGACAGAGTTCAAAACCGGTTTCGAAACCTAGTAAGAAACATCCTTTTCTCTTCCCTGCAACCTCTTTCCCACAGAAGAGACGTTACGAGTTTGTCTCTGCTCTATTGTTTCATCGCAGGTGCTCATTGGAACTTCAATCTATGGTCCTCCACCTGTAAAACTTTCATGAAAGCACTTGTCTAACTACAACTACTATCACAATTTCCTCCACCCTCTATCTGTGCCTAAATCTAAACACAAATTCCATGAATAAAGCTTCTTTCCTAGAACTGCCCACCTGTGGAAGTCTGTTCTGCTGGCCTGCTTTCCAGCTAACTACAATATGGTCATCTTCAAATTCGATGTAAATAAGTTCTTGTTGAGCCGTCCTCTTAAATAATCAAATTGCACCCAATTTTTCACCTCAAACAATCACACTAGGCTGCTGTCTCACTGTCCACCATACACTCATTAACTCTATCCTTGTGTGGCTTTCAGGCATTGATAAGAGATGACTCCCTTATAAAAAACTGGCCTGAGTGCCCAATGTTGCTGGGATGTGTCGAGGTGTGTGCAAGGGAGTTGGTTGGGCAACCAAAGCCCTAAAAAAAAATGAATTAAAATAAATCAAAATAGCAGTGAGTAGCTGTGCGAGCGCAAAATAAAATAATAATTAGGAGTAATACGCAGCCTTTAACCCATAACCTGCGAGAGAAAAAGGAGGTGAAAAAAAGCAAATGGTGTTATTAATATGCCTACCATGGTTGTGACGTCATGCCCATTCAAAATAACCTGTTTTATGCAACGTTGTTCATGCAAAGCCTTAAATGACGTGCAAAAATGTCGATGTAAAAAATGTCAACGTAAAAAAATGTTGCCGTAAAAAACGGCCCAGTTGACGGTGAAAGAATGAATATTTTTTGGCCAATTTTTGGATATTATTTGGTCGAGAGACTGAGCTTTCAAAGGATATCAATTTTGTCAGTGTTAGTTGTGTGTGTCAAAAATTCAAAAATTTTAGCGAGACATACAAACACACATACACATAAACAAGCATTTGTTTGCAACGCCGGGCACCCCTGCTAGTCTATTATATAAATATAGACTAGCAGGGGTGCCCGGTGTTGCCCTGAAGTTTGTAAGTGCAAAAGAAAAATAAGTTTTGGTAGGGAGGTAGGCTCGAACCTGAAGCCTTGAGGCGAAGGCGGGAAAAAAAGTGTGACACGTTACCGTGACGCTAAACGGGCAGAGAAGTGAGAATGATTGAAATTAAACAGTTAGAAAGACAGGTGGTTAAACAAGCGTCAACGTCTGGTTTTCTAGGTCAAACATCACGCCATAGTGAAATGAAATCACAGAATGAATTTTGTAACATAAAAGTCACTGAAATAAAAGATAGAGACGACCTCGTTTTGTAAATCGGAGATATTATAATCTAGAAGGTATATAAAAAGTTGTAAGAATTAGTGACCCTCTGAGTGATCCCCCCCCCCCTCCCAAAAAAAAGCCTTTGGCGGACATACAAAAAAATGCACACACACACATACACACACACACACACACACACACACACACACACACACACACACTCACACATTTTTGCTTTTATATAATAGATGTTTTAAAAAAGTTAAATTAGTGAATGAAACATTGATAAAAATATGTCTCGAATGGGTCACCAATCACTAAGTGTTAAAAAGTGCTAAATCAGCAACATTAATTTTAGAATGAAAGCAAAAAAACATGAATTAATAAACAAAATATATTTATATATGAATAATTTTACAGAGATGTAAAATATACTTTCAAAGGCCAAAGTTTGTTGAGAAGTTTTAAAGTTCTTGGATAAGAAGTAAACAAAGACGTCAGAAAGTTTGTTTCAAAGTTCCCTTGTGTGCATTTGTGTTTATAAAAGAGTTTGCCTTCTGAGTTGCTGAGTTCATTGAAGCAAGCTTAAAAGAATTTCAGTATGGAGCATTCCAGTCTTCTAAGATGAGTGTTAGAGAGTTGAGGTGCGTCACAGGTGTTACCCAGAACTCTAAACTTGTTGACCAATTTACTGTGTGTTTGGAAGCTTCGTTAATTTCATATAGGATTGTTATTTTTTTTTAGTTTGAAACGATTTTTATTAGTTGGAAAATGCTTTGAGTTCCCACGTTCCTGTGAAAACTAACTTGCTTTTGAAGAAAGCGAATCCCAATGAAGTGAAGAAAGGAAAACGGTAGTAATTTAAGCATTTGCTTTTTAACATCCGACGCCAGACTGCCATGAAGAAAATAAAAAAAGGAAGGAAAAGGAAAGAAAGAAAAGAATTAACTTATTTTGCTTGTTTATGGCAAAAGTGCATTAAGAATGCTGGTGACTATGTAAAAAAATAAATTCTGGAGCACAAAAGATCGCTCGTTTTAATGGTACTATTCCCGTCTTAGTAGCTTTTCAACTTTTTAATTAAAAAAAAAAGGGAGGCTTTACTTTTTGAATGACCCTTGTAGAAATGATGCGAACATGTACGTATTAGTATGTAATGAAAACTAGAACATGAAAGGAAAAACCTATTTTTATAACAACAAGGAAAGAATTTATTTAACCTATTTAACAATATTATCAGGTTGAAAGGGTTAATACAAACATGTCCGGAGTTTTTGTCAAAAAAAAAAATAAAATAAAATAAAAAAATAAAACTTTCAAGTTACAAGAAAGACGAAATCTGATAAAAAAGAAGTTGTTTTTCTTTTTTCAAGATTTGGGAAAATAGGAAATCCTAATGTCAAGAGAAGAGCAATGGTATTCATCAGTTTCTGTTGTTGAATCAACAAAATTCCCCCATGGCCGGTCATGAAGAGAGACTGGGCCATCTGGCTTTTATAAAACAAGAAAAGCTTTTTGATAATATTGATATCATGGCGTCAGATTATTGTGAGAAAAAAATTCTATATAGGCATTAAAATTTTTTTGTTGTTGTTAAATATTATTATATGAGGAATCTTTTCGAATTGAAGTCTATTGAGAAATACACATTTTGTATTGAGAAATACACATTTTAAATATGTAAACATTAGGTAAAGTTATCCAATATGGCCCAAATAGACGGCGATTTTGAATAACTTATTTTTTACTTAATGTTTACACATTTTAAATGTCTGTTTTTCTATGCAAAAATGTTTTTTTTTTCAGTAGATTTTAACTCAAAAAGATTTCTCATATAATAATACTTTAAAAAAAATAATAAAATTTTGAGGGGTTGTTTTACAATCCACAGCAATTCGAAAAAAGTAGTAAAAAATCAACTATATAACAAATAAATGTTCTCATAGCCAATAAAAGTTACTTTGAAACCTACTTGCATCATATTTTAGTGTTTTTAAATAGTTTTAAGTGGTTTTTATTTCAAATATTAACTCTCTTTATGGCTTTAAAATTTCCAACCAAAACGTGTTGTCAAAATTACTATTCAGTCTTATTTCACATGCAATGCACACACGGACACAATGCACAACACTTTCAGATTGAGACATATGCGGTTATTGCCCCTTATTTCTAGCAATTGCATTTTTTGGCCCATAGGTGGCGATATTAATTTCCTTTTCCTTTCCTCTTACTCAGTCGCTCTTTTCCATCTGGAATGCCATCCTGAATGGACATGTAAAACTTCATGTCTTTGTCTTGTATGTGTTGCCCGTAATAAATTCACACAGTTTGTAAGTTACTCAAATTAGTGAGCATTATTTATTTGTTTTTTGTTCATTTATAAATGTTACTTTTCTAATGTAATAGACAACATTCAACAGCTCCACCATACTGCCGTCTTGTCCATTTTTACCGGCCTCATTTTGCAGTTTCACAAATTTTAATTTTTTTAGTTGGTGGAGATTTGCCATTGAGGAATGCTCTCCACAGAAGGAAAGTTTTTTTTAGATGGAGGGGGGGGGGACATTTTTATTTCTCGCTTTTTTAGGGAGGATTCAAATCTCCTGTTTTTTGCTCTCATTTATAATTTAATTTGGGGGAGGCATGGGGCAAAGGGGGAGAGTGGCGGTTGACCACTTTTTCGAATCGCTGTGGATTGTAAAACATACCCAATTTTTTATGCCTACATGGAATTACTTTTACTCATTCATCACGCCCTGATTTAGTGACTTTGCCGGATTTTTGCCAATAATGGTGATGCATAAACAGCAAAGAGTTAACACTAAAACGATTTTATATACAAAAAGCGAAATATAGTAAACCTCCATATCTGTTGCATATCGAAGGTGACAAATCCCGGTAATTAGAGAAACAAAGTAAATAGGACCAAAAATAATATTTATTAAAGGAGAATGCTAGAATTGAACTCAGTAATCAAAAGTTAAAAAGAATACATATTACAATTTAGATGCAATTCTAGAAATCTGGAGAATTGTCCATTATATTAGAAATAACTCTACTACTAGTTAGGTCAGAGAAGTAGAATGAACAATCAATTAAGGGATCTTCTTTGTGTTGGCAAAAACGTGTTGGAACATATGTAATATGCAGAATCCACGTGAGGAGACATTCACATGCTTGAGCATGTTCTGACGTCACAAAGAAAGATAGATTCAATATATTCAGAAGTTAGAGTTAGAAATCAGTCAGATCATAGTCGAGATCAGGAGTTGAGTTCCGAACAGTCAGAGGAGGAGAGTAGTTTCGGAAGCAGGGCAGAGAGGGGAGAACAAAATGTAGGAACCTAATGTGGCTTCGAATACCTGGCTATTCTCATCACCAGCTGAAATAAATGTCTTTGTTCATAGTTTCAACTGTGTTGTGTCTTCGTCTTGTAAACACCCTTCCAAAGTCTAACTGCATCCCCTAATCAATAATGCATCCCTTCCTGTGCTAAAAAGAACTGCTCATTTCACATCCCTTCATATCTCTATAAATATAAACTCAACAAGTAATTGTCATCAGCATCGTCGTCGTTGCCGTATACCATAGCCTTGAGTCCCTGGAGGGGCATAGGCCATCCACAACTTTGTAGATGCTTTTGTAGTGAGGGTTTTTTTTTCAGGGTGAGGGTGCTAGCCCAATGCCCAACCTTCCTAGAAGGGACAAACAGTACCTAGCCTTCCTAAAAGGTCACCCATTTAATACTAGCCAGGCTAGAACCGGTGTGTCAGTGTGATTGTGCCATACTCATTGCCGTATATGCTGTAATATAAATGTTTCATCCTCCATTATAAATGTTGTCCCTGATATGTACACCACACTATTCACATACCGAATATTTTGCAGTACATATAACACAAAGTTCATATTGCATTGTAGTCTACATTGCACTGTAGATTTTATAAAATTATTTTTATATATAAAAAGGCTTGAATTAAAGTTTCAAATACAAAGTTAAGTATTATGGTTCAGTTGTGCTCTAAACAAAAACATTCATTTTGAATGCACACCTGTCTTATTAAAAAAACCTACTGTTGATTTTATACATCTGCTTGTGCAATGATAAAACTTCTCAAAAGCAATTGTGACATTTTTGTCAAAATTAGACTGTTCCTTCTTTAATCGGATTTTTTTCAATTATCAATTTTCGATACTTATCAGAGGCATTCCAATACAAACCCATCTATGAACATCCCCAATCACATAAAGTACATTTGTGTGAATTTTTTTAAAAATCGGCCTAGCTGTTTTGAAGTCCATAGGGAATAAACTCTCTCACACACACACACACACACACACACACACACACACACACACACACACACAGCGTCTTTTATATATATATTTGTAATAATATGAGATGGTGAGGTGACAGATTAGAAACTCAAATGAAAGCATCTCAGACAAAAGCCGTGTATGAAAAAAGAATAATAATTTATGTAACACAAAATGAAGGCAGTCAAGGAAAAGTAATAAAAGGCAAGACAACAAAATGATTCAGTAACATGCAACAACAATTTTCAAGGATTTTTGTAACAGTTTGTCTGTCTTGTCCCCATGGCATACTTTTATGCAGTCAAGTAAGTGGTGAGATTTTGCAGATGAGCCGCTAGATTTTGCATAACTTTGCAAGACCGTTTAGTTATAAAAGTTATGGGTGCTGCCATCTCGGTTCTTTCTTCCCTATCCCTGACAGCTTAATTCCACATGATGCACACATGCATGCCCACTTTAATGATAAGCCACAATTTTACCTACAAAATATATTATAAAAATAGAAAGAATTATTTTGGAGAGAAATTGGAAAACAAAACATTCGTTAATCTGTGTTGTTGAAACAAAAGATAAGAAACTGTTATTGTTCTAAAATAAATGTGATTAGATATTAAGCGTTAAATGTGGTTAAATATTAAGCTTTAAAAATAGTAAACAACAAGAACTAGCATAGATTTATGTAAACAATTAAAATAAAACAATTTATATAAAACAATTAATATAAAACAATATAAACCAATTAATATAAAACAATATAAAAAATTAATATAAACAATTAATATAAAACAATTAATAAAAAACAATTGATACAAAACAATATAAAAAATTAATATAAAATATAAAACAATATAAAACAATATAAAACAAATAATATAAAACAATTAATATAAAACAATGGATATAAAAAATTAATATAAAACAATTGATATGAAACAATTAATATAAAACAATTAATATAAAACAATTAATATAAAACAATTGATATAAAAAATATAAAACAATTGATATAAAAAATTAATATAAAACAATTGATATGAAACAATTGATATAAAACAATTAATATAAAACAATTAATATAAAACAATTAATATAAAACAATTGATATGAAACAATTGATATAAAACAATTAATATAAAACAATTGATATGAAACAATTGATATAAAACAATTAATATAAAACAATTGATATAAAAAAAATTAATATATAACAATTAATATAAAACAATTGATATAAAACAAACCTAGAATCGGACGATCAAGCCTTTATGTGCTTTAGACTAAACATGCAACATAACATTAGCTACTTTTATTTTCTCTACCGCTCTCCCTCGACCCAGGACTGCACCATAATAAACAAAGTCTCTGAAAGCATAGACACAGCACTCTAGACACAGACACTAGCACACAAGTACATGTATTTGGTGACTTTAATGTTCACCACAAAAACTGGCTTGGATTCTTTTTTTTTTTTTTTTTTTTTTTTTTTTTTATTACATTTTCACCCCAAACAAGGCACATTGCCACTTTGGTGTAGGGGGCTACTATCAGGGGAAACATCTACTGGGGTACTATGTAGGGATTTGGGCAACGAGATGTTGGTTCACGTTGCACTTGAACTTATGCATGTCAGTACAGTTGGGGAAGGAGGGACCTGGAATGGAATTCCAAAGTCTAGCAGTTCTGGGGAAGAAACTACTGGAGTAGAAAGATCTTTTACATCTAGGGATCTCTACAGTGTGGGGGTGGGATTTTGCAGCTTGTCGGGTCTGTCGAGGGTGTTTACGTCGTGGGGGCACAAGTGCTTGCAGTTCATCAGAGCATTCACCATTATAATACTTGTAGAACAAGCAGAGGGATGTAACGTTTCGACGATGGGACAGAGGCTGAAGCTTAGATGCCAGTTTAGGGCCTATCAGATTTGTGACTCTCTTTTGAACCCTGTCAAGGAGCGAGAGACTAGTAGCCGATGCACCAGCCCAAATATGACAGCAATACTCCATACATGGGCGAATAGTGGCCTTGTAGAGGTACAGGATACTTTCAGGTGTTAGAAGTTTTCTAGCACGGTAGAGAGAGCCCACCTTCCTCGCAGCGGCCCTGGCAATGCTCTCGATGTAATTGTTCCAGCTCATGTTTCCTGTGAACGTTAAGCCAAGGAGCTTGAGAGACGTACTCTCAGATAAAGAGTCGTTGGCCATTGCTATAGGTGGTAGAGAAGGTTTCTTGTAATTATTGAATGAAACCAGTTTTGTCTTGGTGGTATTGAATGTGGCCATCCATTTTTTACCTTATTCCACTACAGATTGGAGGTCATTCTCTAGTGTTTCTGCCATTTCTTTAGATATGTGTTTATTTGTTTTCCTGTCGTGCCTGCTATAGAGTGTGGTGTCATCAGCATATATACCCATCTCAGAGGCAATTTTGTCGGGGAGGTCATTTATGAATATCAGGAACAGCAGAGGTCCAAGGATAGATCCCTGGGGCACTCCCGCATTTATATCATATTGTATAGATGTACGACCGTCGAGGACAACCTGGATTTTTCTCTTATCTAAGAAGGATTTAATTATGTTAAGTATTCTACCAGTGATACCGTATGATCTAATCTTCCTGAGGAGACCCTCATGCCATACCCTGTCAAAAGTCTTGGATATATCTAGAGCTACCGCTCTGCCCTCTCCGCTTTGTCCAGTGAATGGTATATGCGTTCAGAGATTACATCCTAACTGTAATTACATCCTAACTGTATTAATGACCTCCACGACAAAATTGCCTCTGAGATAGGTGTATATGCTGATGACACCACACTCTATAACAGGCACGACAGGAAAACAAATGAACTCATATCTAAAGAAATGGCAAAAACACTAGAGGATGACCTCCAATCTGTAGTGGAATGGGGACAAAAATGAAATGTCACATTCAATGCTACCAAGACTAAACTGGTTTCCTTCAATAATTACAAGAAACCTTCTCTACCACCAATAGCAATGGCCAATGACTCTTTATCTGAGAGTACATTTTTCAAACACCTTGGCCTAACGTTCACAGGAAACATGAGTTAGAACAATTAGATTGAAAGCATTGCCAGGGCCGCTGCGAGGAAGGTAGGCTCTCTCTACCATGCTAGAAAACTACTAACACTCGAAAGTATCTTGTACCTCTATAAGGCCACCATCGTCCATGTATGGAGTATTGCTGTCACATTTGAGCTGGTGCATTTACTACTAGTCTCTCGCTCCTAGATAAGGTTCAAAAGAGAGTCACCAATCTGATAGTCCCTGAACTGGCATCTAAGCTTCAGCCTCTGTCCCATCGACAAAATGATGCATCCCTCTGCCTGTTCTACAAGTATTTTAATGGTGAATGCTCTAGTGAACTGCAGACACTTGTGCCCCCACGACGTAGACACCCTCGACAAACCCGACAGGTAGCTAAATCCCATCCCCACACAGTAGAAATCCCTAGATGTAAAAGATCTTTCTACTCCAGTAGTTTCTTCCCCAGAGCCGCTAAACTCTGGAATTCCATTCCAGGTCCCTACTTCCCCAACTGTACTGATATGCAGAAGTTCAAGTGTAATGTGAACCGACATCTTACTGCCCAAATCCCTACATAGTACCCCAGTAATTGTTACCCCTGATAGTAGTCCCCTACACCAAAGTGGCAATTTGCCTTATTTGGGGTGAAAATGTAATAAAAAAAAAAAAATAATAAAAAAAAATAAATAAAACAAATGATTTTTTTTTTACAAGGTGGTCACCACTTACCAAGGCCCGGAAGCCACTCAGGGATAAGGGTTATTAGTGTTGAGATTTGATAAAGTGTCTACTTAAGGGGGCGGTTCATCAGGAATTTGCTTGTGTTAGGCTTGAAGACATCCAGGTTGTAGTCAGATTGGAAATAGGCAGACGGAACAGAGTTCTACAGGCATGCACTTCTAAGAAAGAAGATTTGTTCATGGAATCTACGTTTTGGTTTTGGCACAGATAAAGAGTGGGGAAAATTTTTGAGAGTGGTTTCAGCTCGACGGGTGTTTTTCGTGAAAGATCAGCGAGGGGGGGGGGCAGAGATTGCAGCTCAGACGAGCACCTGGCATGGAAATAACGATAAAACAAAGACAGGCTCACAATGTCTCTTCTGTGGGAGAGAGGTTGCAGGGAAGAGAAAAGGGCATCCCCCACTAAGCCACAAAGCCTATTTTGTACTCTGTCAAGGCAGGATAGGCTGTTTTTAGCAGCTCCTGCCCAGATGTGGCAGCAGTACTCCATCCTTGGGCGTACTTGGTTTCTATATAAGTAGAGAATTGCATCAGCAGTGAGGTATCTTCTGGAGCGGTAGAAGAATCCCACCATTTTTCCAGCGACCTTGACAATAGACTTGATGTATGTGTCCCATTCCAGGTCAGGAGTAAAGGTCAAGCCCATAAGCTTATCAAAGCATGTAGCTTCCCCTAGTCAAGAGCTGTCCATTTCAATTGATGCCAAGATCAAGATCAGAGGAGAGAGAATTAAAGAGAACTTTGTCATTTATGACCTTAGATGTGTTGCCATAGATGGTCGTGTCATCAGCATAGATGTCAACGAATGATTTAAGTATGTGTTTTGGGAGATCATTGATGGAGATCAGGAAGAGAGTTGGGTCCAGGATGGACCCCTGGGAGACTCCGGCATTAATACTGAGGGCCTCTGATTTCTGCCCATCAACTACTACTCTTATGAGCCTATCAAAGAGAAATGATTTAATGATTGAGAAAACATTTCCAGTTATACCGTAGCTGGAAATCTTGTAAAGTAGGCCCTTATGCCATACCTTATCGAAGGCTTTTGATATGTCAAGAGCAATTGCCCTAGAAAGGAAGCCTTTGTCGAGAGATTCACTTAACCTATGAGATATAACAGTTAGCACATCTGCTGTAGATCTAGCAGAACGGAACCATATTGTATGTCACTAAGAAGGTTATTTCTGCTGAAGTGGTTGACTACTTCTTTATTTAATATGGATTCCAGCAACTTACTCATGACACACAGGAGACTTATTGGTCTGTACTGAAGGGTGGGGGGCTTATCACCTGAATTCTTAAATACAGGGCATACTGATGAGGTTTTCCAGGGTGTTGGAAAGCACTTCTCTTTAAGGCAACGCTTAAATAGTCTTGTAAGTATGGGGTCATGTTCTGGTTGAAGCTTTTCCAGCACTATAATTGGAATGCCCTCAGGGCCAGTTGCTTTACTGGAATCAAGGTTCTTAATTAGCTTAGCGACCTCACGCGCAGATATTTGTATGCTGCATAGCATGTTGTCTGTTATAGGAGGAAATACGGGGAGTTGATGGCCTTCGTCGTGTAGGGTAGAATTAGCTGCAAAGTTCTGGGCAAATAGTTTGGCCTTGTCTGATGCTGACGAGATGACCTCAGGTCCATTGATGATGGTTGGGATAGAATGCACGTTTCTGTTCAGGATCCTGTTTGCTATTTGCCAAAACTGGTGGGAACCAAGCCGCTGCTCAGCTACTTTGGATTTAACAAACTGAGCATAAAGCTCTCTTGCATTCTTTATTACTCTTTTACAATGGTTGCAGCTTTAGTCTCAGTACATCTATTACGTTGATAGCTATGGAAAAAGTGATAGCAGCACATACTGGGGAGAACTATGGCTGGCTGTTAGGTTTTTGTTGGAATTTTTTGGATGGTATGAATCAGTCTATTCTTACAATTAACCATTCGGTCAGGTCTGATGCTATAGAGGACACATCCTTTTTAAACATGGAATACAGAGGTAGATCGGATATGAATGTATGGAAGCTATCCCAGTCAGCCAAAAAGTATCGATATACAGTACGGTGGAGAGGTCCATCTGAAGACTTATTACATTTCATTTTTATCTTAACTGATACAACGGAGTGGTTGGAGGATCCCAGATGAGATAGAACAGAACATGAACATAGCTCAGGGGAAGTTGTGAGGAGAAGGTCTGGAAGGCTTGCATACTGACCGGTAGTATCGGTCACACGGGTGGGTTTGTGAATAATCTGAGTGAGGTCATAGGCAGTGGCAAAATCATGACAGAACCTCCCCTCGTCATCGGTCTTATTTGAGTGGGTCAGCCATTCCACATTATGGACATTGAAGTCACCACAAATGTGAATGTTAGCCAAAGGATGTGGTCAATTTTCGCAGATATGCTCTTAAAGATAGTAACCCCTCTGTTGTCTATAAAAGATTTCAACAACAAAAAAAAAGAATCGTTTTGATAAAAAAAAAATCATCATCGTGTTATTTGTGTCAAGGGATATAACTCTTCCCTAAAAAAAATCAAAAGTATAAATTGAATTATCATTAGATCAGGAAGTTCAGATTTGACAGACAGGCAACAAAATCGGTTCTGATCATATTACATGTTGATATATGTGCTTATTTAAAATATATATATGTATCAGGTGACAAGAAAGTTCTTATGGTTTTTAACTTTTAAATTCAGATGAATATATCTTGGCTCCAACAAAAATTTATTGATCAAAAAAAGCACCATCAGAATGAACACACTTTTGCCAACGCAAAACAAGTGTATTTATGCCAATAACGTAAAAATCTTGCATACTGGTGGCGATGAAGTTGCTAAAAGCATTTTTTATATCACTTACATTGTTGATGCTGTTCTCACACAGAAAGTTGTCAAGATGCTTGAAAAAGTGATAGTCGGAAGTTATAGCTCTGGAGAGTATGGCGGATGAGGCCGAGTTTCAAAGTCTAATTCGTTCAACTCCTGCAGGGTCAGTTCAACAATGTGTGGTCAAGCATTGTTGCGGAGGTGAATTGAACCTTTTCTGTTGACTAATGGTGGCTGTTGTTGTCGAAGTTTCTAATGCATTTCATGCATTAAAAACCCTGTAACGAATGAGACCAGTCAGAGACCACCAAACAGTCAGCATGACCTTCTTTTGGTGCAACTCTGGCTTCGGGAAGTGTCGTGGAGCTTCGTCGATGTCTAACCACTGAGTTGAGCATTGCCAGTTGTTGTAAAGAACCCACTTTTCATCACAAGTCACAAGCCAGTTGAGAAACGGGTCGTTCTTGTGTAAAAGAAGGGAAAATGACATTTCATAACAGCCTTTCTTTTGGTTGTCGTTCAATATATGAGGCACCCATTTATCAAGTTTTTTTGTCTTTCGAATCTTTCTCAAGTGGTTAGAAATCGTCGTATATATTACATCTAATTCAGAAGCAACTTCTTGGACAGTTGTGCATAGATTGGCTTTGACTAAGGCTCTTAATTGATCATTGTCAGCATTTGATGGCCGACTACTATGCTCATCATTTTCAAGACCCTCGTCGATGCCAAAAAATTTTTTAAACCACCATTGCGCTGTGAGTTCAGTAGTGGTTCCTTGGCCAAAGGCTTCGTTGATCTTGCAAGCTGTTCGAGCAGTTTTGTCGGCTTAGAAAATTGTACGCATTTGCTTTTTTTCCATCTTGTATTCAACGTTTGAACAGACATAATTGTTTGTAAACGATTGTAATTTAAATGATTGTAATTTAAACGAATGTAATTTAAATGATTGTAATTTAAATGATTGTAATTTAAACGATCGTAATTTAAATGATTATATTTTAAATGATTGTAATTTAAATGATTATATTTTAAATAATTGTAATTTAAATGATTATATTTTAAATGATTGTAATTTAAATGATTGTAATTTAAACGATTGTAATTTAAATGATTATATTTTAAATGATTGTAATTTAAATGATTATATTTTAAATAATTGTAATTTAAATGATTATATTTTAAATGATTGTAATTTAAATGATTGTAATTTAAATGATTATATTTTAAACGATTGTAATTTAAATGATTATATTTTAAATGATTGCAATTTAAATGATTGTAATTTAAATGATTGCAATTTAAAAGATTATATTTTAAATGATTGTAATTTAAATGATTCTAATTTAAATGATTGTAATTTAAATGATTTTAATTTAAACAAATGTAATTTAAATGATTATAATTTAAATGATTGTAATTTAAATGATTATATTTTAAATGATTGTAATTTAAATGATTGTAATTGAAACGATTGGAATTGAAACGATTGGAATTTAAACATTTGAAATGTAAATGATTGTACTTTAAATGATAGTAATTTAAATGATTGGATAAAGCGAAAAACATTCTTTAAAACGATTGTAATTTAAACGATTGTAATTTAAATGGTTGTAATTTAAACGATTGTAATTTAAATAATTGTAATTTAAATGATTGTAATTTAAATGAATGGAATTTAAACGATTGTAATTTAAATGATTGTAATTTAAATGATTGTAATTTAAATGATTTTAATTTAAATGATTGTAATTTAATTGATTGTAATTTAAATGATTGTAATTTAATTGATTGTAATTTAAATGATTGTAATTGAATTATTGTAATTTAAACGATTGTAATTTAAACGATTGTAATTTAAATGATTGTAATTTAAATGATTGGAATTTGAACGATTGTAATTTAAACGATTGTAATTTAAACATTTGAAATGTAAATGATTGTACTTTAAATGATAGTAATTTAAATGATTGGATAAAGCGAAAAACTTTCTTTAAAACGATTGTAATTTAAACGATAGAGCAAAAAAATGTTCTTTAACATGATCTATAAAGTAAAGGTATAACGAAAACTCATTTCAAATCAATTCTCCATTAATAATGGAGTGAAGCAGGGTAATATAACTGCACCAACATTATGCTGTGCTTTTGTATGGTTTCCACAATTGTGATATGGGTGTTTATACTAGATACTGAATGACTAGAAAGGTGTTCAATCTCAGAAGATTCCAAGCCAAAAGACTTGTTAGTGATGAGTTTGTTAGAGAGCTGTTGTATGCTGATGATGCTGCTCTGGTGAAACACTCTCAGTAGATATGCAGTTAATGATGGGTTTCTTCACAAATGCTTGTACCTGCCTTAGACTGACAGCATTAAGGAGACTAAGGTTATGTATGCTCCTGCTGCTGGTGAACTGTATGTGGAACCTGATATCTTCATCTATTGAAAGCGCCTTGAAGTTGTAAAAATTTTGTCTATCTTGGTAGTACTTTATCAAATGATGGCAATCTTGATGTGGAAATCAGACAGAATCAGCAAGGCATTTGACACATTTGGAAAGTTACAAGATAGAGTCTGGTCTGATGGTGATCTAACTCTGACAACTAAAATGTCAGTATATCAAACATGTGTACTGCCATCCCTATTCTATGCCTCTGAAACATGGACAACAATTTTCCTCTAAAATACAACCAAATGAAACACCATGAATAAATAGTTGGAGATTTAAAGAACTTGAAGCATAGAAACTTTTACCAAAATGATTAGATTTGGCATCAAATAACTTGAAAAGGGTTCATATGTCATAAAACAAAATAACCAAACCAAACGAAATGTATATTTACTGTTCAAATTTAATTACTAGTACTAGATTCTAATGTAGGTGCGAATGTGATTTCTTTTCTAATTTTTAGTTTCACACATAAATTCATTATCTCCACACGTGTTTTATGTTTGTTCCTCCACTTGATCTAAAGTCTGCATTTTGTTTCTATAAATTATTCTAGATTAAATAACTTTACAGCTTTAAGGAACATTTACTTTAACAGACGTCATAATTGTCATAAAGTATGACATCATAAAGTATGACATCATAAAGTATGACATCATAAAGTATGACATCATAAAGTATTCTATTTTAAAAGATGACATTACAAAGTGATGACGTCTTCCCTCTTTCCTAGTAAAAAATTCCTTTAAAAATTGATTTTTATATGTGATTGATATGCTATAAAGCAAATGAAACCATTCTCTCATTTTATCTTTTCTGTTCTTTTTTTATATACATTTTTGACAAATAGGATATATTTTATTTGTTCCAGATGCTAGTAGAGATTTGGTTAAAGAATTTCAAGAATCAGTGCGGTGCAATTTCAGCTTCGTTAAAAACATTTGAACTGAGTTATTTGCAGAATCCAAAATTGCATTTGCCTTTTTACTGAGTAGCACTGGAACATCTGAACCAACATCAACACTGATATTTACCCTTTTCCCACAAAGCACACAGGATAGTCTGAACCAACATCAACACTGATATTTACCCTTTTCCCACAAAGCACACAGGATAGTCTGAACCAACATCAACACTGATATTTACCCTTTTTCCACAAAGCACACAGGATAATTTGACATGATATAGAGATGGCAAATTACTACCATTACCAAATCTAAATGCACTGTGTTCCTTTTTAGTTTCTATTCTATCCACTTGAGGTCAAGTGTCAAGGTAACATTGATACTAAGTCTAACCACGAACTGTTTGGTAACAACTAGAGTTAAGAATGACTCCACCAATAGTCGGCCCCAGCAAGTTGTTCCTAGCATTAGTACTGTCTGACTTAATTCATAAGCACAAGGTTTCATGCGCAACATCCATTTCTTGTTCCACATGTTGGCAGTTTCTTGTGCAACAAAGTATGGAACCACAAACATTACCTGACTAGTGCTCAAAATCAAGTTTGAGTGTGTTGATTCTTTTTTTTTTTTTCTGTGACTGTGAGATTTTATTTTTTTTTTTTTTACAAAGAAGTAACAACTTTTCAAAGCCCAGAGGCCACTTGAGGATAAAGGTTAATGAGTGTACAGTAATCAATGGGAAAATGTCGTAGTAATCGTTACTAGTGGAAATTTGGTAAACTAAATTACTTAAGAACTTGTTCACATTGGACTTGAAGATGACCATATTAAGGTCAATTGGAAAGCAGGAAAACAGAACAGAATTCCATAGGCGTGCATTGTTCATGGAATCTACTTTTAGGTTTAGGCACAGATAAAGAGTGGAGGAAATTATTGATAGTGATTCTAGCTAGATGAGTGTTTTTCATGAAAGTTTGTCAATGAGGGAGTGCATGAATTGGAGCTCAGACGAGCACTTGTCATGAAAATAATAATAAAACAGAAACAGGCTCGTAACATCTCTTCTGTGGGAAAGAGGTTGCAGGGAAGAGAAAAGGGCATCCCCACTAGGCTACAAAGTCTATTTTGAACTCTGTCAAGGCAGGATAAGCTGCTTCTAACAGTTCTTGCCCAGATGTGGCAACAGTACTCCATCCTTGGACGTACTTGGCTTTTATACAGGTAGAGAATTGCATCAGCAGTGAGATATCTACTGAATCGGTAGAATGATCCCACAATTTTTCCAGCAGGTTTGGCAACAGATTTGATGTATGTGTTCCATGTCAGATCAGAAGTAAAGGTCAGACCCAGAAACTTGTCAAAACATGGAGCCTCCTCAAGATGAGAGTCATTCATTTCAATTGATGCCAGATTGATGGTGGAAAGATAGAAGCTAGGTTTTAAATGCATTAAAGTTAACCAGCCACCTCTTTCCCCATTGCACTACGTGATCAAGATCAGAGAAGAGAGAATCAGAGAGAACTTGTTCATTTATGGCCTTTGAAGTGTTAGTAGTGTCGTCAGCATAAATGTCTAGGAATGATGGGTTTGTATTACTGTACACATAGATTCGAAAAAGTTGTCAAAAAACAAATATATAACAAATAAATGTTATCAAAGGCAAGATAAGTTATTTTTCTGCCAAACTGGATATATTTTTTGTGTTTTTATTCAATGTAACATATTTATTCAGCTCGAAAACCATACAGTGTTTACCGATGTATTCGAAAATTCAAGATGGCGTCTCACACCCTCTTTAACACCGTAAGTATGGAAAAAAAGGTGTTATAAAAAGTATGGAAAAAAAGGTGTTATAAATAAAAAACTATACAAAATACTATTAAAAACCCGCCGAATATATGTCAACCTATGTCACGGTAACATATATTGAGCGAGTTTTTAACAGTATTTTAACCGGTTTTTTATTTATAACATCTTTTTCCACACTTACCGTGTTAAAGAGAGAATAAGACGCCATCTTGAATGTTCCAATACATCGGTAAACACTGTATGGTTTTCGAGCTGAATAAACATGTTACATTGAATAAAAACACGAAAAATATATCCAGTTTAGTAGAAAAGTAACTTATCTTGCCTTTGATAACATTTATTTGTTATATATTTGTTTTTTGACAATTTTTTCGAATCTATGTGTACAGTAATACAAACCCGAAATGATTTACATCTTTACAAAAAAGAGAAACAAATTAGATGTTAATGAAAAAAGAATGCTAAGATTGAAACTAAATAAAACGTTTATCAACTATCAAGAATTGATTTCAAAGCACCAAGAGCAGAGATTGCATTAAATACAATTTTTTGCAAACTTTAAAAACCGCCTTACTCACAGTTAATAAATAAATGATTTTATAAAGTGTATTTTTTCAGTAATTTAATGAAGTGGTCCATGGGATAAAAAAAAAAAAAATTTGGGAGACATTGCTTGAAGAAAACTTGCTTTGTTTTTTAATTTAATTAATTTCAGTGTGCAATTATTTATTTTGAGGAGAAACAATCCACCGATGACGTCCCTACGAACTCAAATTCAGAATAGGGACGTCAGCAATCGTCAAGGGACTTTTTAACGATATTTTTGTTTATTAAATTGTTAGGTGAAAGTACAGATTAAATACAAAACGCTTTCCCCTCTACATGTTAAGAATAAATTTCTACTTTCTAAATAATAATAATAACGTAATTATTTCAAATCGATATTTATTCTATACTTGCATAATTTTCCGACCTTAGCAAAATTACCTAAATTCATCAATATAAGCCAGACACTGACACAATAAAGTATAACTTAAAACACGTGCGTTTTTATAAAATATTGAATGACTTCATGAATCAACACGTGATACAGCATTTTCACCGCTATTTAAAGATAAAATACAACCATAATTATTTTTTTTTAATATTAAGTTATTTAACCAATAATGACAATTAGAAAACGTTGTTATTAATGAAGAAACTAAAATGCATTCTGGCAGATTTCATTTTGATATTTTTGAAAAATAGGATTTTAATAATTTGCGTAATTGCACTTTTCCTAATTCGATAAATATTCAGTTAAATTTGAATAAAACTGACAACAATAGGGGAAAGGGAAATATACACGCAGACACATGAGAAGTCGACACAAAATTTTATTAATATGGATATTTAAACATTTAAACTCAGTAAAATAGAAAAAATATCTTTCAACTTTTAATTCATCCTCATTGGCGGGTAAATTTGAAGTAAAAATAAATATTTAAAAATTGTGTTTAAAAATATCTAAAAAGAAAATATTGTTATAAAAACGTATCTTATATAGTAATAAAAACTTATAAATTTAATTGGGTGTTTTTATTTTATTTTTTATTGCTAAATGATTCATTAAAAAAATTGAAATTGTTTTGTTTTTTTTTTCAACCACGTGTTGACAACGTCATGTTGTTTTTCGGAGGGGGGGGCAAATTGTTTTCTATTTATTATAAGTTAATTTTAGTTGATACATAAAACAAATTAAAATTTAATTTTATTACTTAAATAAGTATAAATTACTAAGATATTTAATAACATTTTGAATCTGCAACTGTTGTTTTTGTTATTTTTATCCAATGAAAATGCGAAAAATTGCCTACCGGAAGTTAACCTCATTGTTCCCGGAAGTTGTGGTTTATTTTTTCATTCTCTCATGTTTTTCATTACTGAAAGTTCCTTACAATTTTTTAGCTGTAAGTATTAACGTTTTTTTTTTTTTAATGACGCTAATCCAAAAAGTTTTTTTTTTTTTTTATTATTATTATCTTAAAGAAAATGGTGATTATGTATTTGTTACCACGCTATTTTTTAAAATAGTAATTGAAAGTTAAATTCAAATTTTGCTATATTTAATAATTGTTAGATGAAAGTTTTAAATGATTACAAAACACCCTCCCTATGTTAAGGACGGTTTTCTAAATAATGACATTTTAGTGCGGTAATATGGATACACAAAAACTGTGTGTGTAATATATATATAATATATATTGAAGCTTTTAAAGCGTTTGAAAACGTCTTAAAATATTTTTTTCTTACACGTCGCATTACCATTTTCTTTCGGGGGAATAACCTAAAAGTCTAGATTATTGGTTGCCTGACTAAAGTATTAAGGCCACATTTTAAAATCTTGACACTCTTCGACAGAAGTGTCAAGTCGGACTCGTAATTAATTCACATGAAAATATGAGGGTAGGGTCACTGGCTCAGTAGGAAAATTTGTATTGCTGTAGGTTTTATTTCATTTACTCAGTATTTTTCCGTTTTTTTTTTTTTTTGCTTATTTTTTATTTATTTTTTTATTTCCGTTTGTATTATGTCTGTTCGGGCCACTAATTAACACTTTAACCCCAATTCTGTTATATACGTTCATATGTGAAATAGTTGACATTACTTGGTGGTTATGCACTTTTGTTACCGTACTGTGTTTTTAAGTTAAACTAAAGGTTTACGATATCTTTATTAAATTCTGTGAAAGTGCAGAATAAACACAGTCCTATGTTAAGAATGGCTTTCTAAATAACGTTATTTCAGCATGGTAACAAGTGTATTAGCACCCATTACTTCCAAACTCGGTGGACCTGAGCGAGCATTACCCCTTCCTGTTTTTCTGTTCGTTTTTATTTTTGCAATTTTTTCAGGGAAAAATATACGCATACAAAAATGGCCACCCGTGATAACATATAGAATTACATGGCTTAATATTTGGAAAATTACTTGTTTTTCGTCTAATTTTAAATTTTCGCCAATAACTACACTGTGACAAGGCAGTTTGGTACGCGAGTGCACATTTAACAGCCTTCGTTTATGCTCGCGCGTAGCGTAAACGAAGGCTAGGCTGTGAAATGGAAAATAGTCCCAGAGTTCAGATACCATGCAAAAGAAATCAAAAACTTTTTAGCCAATAAACACAAAAACATACCCCCTCTCTCAGGTAGCCAGAAAGTGGGTACTCATTTTAAGTTACTTTTATATGGAAAAGTGATCACCCACTTTTCGAAAAAGTAATTTCTTCATATCATGAAAAATATTTTTTTGCGACAGAAACGGTTTAGATTCATTTTTAGTACACCGAAATCTACAAAAACTATTTTCTACGAACGAAGACGCTGGGGCAGCTCGTAAAAATTGACCAAATAAACTAGAAATAATTAAATGTTTTTATATCGTACGAAAATGATTACGAGACGAAAACATTGTTTACATAATTGACGCTTTAAATTAACGTTCCCATGTAAGTATTCCGAACGTGAAAAATATAGCAAAATCGGGTTTGTATTACTGTACACATAGATTCGAAAAAGTTGTCAAAAAACAAATATATAACAAATAAATGTTATCGAAGGCAAGATATAGGTATGTGAAAATGCCAAGGCTTTTGCGAGGGTTAAGTGGCATTGATAACTTGAGTAAGCCGTAATTCTGTGAACTGAGGTATGTCATAAATTTGCCCCTACCACCTATATCTGGGGGGTTAACTACACCGCAGGAGGGATACTGATGGAGGTAGCACACATGTTTCGCTACATGCTGGTATTTGAACTATTTCCATACGTTCAGTAGAAGTGTAAAAAATTTTGAAGTGAAGTTTTGTGTCATTTAAATCATCATTATTAGACCTGAAGGTAAATTGTAATAGTTTTGAAACTATATATATTCGTTAATATAGATATTAAACCTTATTTGTGCGAAATATGAAGCCTATATGACTTTACCTTCATTTGTTTTGAGTTTACCTAAAATATGAAGCCGTTACGAAAATTTTCAAAATTTCACTAACGCCATATCGTTAACTTACGCACTTTGTTTACAAATATTTTCCAACAACTGCAATGACGCTAAACTACGGCTGGCTATAAAATTTCTTTTAAATTATTAAAATTTATTTCAGCATAATGAACTTTTAGGATTTAAATTATTTTACTTTCTTTAAACCAAAACATTTCTCCCCGGCAGAATATTTTATCATTTTATCGAGCTGCTTTTTTTTTCTTCCATTTTGTTACTTTGCTTTTTTTTCTATAATAAACTAATAAACAAATTTACAATTAAAAAAAATACAAGAGTTATTTTTAAAATTAAAAAATAAAACTTTCATGAATATATTTTTTATTATACACATTTTGCGAACTTTAAATTCTAAAAGTTTTAATAATTTAAAAGAAATTTTGGGTTTGTATTACTGTACACATTCGAAAAAGTTGTCAAAAAACAAATATATAACAAATAAATATTATCAAAGGCAAGATAAGTTACTTTTCTACCAAACTGGATACATTTTTTGTTTTTATTCAATATAACATGTTTATTCAGCTCGAAAAACATGCAGTGCTTACCGTTGTATTGGAAAATTCAAAATGTCGGCCACTCTCTCTTAAACACGGTAAGTTTGGGAAAAGGTGTTATAAATAATAAACTAGACAAAATACTATTAAAAAAACACCGAATATATGCCAACTTATGTCACGGTAACATAATGAGCGAATTTCTAACAGTATTTTGTCTAGTTTATTATTTATAACATCTTTTCTTGAACTTACCGTGTTAAAGAGTGTCGGGCGCCATTTTGAATTTTCCAATACATCGATAAACACTGTATTCGAGCTGAATAAAAACACGAAAAATATATCCAGTTAGGTAGAAAAGTAACTTATCTTGCCTTTGATAACATTTATTTGTTATATATTTGTTTTTTTTTGGCAACTTTTTCGAATCTATGTGTACAGTAGTAATACAAACCCGAAATTTTAATTTATATGCTAAAAGTTCATGAGAAATGTAAAAAAAAAAAAAAATTATTGGTGTTTGTATGATGAGAAATAA
Source organism: Euprymna scolopes (assembly GCF_053919585.1). Classification (NCBI taxonomy): domain Eukaryota; kingdom Metazoa; phylum Mollusca; class Cephalopoda; order Sepiida; family Sepiolidae; genus Euprymna; species Euprymna scolopes. Next base: position 193,618,678 of record NC_136483.1, read on the forward strand.
AAAAAAAAACGGTGCTTTCTGCAGTTTATTTTGACATAAAAAAAATCAGAATTAGCAGCAGACTTCATATGCGGGGATGTAATATTGCCTTAGTAATTGACTGCATCTTCCGCCCCAGCATCCCCCTGCACCTCTTAATCTTGTAAATAATTCATTAATAAACTTTCAAAATATATTTTTCTTGTTCTCCATTCAATAAGCTCTCCAGTGATATTTGTCTTTTTGAAATCGGACAAGAAATAAGTTATGACAAAATAACTGTGAAAAATCTTGATATCGGTCACAACTTTAAGGTAATCCATTGATTCTATTGTAAAAAATTAGCCTCAAATTTCAGCTTTAGAATTGTTGTAACTTATTATTTGTCCTACAGAGGTGGTTCAAGTATCATTAGAATGGTCTCTGCATACTCTTTCTGCTGAGCTGTTCCATTTTGAGATATGTTAACTTTGAATTTTTCTTTCACGTACCTACAAGATAAGTTACTTTTCTACCAAACTGGATATATTTTTTGTGTTTTTATTCAATGTAACATGTTTATTCAGCTCGAAAAGCATAGTATTTACCGAGGTATTGGAAAATTCAAAATGGCGCCCGACTCTCTTTAACACGGAAAGTTCGGGAAAAAGTGTTATAAATAATAAACTAGACAAAATACTGTTAGAAATTCGCTCAATATGTTACAGTGACATAACTTTCTAGTTTATTATTTATAACACTTTTTCTCAAACTTACTGTGTCAAAGAGAGAATCGGGCGCCATTTTGAATTTTCCTATACATCGGTAAAGAATGTACGTTTTTCAAGCTGAATAAACATGTTACATTGAATAAAAAAACAAAAAATATATCCAGTTTGGTAGAAAAGTAACTTATCTTGCCTTTGATAACATTTATTTGTTTTTTGACAACTTTTTTGAATCTGTGTACAGTAATACAATCCCGAAAAATGTATATAACAAAATAATTCGAAAAACGCAAAGTTCAAGCCAAAATAAAATTACTACCCCCCCCCCGCCTCATACCCTAATGTAAACAGAAAAGTTAAATTTCCTAAAAATGTTAAATGGTATTCTAATGGTAAATGTCGGTACGTTACATACGGAAAAACTTAAGCCATACAAGTTCTATAATTGAACCCCCACCCCACACACACACAAAAACGTTTGGTGCTTGTTTTTGTGAACTGCTCGCGAAAACTGTTTTAGATCAATTGAAATGCATTAAAACCTACGTTAGACCCCCCCCCCCCAAGTGGTATAATGTATTTTTTTTTTGTGCTGGAAGATATTATTTATTAACCATTTTCTTAGCCACCTGTGGGATCACAAAACATTGGAGAATTTACAAATTTCTAGCCGTTCCGCGGTTGACTGGCGGTCGTTCTGTAGTGAGATGTGCGAAAATTGGGTGCAACAGTACACTGCAACAGTGTTGCAGTGTACTGTTGCACCCAATTTTCAGTGTTGCACCCAAATTGACGAAACGTTGATTGTTCGCAGAAAATATAACAGGAAGAAAACTGAGCCAAATTTGGCTTTTTTGAGAGATAGAGAGTTTCGAAACGTAGTTTCGTGCTCGCTCTGGCAGGACCAGACGAACGGAGAAATGAAGCTTTAGTCCCGTTAGTTACACAATTTGTTTTGCCAGGTTCCATTATTTAAGTGATTGTTGGAAAGCTTACCATAATCTCGGCCAACTTTACACATATAGAATCGTAAACCATTCCAAAACATTTGTGGACCATCAAGACCCTAATACATACACGAAATATTGAACGTCTCTGGCTAGATATTAAAGAATGGGTCAAGAGGCCTGGCATTCGGACAGAGTACCTGCAACAATACCTGTCACGATATCTGTTCATTCGAAGTGAAACAAATCTTTTCTTCTACACAAATTTTTAATTGAAGCGGCCAAGCTTTATGGAGATAAGTCAAAAACATTAACTATTTTTTTTTTTCTTTTGTTTTTTCTCACCCGGTTCACCTTTTCAAAAGAAATCACGCATTTTCATGATTAAACAATAATTTTTATGATAAAAAGAAAAGAAAAAGGTCAATCAACTGCAGAAGCACCTGTTAATAACTATACAAGTTCTATAATTGAATCTTCTCCCTTCCCCAATTTTGAATGTGATATTCGTTTGTGCGTTGGTGTATTATCGACATTGACCGATAAAACAAAAAAAACCCTTCATTTTCGGTTTTTGGCCTTTCACGGGAAAGGTAGACCCTGCATAATGTCTTAAATTTTAAATAAAGGTTTGTATTACTGTACACAGATTCGAAAAAGTTGTCAAAACAAATGTTATCAAAGGAATTCGTTACTTTTCTACCACACACACTGGATATGTTTTTAGTGTTTTTATTTAATGTAACATGTTTATTTAGCTCGAAAAAGTATTTACCGATGTATTAGAAAGTAAAAAATGGCGCCGACTCTCTTTGACACGGTAAGTTTGGGAAAAAGAGTTAAAAATCAAACACTAGAAAAAAATATTGTTTTAAAAACGCACCGATTATATGTCAAATACACGATTAGAAGTATCAGAATTTTTGTAGGAATTTTTGACACCCCTAACACGAAACTGCGAATACAATATAAAAATCTCGGAATTTCTCTGTTAAAAGTGGGTTATGTATTTTTTTTAAGGATTATACTTCCAAAATAAACTATTACAGTTGTTTTAAAAGTAATAGAAATATTTTTTTTTGTTTTTTTTTTAAACAGTAATGAATTTTCCGAACTCAATATTTTTCAATCTTTAAACTTTAAAAATCTATCAAAATTTTTCTATTGATTCTATTTTTACGATATTTTCAGGGTCAGTGTGAAATTTTATGTTCTTTCCAATAAATCGAATATAATATTTTAGACAAACTTTTTTTTTTTTATTCACGGTCCCCCCCCCCCCCATCCCAATTTTTAAGTGTCTATTACAAAGTAAATACTTAATTTAGACCCGGATAAGTACATAATTATTTACTCACAAATTGAAGAGAAAAGGTCAATACATAATATATTCAAATTTAAAAAAAAACGGACATCGTGTTCTCGTAGAATTTTACCTGTAAAGTTTGAAGTTTAAAACCTTTTTTTTAAACCACGTTATTTGTTTTTTCTTTTTTCTTTTTTTTTTTTTAATGGAACCTTGGTCCTTGCTCCTTTAATTGAAAAAAAAATTAGGGCTTGAATTACATTTTTCGAGGAGTTATAAGCTTGGAAAGACAGGGGGTCGAATAATTCACGCCTCCAATTTTGTAAATGTCTAATAATAATTAATTTAGACCCGGATAAGTACATAATTATTTACTCACAAATTGAAGAGAAAAGGGTCAATACATAATATATTCAAATTTAAAAAAAAACGGACATCGTGTTCTCGTAGAATTTTACCTGTAAAGTCCGAAGTTTAAAACCTTTTTAAAAAAAAAAACACGTTTTTTTTTTTTTTTTTTTTTTTTTTTTTTTTTAATGAAATCTTGGTCCTTGCTCCTTTAATTGAAAAAAAAAAAATTAGGGCTTGAATTGCATTTTTCGAGGAGTTATAAGCTTGGAAAGATGGGGTGGAATTATTCGCTATTTTCACAAAATTTCTGATACTGCTAATACACGATCGATTAAAAAGGGGGTGGGTGAGATATATACGAAGAAAGTGAAAGAAACCTCCAGGGAGTAGCTATTAAATTCAACCCATGTTTACGCAGGGTTCATGTACCCAGTTTTTTTTTTTTTTTTTTTTTTCTTCTTCGTTAACGCCGGTGGTGGGGGGAGGGGTGTCCAGTGATGTGTGGCAAAATTGACCTTTTCTGGCGTTTTTTGGGGTATTGGAAAACAAGATGGCCGCCAGTAAATTGATAGTGATTACGTTGGATACTGAATGTCTTCATAAAGGGATAACTAATTGTTTGCGCAAAAAATAAATGCGATATTCGTTTTCAGCATACTTGAAAACCTGAAAGAGTCGAAAAATTTAAAGGAAATACCGAGAGGTCGGTAAACTAAAAATTTAAAATAAAAAAGCCTTAATTGGCGAAATTTGGCTGAAATAAGTCGATGCTTCCAAAATGGGGGATCGGTTTATTAGAACGTTCTATTAGAAAAGGAGCATCCCTTAAAAGATGTTAAAATATTGGATTCTTGGCTCTTGCGTACTTTTGCCACCGCGCTATTAAAAAAAAAATTTTTTTCAGGTTAAATTCAAGCTTAACGATTTTTTTTTTTTTTTTTTTTTTTATGAAATTGTTAGGTGGAAGTACAGAATAGTTACAAAACACCCTCACCCATGTTAAGAATGGCTTTCAAAATGTTATTTCAGCACGGTGGCAAAAGTGCACAAGTATCGAATTTTTTTATAATCTGGTAGATTAGTGATAATTTGATAATCCGCTGAAAAAAGACGAACATTAGGGACTGCCAAAAGTCACCACAGAATTACTCCACCCTATATGTAACACGATGTAACTTTATTATAAATTAATATTATCAGTATAAGTTTTGTGCCATTTAAAAGGGCAAAATAAACCAGTAATAATAATTAAAAAAATTCTTTTTCATCGAACGAAAATAATGAAATTGCGAGACGAAAATCGTGTTTACTACCTAATTGGCGCTTTAAAATAACGTTCCCATATTCCGAACGTGTAAACATACCCGTATTTAATAAATCTAGCAAAAATCAACTAATGGTCAGATTTTCGTGAAATTTTCGATAATTATCCATTTTAGAATGAAATTACATATAAAATGCAGTTTTCGTAAAATATACGAGAGGAAATATATATTTTTAGTGCGTGCCCCCCCCTTATTTTTTCAAAATTTGAACAAAATATTTAAATCTATGGAAATTTCTATTTATGAAACAAAAGTTCAAATAAGTAAAAAAATATTTTTTAAAAATTTAAATACACATATTGAACAAAAATTTACCTTCAAGTTGCAATTAAAAAAAATTGATATAAACTTAATGTTTTTTTTTTTTTTTTTTTAAATAGCATTTTTTTTTTTTTTTTTTTTTTTTTTTTCGAATTAATATATCAGTTGAATTGCCAAGAAAAAGAAACTTCGTAAACATTAATTAATTTTTAAAAGATAAACACTATTCAAATTCCATTATTTCAAAATGTTCTGTTACAACATAGATTTTTAATTGTTTAAATATTTTTTTTAATATTAAGTTTTAATATAAATGACTCTTGTCAGCTTTTATCGCCAGATGAAAACCAATTTGAAAATATTATTGGACAATATTAAGCATTTTGTAGTCCCCCCCCCCCATATTTTGTTTCTCTTTTTACCGAACAAAATATGGAAGCCCATAAGAACATTCAGTAAAACCGTATTTCATATTTAATATACAAATGTTTATAATATTATTAATCATTAAACTGTAAATCTTAAAACCTAACAAAATTATAACAAAGATTAATTATTAATTGCAGTTTGAAGAAGATAAACAAAGGTTTTAAAAAATCATTAAGTCGCTTCTGCTTTTCCATAGTTCTGTATAGTACGCACAAATCTGACGTCACGGAAACATGCAGTCCAATCTTCACAATCGTTTGGCAGTCCCTAACGAACATAAAAAAATTGCGGGGTCAGGATACGCTTTCATATGTCCGCCCAAACAACTATCCTTATAGACACTTGATATATAAGAATTTTTCATAACTTTATTTTATGAATGTAAAGTGCGTGTAGCTTTAAATATTTTAGATACACATGTAAATATGTATAAAACTGTTTTCTTCATTCGGTCATTTCTGAAAATGTTTGTAAATACTTATAACTGTTAAGTGAAAAATACAGAATATTTAAATAAAAACGGACTCCGTGTTGAAAATGGATAACGCTATTTTAGGATTTTTGAGCTATGTCTGGACCACTGCATGAGTACCGAAATTGCATAAAATGCATTTTCCGCAGATGAATTTTTTTTTTTTTTTTTGTGCGTGCCCCCCCCCCCCCCCTATTTATTTTTCGAAATTTGAAAATATATTTAAATCTATCAAAATTTCTAATGAAACAGTTCAAATAAGTAAAAAAATTATTTTTTAAAAATTTAAATACACGTATTGCACAAAAACTTGTAGTAGTTGCAATTAAAACATTGATATAATTTTTTTTTTTTTTTATATAGCGTTTTTTTTTTTTTTTTTTTTTTTTTTTTTTTTTTTTTATTAATATATACCATTATCAGTTGAATTGCCAAGAAAAAGAAACTTTGGAAAAATTAATTATTAAAAGATTAAAACAATTAAAATTCCAGTATTTCAAAATGGTCCGTTACATTTTTAATTTAATTTTTTTTTATAAAAATGGCTCTTGCCAATTTTATTGCCAGATTAAAACCAATTAAAAATATTCACAAAAATTAAACATTTTTTGGACCCTCTACAATATCTAATTTCTTTTTATTAAACAAAAGTATGGAAGCCGGTAAGTAACCAAATGAACACTCGTACATATTTAGCAAAACTGTATTTCATATTTAATATACAAATGTTTAAAATATTATTAATCATTAAACTGTAAATGTTAAAACCTAACAAAATTATAACAAAGATTAATTATTAATTGCAGTTTGGAGAAGATAAAGGTTTTAAAATATCTTTAATTCGCTTCTGTTTTTTCATAGTTCGTATAGTTAACAAAAATCTGACGTCACGGGATCATGCGTTCCTTTTTTTCAGTTTTTCACGTTCATTTGCGAGTGCCTAGTGGCCAGGCAGGCTCGAGCCTGTAATGCAAAGGAGGAAAATGTGCAAAAAAAAAAAAAAAAAAAAAAAAAAGCTAACTGCTTAGTGCTTAGCTCCTGCTGACGTCGTCAGTGTTCGAACATTGCAAGGCATATAACTTTTCAAAAATTTGATGCCATCAGCCAGAAGCAAAATTTTGTAAGAAAAAAAAAAGCATGGGTATTAAGCAACCAAAGTCACTATCAAAAATAATTAAATAGCCGTGCGAATTTAGAACAAAAATTAGCCGCAGTAGCCAAGTTCGAACCTGTAATGCTAAGGGGGAAAAAAGGTGAAAAAAGGAAACCATTTAGTGGTCTTGCTCATGTGATTTGTGACGTCATGGGCATTCGAAATAACGTTTTCTGCATACGTCAATGTTGCCAGTCGTGAATGACTGCAAAAAATGTCCACAAATAAGTGACCCCCCCCCCTCCTTTAGGTGTATCAGAATTTTTGTTGGAATTTTTGACACCCCAACAAAGTGCGAATAAAATATTAAACTCGTGATTTCTCTTAAATGTGGTTTGTTTATTTTCTTCATGGATTATATTTCCAAAATAAATTATTAAATTTGTATAGAAATATAATTTTTTTATTTTAAAGACAATAATGAAATTAATTTTTTTTTTTTTTTTTTTTTTTTTTTTTTTACATTACATTTTCACCTCAAAAACAGGCACATTGCCACATTGATGTAGAGGGCTACTATTAGGGACATAGGTGGCGATTTGGGCAGCAAGATGTTGGTTCACGTTACACTTGAACTTCTGCATGTCAGTACAGTTGAGGGAGCAGGAACCTGGCAGGGAGTTCCAAAGTCTAGCGGTTCTGGAAGAAACTACTAGAGTAGAAGGCTCTCTTACATCTAGGGATCTCTACTGTGAAGGGATGGGATTTTACTGCTTGTCGGGTTTGTCGAGGGTATTTACGTACAAGTGCTTGCAGCTCGTCGGAACATACACCATTAAAGTACTTGTAGAACAGAGAGGGATGCTATATTTCGTCGATGGGACAGAGGCTGAAGCTTGGATGATGGTTCAGGACATGACATTGACTGGTGCCACACCAACTAGTTGTGAAGGATCAGGGAGGATAGAAAGTCCAAGGTGGGAGAGTACTAACCAGACTTCCACTGGAAGTGTGCAGTTTCAATCTTGGGGAGGCAGTTTGTCACCCAAATTGCAGGAAACACCAGTGGCCGATGCCAACGAGGAATCAATGGCTAACGGCTGTTGCATGGGGAAGAAGGAGAACATTGGAAATCTGGGTTGTCACTCGGTCTCCAGCGAATGCCCCAGGTTACTGCCAGTAAGCTATCACTGATGATGGCCTGTGAGACAACTCCTAGTGAGTGAAATAATAATGTTCCCTCCCAAATTCACCACCACCCTGATTTGATATCGTAGATATTTACTATATTTTCTTAGTTTTTAACCAATGTTCACGTTATAGTATGATTGTCTTTAGTAGTTATGTGAACTTCATTTCCGTATTCATGTATTTTGCACTGATATGAAAATGAAGTCTCCTAACCTTTTTGATGAAAAACATGGGGAAAAAATGAACATAGAAGAACAGAAAACCAAAACTTTAAATATAATTTCTGTATTAAAAGGAATAGTTTAAATATTTCAACATCTAATCTTGTGGGGAAAATCCAACTCCCCAATAAGGGGCACTTTGGATAGGAAAAAAAATAATTGGACTAGTCATGAAAGCTCTCCTCCACCGGCCGAGAACAGATACTACACTGTGATCTTGTCCCGAAGGCCAAAAATTGTTTGTTTTATGCTTGTTTGTTTTATGCTTGTTTGTTTCCTAAACTCATAATTCAGTTTTATCAGTATTAGATTGTATATTGCTTTAAAATGATGTAATTTTACATAGATAATCTTCTCTCTCTCTTCTATATATATAAAATGAACTAATTTTTTCCCCCTCCGATTTTGACCTTAATAGGATTAAAAATCAAGACATTACATGCAAATGTCATATGCACAAACTCCAGCACAGTATCTGAGTTGTGTTATAGGCCTATTACATCTCCACTGCCTAGATAATCATAGATCCCTATATTTTTTCTGGTGAGAGTTCACGGCCAAAATCGGTTAGAATCAATGGAAGTTGTGAAACCTTTTCTCTCTAATAAATTCCTCGTACTCCCACTTAACACTGCTGCGGATCCATTCATAAGGAACAGTACGAAGAAACACGGGTTTAGGTTTGTAATTGCTTAAAAAACATGGAATGGCACTTTAGCGTGGCTGTTCGTTCTGTTTTCTACTGGGTGAAACACAGCATTTGATTTAATCAAATTGAAGGGTTGTTTATGCCTTTTTTTTTTTTCTTTTTTTTTTCGCTTTTCACTTTGCACTGTCTTTTTTGGTTTACGTTTTTCAGAACATGTACATCGTCGTTTTCCCTGATTTATGCTTCCTGTTTTTCAGATTTCTTTTTAAAATAAGTTTTACATTTGCCCCCCCCCCCCAATTTTTTACAGAAGCTTACCATCGTTTTTATTTTTATTTTGATATATTTAAACAGGGTTATTTCTTTGATTATTCTTCATTTTACCCCACTCTCCCCCTTTTACACACACACCAACAAACAACCGGGCAACGCCGGGTACCCCGCTAGTATTTTAAAGTCCAGTTTCATTATTAATCGAATTAGGTTTTTTTTTTTTTTTTTTTTTTTTTAATGCTCTTTTTAAAAATGCTGTCATATAGTATTGACAGAAACAGTTCGACAAATCTTACGTACATTGCAGACATTTTCAGTTAACAGGCCTTCTATATCTTGGTGGCCGTGGTTAAGATCACTGTAACGCTGAATATTTTGCAAACTTTTTTTTTTTTTTTTTTTTTTTTTTTTAGTACATTTAAAAAAAACAAAAAACAACTCCAATGTACCCCTCCACCACCACCACCACCACCATGTTAGTATCTAAAACGGCATGGTTTGCATAAGTGCCCTAATTTATTTAGAATTTGGGTCGCTTTTCAAAGTTAGGAGTGTGTATGTGATGGGGGTTACTATACACTTTCCACAAAAAAAATGTGGGTCTCGTCAGCTGCCCTGGGCAATATAATCCCCCCCTCCCCATCTCCTGTATGGGTGACCTTTTTAATTGATGTAGTTTGTTTTCCTATTTAACTTTCATTTGTTTTAAAACTTCTGCTATATTTAGACTTCGAGCATTTTTATTAAATCCAAATTATACAGTTACTCGTATTTGAAGTTTATTTTTTATATAATAGGTTTTATTTAAAATAAATAATAGGTTTTATTTAAAATAAATAATAGGTTTTATTTAAAATAAATAATAGGTTTTATTTAAAATAAATAATAGGTTTTATTTAAAATAAATAATAGGTTTTATTTAAAATAAATAATGGGTTTTATTTAAAATAAATAATGGGTTTTATTTAAAATAAATAATGGGTTTTATTTAAAATAAATAATGGGTTTTATTTAAAATAAATAATGGGTTTTATTTAAAATAAATAATGGGTTTTATTTAAAATAAATAATGGGTTTTATTTAAAATAATGGGTTTTATTTAAAATAAATAATGGGTTTTATTTAAAATAAATAATGGGTTTTATTTAAAATAAATAATGGGTTGTATTTAAAATAAATAATGGGTTTTATTTAAAATAAATAATGGGTTGTATTTAAAATAAATAATAGGTTGTATTTAAAATAAATAAAAGTATCTGGTGTTTATTTAGAATTACATGTAACAAAAACAAGGCCGATGGCCATTGGTCCTAGATATGACCTTAAACTATATCCAGTGGTGAGGCCCCAGCTTGCAGGCTTTGGGGAGTGTGGAGCCACCCTTTAATTGCCATTGCTCTCAGGTCCACTCTGACCCGGAGTGATAGTACCTGTTAAGGCCCAGCTATGGGTTAAATAGAAACCGACTTGAAAAAAAATCTATTCTATTAAATTTTTCTTCCGAATCTTTGGATTCAGCATTAAATAACCTGAAAAGGGTTGATATGCCGTAAAACGAAAACAACCAACCAACCAACCAGCCGATAGCCATTAGTTGCGTGCTCTCGTGTAATGAATGAATGTGAATGTAGGATTGACATGAAATTCTTGAACTAAAATGACCAAAAAAATGGGCTGAAATGACTTAAATAAAAAGTAAATGTCTTAGAATGATTTTAATGAACTCAAGGATGAATTGAATGACCTTAAGAATGATTTGAATGCTTAAAAAATAACTGGAATCTTTCAAAAACAACTTGAGTGATCTGGAGAATGACTTGAATGGTTTTTGAGACTAACTGGTTGTAAAGTGGGTGATCATTTTACATGAAATTAATACAGAAAAGTGATCCCTCACTTTATATCACAAAGTTACAAACATAAATACAGCATGTAGTAAGAACAGATACTACACTTTGATCTTTATATTTAATTTATTTCGTTTAAAGAAAAAATTACAATAAAAAAAAATTACAATATAAAATTAAAAAATTAAAAAAAAATAAAATCTCCGAAAGACAAAACAAATTTAGGTCTGGGGATCTGGGGAGGGGAGTGTTGCAGGGTCTTTGTAACTAAAGTAAAAATGGAGTCTTTGGCGACTTTACTCTTGACTGGCAACATTTACCACAATACCTCATTCACTCCGTGGAATCTAAGGCTAACTAATGAAAACCCCAGCGTTTTTGCAAAAACGATATATATACAATTTCTGTGTGTGTGTGTGCGCGCGCATTTTTTTTTTTTTTTTTTTGATTAGTGTGTGTGTGTGTGTGTGTGTGTGTGTGTGTGTGTGTGTGTGAAAAAAGTTTAATTCATTGGAAAAAATAAAAAGTTTACACTTTGATCTTTGCCGAAAGGCCAAGAAAAGCTTAAAAAGCTAAGAACAGCTATTAACAGACCTTTGATCTTAACCAAAAATGCCAAGCATAAAAATGTTAGGGACAGACCGACCTACCGACGAGAGTGACTTATAGAGTTGCTTGCATGCAACTAACAATGCAGTGAAATTTGAGGTACATCCTCGTCACGGAATGAAGCGTCATATTCCAAAAATTTATTTATTTATTTTTTTTTCCATATAGTTTTACGATTTTTAGCGATTAAAGTTTTAATTATTGATAGCAAACAGAACTTTGGTAGTCAAATTGCGTTATCGTGCAACAAGTAGCTACATTATAAAGATTATTCGGTTCACATGTACGATCGGTATCCTTCTTCATATTTTGGTCTTTTTTCAATTTTTTCAGCAGATTATCGAATGGACACTAATCTATCAGATTATATTAAAAAAAAGTCCATATTTAAATATTTGCAAGAGATATTCAGTTTTTTTTTTTTTTTACTGCAACATTTTAGTAAATCGATCATCCATTTTAGAAACACTTGAGGTTTTAGGCCAGATTTTGCAAATTTATTTTTTATTTTTTATAAGTTTGGCCCCTTTTTTTTTTTTTTGAAATTTGGCTTGAAATTGGTTCTTTTCCTATTTTATATACATATGTATAGTTATTTTCCCAAGTTTTGTCACTCTACATTTACAATTTTAAAATTAACAGGAAAATTTTGATATTAACGTGTGCGCACAGTTTATAATACAAGAAATCAATCCCCCATATTGAAACCACTCGCCGAGAACATGCATACTTGATAAAACCTGCAGAGTTGATTTTAAAGTCACAAAAAAAAAAAAACAATTTTAAAAATGAGAATTACAATGGTGCCGTAAATATACAGAAAACAGGCTTTATAAAACACTAGCATGATTACCTGCGTTGGCCGGGCAATAGAAAAAAGAAAATGGACTACACTGTATGCAATAATTTATGTTTTGATAAAAAAAAAATATTAAAAGAATCCACTGATGTCAGCCCATTGCTACAAATTCAGAATAGGGGCATATCACCAATCAGTTTTAAATAATTGTGATTTACGTAAACCCTTGGCTAAATCAACTGCTGATTTTATTTAAAAAAAAAAAAAAATCTAATTTGTTTTGAGCAAAGTAAATACAAAATATAAAACCAAAAATATTTTAACCCTGTTTAAATGCAAAAGCTTATGAAATAAACGTTTTCAAAAATATTAAAAAATAAAAAAAACAAATCATCTGCTGTAAGGTTGGCGCGAACAGAAAAACATTTCTCAATGTCCTAATCCATTGGGCCACAGCGACAGTAATATCATGACGTTGCAAATTTATGTAGTTAATGTATTTGAGAGGTGAGGCTGTTCGTGCATGCACAGATACTAAATCGTTTAGAAAAATCTGATTTTACATAAATCCCCATCACATTCTGCGGTCCATAAGGTAGGGAGAAAAAAAAAATTTGTTCTAAATTCACGTGTCAGTCCTTGTTCTTTAAGACTGATAGAATTAATTATTCTCATCCAATTTCGGTAGAAACTGGAACCTAAAGGGGATATCGATCATACCAGTTATCATAGGTGCCACAGGACTTATGAAGAAGAACCTGAAGTCCTACCTAACTAATATTCCTGGTGAACCAAGTGCAAAAGAGATTCAGACAATTGCACTTAAGGGAACAGCGAGGATACTAAAAAGAGCTCTCGGTTGGTTTCAATAAAAAAGCGGGGCAATGTTGGCAGCTGGTTTGGCTGCCCCATACCCGGCATTACAATCTTCAAAGGAAGAAAAATAAAAAAATAAAAAAAAATATATACATATATTCACACAGACATTTGCCCTTTATTTAATAGATTAAACCTGGTCTCATCCCGGCTGTACTATTAAAAAAAATTGTTCACTGAGATTGCTCTAGTCCTCTCCAAGCTTTACAACAAATTTGACTGCTGAAAAACTGCTTCTGTGGTACCAGTTTACAAGAATTCTGGTGAAAGAAATGACCCATTAAATTATCACCCCATTAACCTCCTGCTTTTCACCAAAATATTTGAGTTCATAATTAATCAAGCTCTGGTCTATCACCTCACCTGCTAACTTTTGACTAACCAACAATATGGATTTAGGCAAGCCCGTTCTGCAGGAGATATCCTAACTGTAATCTCTGAATGTATATACAGTGGATAAAACAGGGGAAGATAGAGCAGTAGCCCTAAATATATCAAAGGCTTTTAACAGGCTATGACATGATGGTATTCTGAGGAAAACCAGATCATATGGTATCACTGGACGACTACTTAACATAATTAAATCCTTCTTTAATAAAAAGAATCCAGGTTGTTTTCGATTGTCGTACAGCTAAACAATGATATAAATGTAGGTGTACCTCAGAGGTCTATCCTTGGACCTTTTATTATTCCTAATATTCATAAATGACCTCTCTGATAAAATAGTTTCTGAGATGGATATATTTGCTGATGGCGCCATGCTCTATAACAGGCACGAGGAGAAAGCAAATGAACACATATCTAAGGAAATGGCAGAAATACTAGAGGAAGACCTCCGATTTGTAGTGGAATGGGGACAAAAATGGATGATCACATTCAATGCTGCCAAGACTAAGCTTGTGTCCTTCAATAATTACAAAAACCTTCTCAACCATCAGTAGCCATAGCTAAAGGTACATGACTAGCCAGTTGTTGCGAACTATGGGAGCAGCGAATTGAAAACTTGTCCTCGTTTTTTTTTCTTTTTTTTACAAATTAATAAAACATTAAAATATGTTAATGTTTTACATGAAATTAACTAAACTGCATTTTTTTTTTTTTTTTTTTTTTTAACTAAATGAATTTATATTTCTACCCATGAGATTACAAAATATTAAATTTTAATTTATCGGAAACTTATTTACAATTCAAAATTTTTGTATGGAATTATGAACTAAAAGTAACTTGAATATTTTATGATTGTAAAACCAGCAGTGCAAAAATTTAATTGACATTGAATTATCAGGTTTCGGTTACTTGATTTAGAAATTATATTTTTCTAACAATGAATAAACAAGTAATGTAGGTTTCATCAGTAAATTTACAAATCTATATATATATAAAAATGTAAATGTTGGTTCGTTCGGAGTTAATTGTCTAAAAAACCACCGGACGGATGGCTCCACGTTTTGGTATAATATGTTTACTATATCCATGTGAGTTTTTATATATTCCTTTTTAATTATAACATTATACTTAATTTTTCTATGATAAATAGGTGGATTTCTTTTTACCGAGAGGCAATTTTTTTTTTTATTTAGGGACAATTATTTATTACCGCTTCCTGTCATGTGACCAGTGTTACAATTTAGCGGTTTTCCTGCTAGATCTGGAGATTTCGTTTACAATCTAGCGGGAAATTCTAGAAAATCTGGAGGTATTTGGCACCCAGAGACACCCGCATTAGATTGCTTGAAAATACTTTAAAACATAAAATAAACTCATTCATGTAAGTAAAAAAAAGTAGCATTTATTGCCTTTGGTAACAATTATTTATTGATTATTTGTTTTGTTTTTCACCTTTTTTTTTCGACTAACCATTCTTAAATCACACTATAAAATCGATTTTTCCAAGTACATTTTAGGTGGGGGGGGGCATTCCAATCTCCCCGAAGGGGTTTGTATTACTGTACACAGGTTTGTATTACTGTACACATAGATTCGAAAAAGTTGTCAAAAAACAAATATATGACAAATAAATGTTATCAAAGGCAAGATAAGTTACTTTTCTGCCAAACTGGCTAGCGATTTTCTGAACATTTCTTTCTCCTGATCTCGCGGGTTTTTTTTTAAATCTCAGTTGACAACATTGCATCACTAAAAAAACACCACGGGCTTAATGTAAACAGAATGTGTTTACAATATGGTAAATTTTCAATGGGTTTATTGATAATGTAACCATGTGATTCAACTTTAATTTAAATTAACCACACGTGGTCGAAAAATGAATGGCGACGCTCAAAGTGTATACACATTTTGATTCCTCCCTTTACTTAAAAATTCACCAAAAATCAGGAAATTAATGAATTTTAATGAAAATTGCAGTATTTTTCAAATAATGATCGCAGAATATAATGAACTAATTATTTTTACTTAACTCTTGGTGAAAATGTTTTATTTTGTTTAAACAAAAAATACCTTTACTAAAGTTATGGTTTTCAGTAGTAAATAAAAAAAACGCAAGAATTTATTTTTGCTTTTTTTAAAGCATCGTAATTTGTAACAATAAAAAATAATTTTTACAGTAACATTACGAAAAAAGCCCCTAAAGTCCGTATAAAGAATGTATTCGATATAACTCTAAGAAAAATGAATTATCGGATACTATTCAGAAAATTAAAGATTCAATTAGATTCCTATTTCAGTCACCTAAATTATTTAAGGTGAAATGAGTTTAGGAATTTATAGCCAAACCTAAATATATTTTTTTTTTTTGGTAAATATCCAGATACGCTACTGCAGAACACCGACAACTCTAATTTGTTGGGGGGGGGGGGGGGGTGATGTTGGGGCGCGCCAACATCACATCCGCATGTTTATTCAGCTCGAAAACCATACAGTGTTTACCGATGTATTAGAACATTCAAGATGGCGTCTTATTCTCTCTTTAACACGGTAAGTGTGGGAAAAGATGTTATAAATAAAAAACCGGATAAAATACTGTTAAAAATTCGCTCAATATATGTTACCGTGACATAGGTTGACATATATTCGGCGGGTTTTTAATAGTATTTTGTATAGTTTTTTATTTATAACACCTTTTATCCATACTTACGGTGTTAAAGAGGGTGTGAGACGCCATCTTGAATTTTCGAATACATCGGTAAACACCGTTTTTCGAGCTGAATAAATATGTTACATTGAATAAAAACACAAAAAATATATCCAGTTTGGCAGAAAAGTAACTTATCTTGCCTTTGATAACATTTATTTGTTATATATTTATTTTTTGACAACTTTTTCGAATCTGTGTACAGTAATACAAACACCCATTTTGTGTTTTATATACATAAAGTACAATTGTTGAATGTTACTGTTTTGATTATATTCGTTTGGGGGAGGGGCACAATTAAAAAATTAAAGAAAGATTAAAATGAAGCGAAATTTGTTTCCGTTCCATTTTTACAACTGTAAAACAGTGCATACTCAGCAAGTTTTATCGTAATTTATAAGCATATTGAAACACTAAATCAACAGTTTATTTATTTTTTTGCATAATTAATGATGGAAGTATTTTTCTGTTTATTTTCTTAACATCTGTTAAAAAAAAAAAATAATTTGTACATTTTCTTGAAAAAAAGAATCAAACTTTTCTCTACTTTCACGTGTTCCATTTTAACAAACTGAGCCACAGCAACGCGTGGCCGAGTACAGCTAGTTATTAATAAATTCTAAGTTGGAATTAAAGAACTAGGTGTGTATCCCAAGAAAGTGAAAATATAAAAAGAACACTGATTTTTCATAACATGTTAAAGAAAATAATTTGCAACCAGTAGTAGACAAATGATTTTTTAACTAAATAATTAAATTAACTTTATGGGAAACTTAAGAGGAGTCAATTCTACCAATTAATGTCCTAAAAAAAAAATCTTCATTGCTAATTAAAAGAAACGTCTTTATTTAAAGTCTGCACCTACATCATACTTAATGTACACTATAAGATTTTTATTAGTGAGATATGAACAAACTTGCTCATTGATGAAAAATGACATTGATTTAAATAAAACTTTATTTTATTTTTTATTTTTCTTTCCTTTTCTTTTCCTCTTTTTTCTTTTCCTCTTTTTTCTTTTTTTGCTTTTCTTTTTTTGCTTTTCTTTTTTTGCTTTTCTTTTTTTGCTTTTCTTTTTTTGCTTTTCTTTTTTTGCTTTTCTTTTTTTGCTTTTCTTTTTTTGCTTTTCTTTTTTTGCTTTTCTTTTTTTGCTTTTCTTTTTTTGCTTTTTTCCTTTCCTTTCCTTTTTTTCCTTTCCTTTTTTTCCTTTCCTTTTTTTCCTTTCCTTTTTTTCCTTTCCTTTTTTTTCCTTTCCTTTTTTTCCTTTCCTTTTTTTCCTTTCCTTTTTTTCCTTTTTTTTTCCTTTCCTTTTTTTCCTTTTTTTCCTTTCCTTTCCTTTTTTTTCCTTTCCTTTCCTTTTTTTTCCTTTCCTTTTTTTTCCTTTCCTTTTTTTTCCTTTCCTTTTTTTCCTTTCCTTTTTTTCCTTTCCTTTTTTTCCTTTCCTTTTTTTCCTTTCCTTTTTTCCTTTCCTTTTTTTTCCTTTTTTTCCCTTTTTTTCCTTTCCTTTTTTTCCTTTCCTTTTTTTCCTTTCCTTTTTTTTTCCTTTTTTCCTTTCCTTTTTTTTCCTTTTTTTCCTTTCCTTTTTTTCCTTTCCTTTTTTTCCTTTTTTTTTCCTTTTTTTCCTTTTTTTCCTTTTTTTTCCTTTTTTTCCTTTCCTTTTTTTCCTTTCCTTTTTTTCCTTTCCTTTTTTTTCCTGTCCTTTTTTTCCTGTCCTTTTTTTCCTGTCCTTTTTTTCCTGTCCTTTTTTTCCTGTCCTTTTTTTCCTGTCCTTTTTTTCCTGTCCTTTTTTTCCTGTCCTTTTTTTCCTGTCCTTTTTTTCCTGTCCTTTTTTTCCTGTCCTTTTTTTCCTTTCCTTTTTTCCTTTCCTTTTTTTTTTCCTTTTTTTCCTTTCCTTTTTTTTTCCTTTTTTTTCTTTCCTTTTTTTTTTTCCTTTTTTTTCTTTCCTTTTTTCCTTTTTTTTCTTTCCTTTTTTTTCCTTTCCTTTTTTCCTTTTTTTCCTTTCCTTTCCTTTTTTCCTTTCCTTTTTTTCCTTTCCTTTTTTTCCTTTCCTTTTTTTCCTTTCCTTTTTTCCTTTTTTTCCTTTCCTTTTTTCCTTTTTTTCCTTTCCTTTTTTTCCTTTCCTTTTTTTCCTTTCCTTTTTTTCCTTTCCTTTTTTTCCTTTCCTTTTTTTCCTTTCCTTTTTTTCCTTTCCTTTTTTTCCTTTCCTTTTTTCCTTTTTTCCCTTTCCTTTTTTTCCCTTTTTTCCCTTTCCTTTTTTTCCCTTTCCTTTTTTTCCCTTTCCTTTTTTTCCCTTTCCTTTTTTTCCCTTTCCCTTTTTTCCCTTTCCCTTTTTTCCCTTTCCTTTTTTTCCCTTTCCCTTTTTTCCCTTTCCTTTTTTTCCCTTTCCTGTTTTTCCCGTTCCTGTTTTTCCCGTTCCTGTTTTTCCCGTTCCTGTTTTTTCCGTTCCTGTTTTTCCGTTCCTTTGTTTCCTTTTTTACATAGGCATCACCACTTATCAAGGCCCAGGGGCCACTCGAGGATTAGGGTTAAAGAGTGTATAGTAGTCAATTGGACAATATAGTAATTGTCAGTAATGGAAATTCAGTAAATTTGTTAACTTTAGGGGAACGGCTTATCAAGAACTTGTTTATATTGGACTTGAAGACAAACATACCATAGTCAGCTGGAACGCAGGAAAAACGGAAGACAGGTCCACATTTATTGATTTAAAATTGTAGTCTAATTATTTTTTTAGACAAATATTATTTGTATTGTTTTGGTTACTTGGACAATTATTCTTGGGTGTTTTGGTTGTTGAAACATACAACCTTCCTCACGTGTGAAATTCATGTTTTTTTTTTTTTTTTTGCTCTCTTTTCTCCTTTGCCTTTTCGTTTCTCTTTTCTCCTTTGCCTTTTCGTTTCTCTTTTCTCCTTTGCCTTTTCGTTTCTCTTTTCTCCTTTGCCTTTTCGTTTCTCTTTTCTCCTTTGCCTTTTCGTTTCTCTTTTCTCCTTTGCCTTTTCGTTTCTCTTTTCTCCTTTGCCTTTTCGTTTCTCTTTTCTCCTTTGCCTTTTCGTTTCTCTTTTCTCCTTTGCCTTTTCGTTTCTCTTTTCTCCTTTGCCTTTTCGTTTCTCTTTTCTCCTTTGCCTTTTCGTTTCTCTTTTCTCCTTTGCCTTTTCGTTTCTCTTTTCTCCTTTGCCTTTTCGTTTCTCTTTTCTCCTTTGCCTTTTCGTTTCTCGTTTCTCCTTTGCCTTTTCGTTTCTCGTTTCTCCTTTGCCTTTTCGTTTCTCGTTTCTCCTTTGCCTTTTCGTTTCTCGTTTCTCCTTTGCCTTTTCGTTTCTCGTTTCTCCTTTGCCTTTTCGTTTCTCGTTTCTCCTTTGCCTTTTCGTTTCTCGTTTCTCCTTTGCCTTTTCGTTTCTCGTTTCTCCTTTGCCTTTTCGTTTCTCGTTTCTCCTTTGCCTTTTCGTTTCTCGTTTCTCCTTTGCCTTTTCGTTTCTCGTTTCTCCTTTGCCTTTTCGTTTCTCGTTTCTCCTTTGCCTTTTCGTTTCTCGTTTCTCCTTTGCCTTTTCGTTTCTCGTTTCTCCTTTGCCTTTTCGTTTCTCGTTTCTCCTTTGCCTTTTCGTTTCTCGTTTCTCCTTTGCCTTTTCGTTTCTCGTTTCTCCTTTGCCTTTTCGTTTCTCGTTTCTCCTTTGCCTTTTCGTTTCTCGTTTCTCCTTTGCCTTTTCGTTTCTCGTTTCTCCTTTGCCTTTTCGTTTCTCGTTTCTCCTTTGCCTTTTCGTTTCTCGTTTCTCCTTTGCCTTTTCGTTTCTCGTTTCTCCTTTGCCTTTTCGTTTCTCCTTTGCCTTTTCGTTTCTCCTTTGCCTTTTCGTTTCTCCTTTGCCTTTTCGTTTCTCCTTTGCCTTTTCGTTTCTCCTTTGCCTTTTCGTTTCTCCTTTGCCTTTTCGTTTCTCCTTTGCCTTTTCGTTTCTCGTTTCTCCTTTGCCTTTTCGTTTCTCGTTTCTCCTTTGCCTTTTCGTTTCTCGTTTCTCCTTTGCCTTTTCGTTTCTCGTTTCTCCTTTGCCTTTTCGTTTCTCGTTTCTCCTTTGCCTTTTCGTTTCTCGTTTCTCCTTTGCCTTTTCGTTTCTCGTTTCTCCTTTGCCTTTTCGTTTCTCGTTTCTCCTTTGCCTTTTCGTTTCTCGTTTCTCCTTTGCCTTTTCGTTTCTCGTTTCTCCTTTGCCTTTTCGTTTCTCGTTTCTCCTTTGCCTTTTCGTTTCTCGTTTCTCCTTTGCCTTTTCGTTTCTCGTTTCTCCTTTGCCTTTTCGTTTCTCGTTTCTCCTTTGCCTTTTCGTTTCTCGTTTCTCCTTTGCCTTTTCGTTTCTCGTTTCTCCTTTGCCTTTTCGTTTCTCGTTTCTCCTTTGCCTTTTCGTTTCTCGTTTCTCCTTTGCCTTTTCGTTTCTCGTTTCTCCTTTGCCTTTTCGTTTCTCGTTTCTCCTTTGCCTTTTCGTTTCTCGTTTCTCCTTTGCCTTTTCGTTTCTCGTTTCTCCTTTGCCTTTTCGTTTCTCGTTTCTCCTTTGCCTTTTCGTTTCTCGTTTCTCCTTTGCCTTTTCGTTTCTCGTTTCTCCTTTGCCTTTTCGTTTCTCGTTTCTCCTTTGCCTTTTCGTTTCTCGTTTCTCCTTTGCCTTTTCGTTTCTCGTTTCTCCTTTGCCTTTTCGTTTCTCGTTTCTCCTTTGCCTTTTCGTTTCTCGTTTCTCCTTTGCCTTTTCGTTTCTCGTTTCTCCTTTGCCTTTTCGTTTCTCGTTTCTCCTTTGCCTTTTCGTTTCTCGTTTCTCCTTTGCCTTTTCGTTTCTCGTTTCTCCTTTGCCTTTTCGTTTCTCGTTTCTCCTTTGCCTTTTCGTTTCTCGTTTCTCCTTTGCCTTTTCGTTTCTCGTTTCTCCTTTGCCTTTTCGTTTCTCGTTTCTCCTTTGCCTTTTCGTTTCTCGTTTCTCCTTTGCCTTTTCGTTTCTCGTTTCTCCTTTGCCTTTTCGTTTCTCGTTTCTCCTTTGCCTTTTCGTTTCTCGTTTCTCCTTTGCCTTTTCGTTTCTCGTTTCTCCTTTGCCTTTTCGTTTCTCGTTTCTCCTTTGCCTTTTCGTTTCTCGTTTCTCCTTTGCCTTTTCGTTTCTCGTTTCTCCTTTGCCTTTTCGTTTCTCGTTTCTCCTTTGCCTTTTCGTTTCTCGTTTCTCCTTTGCCTTTTCGTTTCTCGTTTCTCCTTTGCCTTTTCGTTTCTCGTTTCTCCTTTGCCTTTTCGTTTCTCGTTTCTCCTTTGCCTTTTCGTTTCTCGTTTCTCCTTTGCCTTTTCGTTTCTCGTTTCTCCTTTGCCTTTTCGTTTCTCGTTTCTCCTTTGCCTTTTCGTTTCTCGTTTCTCCTTTGCCTTTTCGTTTCTCGTTTCTCCTTTGCCTTTTCGTTTCTCGTTTCTCGTTTCTCCTTTTCGTTTCTCGTTTCTCGTTTCTCCTTTTCGTTTCTCGTTTCTCGTTTCTCCTTTTCGTTTCTCGTTTCTCGTTTCTCCTTTTCGTTTCTCGTTTCTCGTTTCTCCTTTTCGTTTCTCGTTTCTCGTTTCTCCTTTTCGTTTCTCGTTTCTCGTTTCTCCTTTTCGTTTCTCGTTTCTCCTTTTCGTTTCTCGTTTCTCCTTTTCGTTTCTCGTTTCTCGTTTCTCCTTTTCGTTTCTCGTTTCTCGTTTCTCCTTTTCGTTTCTCGTTTCTCCTTTTCGTTTCTCGTTTCTCCTTTTCGTTTCTCGTTTCTCCTTTTCGTTTCTCGTTTCTCGTTTCTCCTTTTCGTTTCTCGTTTCTCGTTTCTCCTTTTCGTTTCTCGTTTCTCGTTTCTCCTTTTCGTTTCTCGTTTCTCGTTTCTCCTTTTCGTTTCTCGTTTCTCGTTTCTCCTTTTCGTTTCTCGTTTCTCGTTTCTCGTTTCTCCTTTTCGTTTCTCGTTTCTCCTTTTCGTTTCTCGTTTCTCCTTTTCGTTTCTCGTTTCTCCTTTTCGTTTCTCGTTTCTCCTTTTCGTTTCTCGTTTCTCCTTTTCGTTTCTCGTTTCTCCTTTTCGTTTCTCGTTTCTCCTTTTCGTTTCTCGTTTCTCCTTTTCGTTTCTCGTTTTCGTTTCTCGTTTTCGTTTCTCGTTTCTCGTTTTCGTTTCTCGTTTCTCCTTTTCGTTTCTCGTTTCTCGTTTCTCCTTTTCGTTTCTCGTTTCTCGTTTCTCCTTTTCGTTTCTCGTTTCTCCTTTTCGTTTCTCGTTTCTCGTTTCTCCTTTTCGTTTCTCGTTTTTCGTTTCTCCTTTTCGTTTCTCGTTTCTCGTTTCTCCTTTTCGTTTCTCGTTTCTCGTTTCTCGTTTCTCCTTTTCGTTTCTCCTTTTCGTTTCTCCTTTTCGTTTCTCCTTTTCGTTTCTCGTTTCTCGTTTCTCCTTTTCGTTTCTCGTTTCTCGTTTCTCCTTTTCGTTTCTCGTTTCTCCTTTTCGTTTCTCGTTTCTCCTTTTCGTTTCTCGTTTCTCCTTTTCGTTTCTCGTTTCTCCTTTTCGTTTCTCGTTTCTCCTTTTCGTTTCTCGTTTCTCGTTTCTCCTTTTCGTTTCTCGTTTCTCGTTTCTCCTTTTCGTTTCTCGTTTCTCCTTTTCGTTTCTCGTTTCTCCTTTTCGTTTCTCGTTTCTCCTTTTCGTTTCTCGTTTCTCGTTTCTCCTTTTCGTTTCTCGTTTCTCGTTTTCGTTTCTCGTTTCTCGTTTCTCGTTTTCGTTTCTCGTTTCTCGTTTCTCCTTTTCGTTTCTCGTTTCTCGTTTCTCCTTTTCGTTTCTCGTTTCTCCTTTTCGTTTCTCGTTTCTCGTTTCTCCTTTTCGTTTCTCGTTTCTCGTTTCTCCTTTTCGTTTCTCGTTTCTCCTTTTCGTTTCTCGTTTCTCGTTTCTCCTTTTCGTTTCTCGTTTCTCCTTTCTTTTCACAGTAAGATTGTCTGTTCATTCATAAGTTTTAAAAGGTAATCTTCCACAATTATTTTTTATAAACTTTAAAAAAAAAAAAAATAGAACTATTTTGGAAATCTTACAATTTCACGGGCAACAATTTTTAAATTTAAATTTTTCTTAAATAGTTTTAATATTTTCAAACTTTTTTGAAAAATCATAACTCGGTAACAATTTTCACCCATAATAAATATTTTATTTCATCATTAAAGTATATTTTAATATATAAAAAATACTAAGATGACATCAAATGGTAGGGCCGGGTAAAATGTCATAATTTGATCGACCCGTTTCATGATTTTGTTTTTCGTGATCAAATGTTTTTTTTTTTTTTTTTTTTTTTTTTCTTACAAATCCTTTTGTAATTCTTTTCATTGTAGATGACTGGCCGAGGACGATCACGAGGTAGAGGAAGGGGTCGTGGTAATCAGGATGGTGGACATCCTCCTGGTCGTTTTGCTGGTGATAATGTAAGTATTATTCAAATAAAAATTCATGCAATGCTTGGAAGAGCAGATAACAAGAACAAATGACTCTCATAAAGGATGAATGATAGTTTTTATCAACTTTTTCAAAAGAAATAAAGTTCAAATAAATAAGAG
Source organism: Euprymna scolopes (assembly GCF_053919585.1). Lineage (NCBI taxonomy): Eukaryota > Metazoa > Mollusca > Cephalopoda > Sepiida > Sepiolidae > Euprymna > Euprymna scolopes. The sequence goes on from NC_136483.1 coordinate 193,642,633, forward strand.
GATACAGTGTCTATTTTGATATCACAAAATTTTCAGATATCTTTGAAAGAAACAGTAGTTGTAACATAAAATTTTCAAATATTTAATAAAAGAATACTTACCCAAGCAGTCACGAATGATCTATTATCTTAATCTCACAAATTTTATGATTTGTAAATGTACATGGTGTTACTCAGTTGGGAAGGGTGCTTAAAGAAAAAAAAAATTCTAAGTAATCAGCGATTGTAGCTTTCCATTATTTTTTAATCTTCAATAAATAAGGTATTTCGTTCTTTCCCTGCTGTGACACAAGATTCGGAAAGTGGGACTGAGAAGTCAACGCCCCTGAAGATCGGCACTCTGATCTGCAAAAGTGTCTGGGCAGTCCCATCAGCATTTTGCGGTAAGGACGCCCCAGGTGATTGGCTATAATCTAACCCTTTCTCAAAGAGAGAAGGCAAAGCCTGGGAGGGTAAACCTCCTAGAACTGCACAGATCTAGGATAGATAAGTATTTTAAATAAATAGTAATAAAAACATTGTGAAAGCAAATGTATTCAAGGGAAGTAACTTGCTTTTGCTTAATGTTATTTTGTTTTTAATGTAGAAGCATTAGAAACACTTTTTTTTTTTTTTACATAGGCATCACCACATTATCAAGGCCAAGAGGCCACTCAAGGATAAGGGTTAAAGAGTGTACATTGATAACTTATATGGAATGGCTCATCAAGAACTTATTTACTTAATTGGCATTTTATTTTACTCTGGGTGTTTTATGATTGATGGTGATGAAACCATGTGTAAGGCTCACGTGCATTTGTCTCTAAATTTTCTAGAATATTTGATGTATTGTGGGATTACTCAGGAATACTGTTGTATTCTATATAGCTGTACTAAATGTGGTCTGGTCCAATCTCTAGGGGGTCACAGTATTGCAGGAGTTTTGATCTGTTTTTATGCCCACACTGAATTTAAGACCAGCAACAATTAACACCGCTGGTCTGTCACATTTTTGGATACGCGTCAGTGTTTTGTTTTAGGGGCAAAAAGATGAATCAGCAAGCTGAAAAAATGACTGCATTCATAATAGATGAAATTTTTATACCTTAAAAAAAATTACCCGACAGTATGAAAAGTAAAGCATGTTAATGTTTGTTAGGATTATACCAATTTTTTTTTCCTTTACTTTTTTCAAACCTCAATCATTTTGTATGCTGACATGTGTTGGACAGCTTTTAGAAGCTAACTTCCAAACTAACCTATCTCTGGCTAAATCTTTTTCTCTTTCAAGTCCATCCTTATCACTTCCTCCCTTTCTCTTGCTACTTCAATTATTCTAACATGACTTTCCAAATTTGACTGCCATACATCACATATACACACACCTGATAGATCATTCCTCGGATTGACAATCATCTACTGATTAGTAATGGCAAAATTTCTCTGGACTCGTATCAACCACTCTTAATTGTAGCTTTCATGTTAGCACCTGCTTCAATCTGTACTCTCATGGTGCATAACCAAGGTAACAATTTCTGAACAATGTCAACTTTTTCATCCATATTTTCTGACTTTGCATTCTTCTCTTACACTTCCTGCATAATTCAACTGCACTTGTGTATAGAATGCTTAACAAGCACCACAGAAAATTGAGTTGCACTCGACTCCCTCATCACGAACGGAGCATGGAAATTTTCTAGGACTATTTCCAACACTACAATTACTAATCAACCACAGAAATTGTTTTGGACTATCTGTGCAAAACTCCCTGGACAATGCATCTAAGGCACAAATGAAAAGAAACTGTCCTGATGTACTTCCCTGTGAACATTATTAAAATAAACTTAAATGTACTGTTAATTCTAATACGACTGGACATTTCGGTACATTGCTTGACCAATCTTCACTAGCCACTAATTTGTCCTTAGTTTACACAAGCTCTTGGCACTCTGTCAAAAAATTTCTCCAGATCCACTAAAACAAAACACAGGTTCTTCTCACTAAGGAACTTCATTTGCACCAGTGGTAATCACCTTTCATGTTTATTTGACTTATTTGTTATTCAATTCTCACAACCAATTTCAGGACTTGATCCATCCGTAATTACTTTCTATTAGAACTTGTTTTATCCTTGTAACAGTTGACAATTGTATTCGGTATGTTGTAGTCTTTCAGCATGACCTCTGATAGTCTGATTTATCAAGTCTGTGACCATCTCAATGCCGGCTTTATCTGCAGCTTTCAAGGTTTCAGTAACAATATTTGAGGGATCTCCAGCCTTAACCTATTTTTTTCAATTGCTTTCCATATATTTCTTTCTTAATTCTTATAGCTGGCCCTGATATTGCTTCTTGCAACTTCTAGTTTTTAGAAACTGTATTCAGTAGTCTTTCATAATGGTATTTCCAATTATACCTCTTGATCTATTCATTTGTTCCTAACTCTAGAAGTGTAAGCCATTTTGAGTTTCCGAACAGTTTCAGATGGTTCGCTGTTACACACAAGTCCTGGGAGGTGACTTGTTTGTAGTAGACAGTTCCACAGAACAAAATATTCTTACCGTGTCGAAACCCGGGAAAAGAACATGTGAAATTGCTCCAGAAAAGGTTTAATATTTATGAAGCAATTCTAGTTTCTGATTGGTTTGTAGCAGAACGTGAATTAATTTGATTCGTCAGTTCTTAGCAGCATCGTTTATAAATAGAATCGTCCGACTGTGTGGGATCATACCCCATTAATCCCAAAATATTGCAACATCCTCCCTATTTTTTATAATGGGGAAGTCCCTTGTATATATATTTTTTATATTCACTTAGACATAACAAAAATTAGAAATCATTTGGATCTTAAAATTTTAGCATTTAAAAAGACGCCATGTTTGTGTTCAAATGTCAAAAAGGAAAATTACAATAATTTTTTTAAGCAAAAGTATTAGTTACGCATTAGTAGGTTAAAGTGTTAATACAAATAAAATGGATACAGTTTAACATCTTGTCCAGGACTATTTATTTATTTTTTTTTGGATATATAGAAATTTATATACTCTAGGGTTTTCTGCTGATATTCATGCAAAAAAGTAAGAGCCTTCTCATAAGTGGAACTTCGCTGGTTTGTATTTTTAATATATAGAAATCTATATACATACAGGGCAGTGAAAGAAAAAAAAAAAATTATTCAGTCGAATTCACCAACAAGTTTTGAGAAAAAACGTAGCTTTATCCTTGTCGCTGGTTTCGTAAATACATCAGCGATATTTTGTTCTGATGATATGTAATTCAAAATAATGGATTCCTTTTTTATCTCGTTTTTTATGAAATGGTATTTTTATATCTATATGCTTAGATCTTTGGTTGATTATCGTGTTCTGTGCTAAGACTATACTGGCTTGATTATCACAATTACTACGGGGCTTGTAATCAATTCTGGCTCTAAAATAGTCTTCAGGATATTTTTAAGGTAGAGTGCTTCCTGGGTCGTGTGTATGATCGCGGTAAATTCTGCTTCACACGTAGAGAGATACAATCTGTTGCTTTTTAGATTTCCATGAAATAATAGGCCCATTTTCTGAGCGTCTGAAACAATATCCAGATACTCTTGCAATCTTCGTTGTTTGCCCAGTCTGAATCTGAAAAACCTAATTTTAGGAGATTTCTTGATTTTCTAAATACTAACTTCTGTTCTTTAGTTCCTTTTAAATAACGTAGGACTTGTTTAGCTCTGTTTAAATCCTTCATTGTCGGTCGTGGTAATTTTTGTGACAGTTTTGTTACTGTATAGCATATGTTGGGCCTGGTTGCAGTCATTAAATATATGACTACCTATAAATTCACGATATTGTGTCATTTATTATTTCAGATTGTGTGTATATTTTTATTAATATCATTTTCGACCGGTGTAGAGCGTTTCTTGCACTCCCCCATTCCAAATTTTAATAGTATTTTGTCATCGTAACAAGTCCTTTGCTTTGAGTAAATTCTATCCCCAGAAACCAGGATATTTTGCCAAGATTGGCCATTTTGAATCTTTTACTTAATTTGTTCTAACATCAGTTAACATGTCGGCTTTAATATTCAATTTACTCTTTTTCTCTATATGCGAAGCAAATTGAACCAAATATATGCATTCTGCTTAAATTTGTTTTTTTACTGCAGAAAGATTCATATGGAGTTTTAGATAGTGTTTTGTTAAAGCACCTGTTGCGTATATAGGCTGCCACCATAAGTGCATACGTCTAGAGGTTTTTAGGGAGTTTTGATTCAATGAGTAGGCATCTTGCCATTTCAAAAAGTGTCCGCCATGCGCAGTCCCGTTTTGGTGTGGCGATCTAGGAGCTAATGTTTCATGCCTGATATGATGGTTAATTAGTAAAAGTTCAAAGTCTTTATTGGTGAATTCCGTACCATTGTCAGAGCAAATACACTTGATTTCACCGTAGGGGGCCATGTCGGCTAGATATTTCTTAGTTGCTAGCAAGGTATCAGATTTGTTCTTTAAAAAGTAAACCATTATTAAACCTGAATGGTCATCTAGGAAATTCAACACATATCTATAATGTTCTCTGGCCATCGGTTCTATGGGACCGTTCAAGTCGCACTGCACCATTGATAGGATTTTTTGGCCTTTTTGTCTGGTATCTTGTTTTGATAGTTTGTCATTTTCCCTTGTGTACAGATGTCGCAGTTGAAGGTTTTTGATGTTTGTATTTGCATTCCATCAACTACAGTCGGCAACTTTTTGATATCAGGACTATTGCAGTGTTCAAGAATTTTATGCCATGTCTGTAGATCATGGCAGGCGGTTTTTGATGGGACTACGCTATTTAAATAATGTAGTCTTCCATTTTCTTTAATCTCGAATACAGTTCCATTCGGGTATACCAGTTTTGATTTATTGGGGCTAAAGTTTATATTTGCACCTTGTTTTGTGGCAGCTTGTACAGAAAATATATTTTGTTTAAATTTTGGGATTAGAAGAGCGTTTTCTAGAATACAGAAACACAATTCACCTTTATTGTTCTTTAGCGAGATTTTCGCATTGCCTCTTTTCAAAACGATATCATTGACTCGACTCCCGTCAGCTAGTTCTACAAAATGATTTTGTGGCTTAAAGTTGGGATCAAAATTGATAAAATCAGATTCCTTTGTAATCACATGTGCCGTGGCCCCACAATTGACAAGAAAATTATTATTGTTTGTTGAAGCATCAAATGTACACGAAAATAAAAATGTGTGTTCACTAACAGAGCTCTCTACATTTTTAATGTAGTCGCCATTTTGAGTCCTGTATCTACATTGGAAACTCTTGTGATTAGGTCGTCCACAATTATAGCAAATAATTTTTGTACTTTTCTTAGGAAAAAACCTTTTGGCAAAGTTGCGTTTTTTATTCCTGGCATGGGTATAATTCAATTTTGGTGTTTTTATGTGTGTATTTTTAAATTTCATGATATTTGTGGATTCGTTTTTTTCTGTGATCATTTTTTCAGTTTCTTCGTAACTTCTGAGTGCTACCTTGAATTGGCTAAAAGTCATGGGTTTTTCTTTCTGGATTATCACGGTGGTAAATGGCTTGAAATCACTCAGTAATCCCTTAAGGACCATGGAAATTAACAGACTGTCACTTATAACTTCACCAGACATTTTTAAAGAATTTGCAGTTGTCTCGGCTCTTATAATATAATCAGTAATAGTTTCGGCTTCCATTCGTTTTAGAGAGGTCGGTTCAGTGTATAAAGAAATAAGTTTGGGTTTTCCTTTCGATAAATAATGCTCTCTCAATATGTTTAATGCTTTGCAGCCATCGTCCAGGGCTTCTCTCATTACCAGTGATAGACTTCGGTCATCTAAACACTATTAATTCCGCAAAGACAGTTACGTTCTTTTCAATGAAGTCGAGGTCGTTTCTGTTTTCAGGTTGTGTTTGTAGTACTTTGTGTAGCTTTTGGATTCGTAGATATCCCAGAAATTTAACTTGCCACAATTCGAATTTTGATTCGGATCCATCGAAATAAAGACGCATGCTGGGCGCATAACCTCTAGAAGTGTAAGCCATTTTGAGTTTCCGAACAGTTTCAGATGGTTCGCTGTTACACACAAGTCCTGGGAGGTGACTTGTTTGTAGTAGACAGTTCCACAGAACAAAATATTCTTACCGTGTCGAAACCCGGGAAAAGAACATGTGAAATTGCTCCAGAAAAGGTTTAATATTTATGAAGCAATTCTAGTTTCTGATTGGTTTGTAGCAGAACGTGAATTAATTTGATTCGTCAGTTCTTAGCAGCATCGTTTATAAATAGAATCGTCCGACTGTGTGGGATCATACCCCATTAATCCCAAAATATTGCAACACTAACCTTCCATTGTTATTTCGAACAAACTTCTCTCCAACACTATCCAGGTCCTGGATATGACCATAAACTATATCCGATGGTGAGGCCCCAGCCTGCATGCAGGCTTTGGGGAGTGTGGAGCCACTCTTTAATTGCTATTGCTCCTAGGTCCATTCTGACCCGGAGTGGTACTACCTGTTAGGGTCTCAACTATGGGTTATATAGAAACCGACTTGAAAACAAAAACGAATATATTCTATTAAAATATTGTTCTTCAAAATTACTGGATTTGGCATTAAATAACCTGAAAAGGGTTGATATGCCGTAAAATAACCAACCAAACTATCCATATTTGTCATTGTCATCTGTTACACTGAATACTTCATTTTTTTTTTTTTTTTTCTGTCATCTCTTTAAAGTAAATAAGGAACTTTGTCTTGTTCAGCCTTTGTATATGGCTCTTTTTGTTTCTCTCGTTGTCATTGTTTTCCTTATTCATTCAACCTTTTTATTCATTGGCTCCATAATTTCCACTTTTCTTTGATCCACTTAACTTTCTCAACCCCCCTTTACAAAGTCTTTAAACTTGCATTTCATTTGATATGCATTAAACCCCATCTTTCTCCTACCTTTCTAAAAGTCAATTGAAAAAACTCTGTAGTTCCAAAGTGTTTATATGTAATCTTATTAAAAAAAAAAAAAAAATTTTTTCTGTTAATAGTGCACAAAAGATAAATTATATAAAACTCAAGTTTTCAAGTTTTTTGATGAAAAAACAATGGTGGTATTAATTTAGTTTTTACTCTGGCATTACCCTTGTATTTTTTCCCCAAATATAATTTTAAAAGTCCAATTTTTAAAAATTATCATTTAATCTTGCAATTATTACTTGAACCAAATGTCTGGTTGCCTTTTGTTCTAGATTTGTATCTTTTTTTTTTTTTCACCTGCTAAAATCATTAGAAATCAAATTTGTAATTGATAGTTTTCTTTGTTTGTTTTTTTTCTCCACAAGTTGGCTTTGTCAATTGGCTGATTAGACACACCTAACACTGATGCAAAAATGCCTTTTTAAATGCAACTGAGTTTTTAATAAGCAACGGTCATCAAACTTGTAAGGTCATAAATATCCTAAATGTTAAGCAAAATGAAAGTCTCGATATGAAATGATATTTGCCATAACTAAAGCAGAAGTATGTTGAGGAGGGGGACAGGATGGTCTGCTTGTGTGATAGATGATCCCGTCCCCATGTGTATGGTGAATGTATTGGATGGTAGGATTGAGAAGCAAAAGGTTGCATAATGATGACAAAACGTACCTGTATATATCGGCGAAGGAATGCAAGTTATTTACATAAATTTACATGAGAAATATTAAGAAAGAGATAGAAAGAATAAGAGTTTATTGAGAGATGAGTAACGTTATTACTTGCGATTGATGAGAGGCTGGCAGGTTCATCAGATAATCTGGTTGGTGGTCACCCGAGCGGTTCTTGATTACATGTTGACTGTTTGAGGGTCCAGCATGAAAGAGAAATATGAGAAACAGGAAGTGACGTAGCTAGATCGCTCTTCGGTAAAGGGCAACAATCTAGTGAGCCTGGGAGTTTCAACTCCCACAAGTATGTTCTTGTATTAAAAGCAACTGAGGAAAGATTAGTTTTACCGCTACGCCACATGGTCGCCACCCTAACTTTGTGAGCGATAGATTTCTCATCTCTTATTCTGTTGGTTCTGGCCGTGTCTTTTGCTATCAGCAAGGTGCACATAGGTTTACAAGTGTAATGCTTTCTGTGCATATTTGTTGCAATCTGATTGCATGTGTGATACCATTACCTTCTATGCATTTTAAGTCCATATCTGCATTTTTAAAGCTGTGTCAGTCGGGTGATCAATTTATTTTCCCATCTGCCACAAGCTGTCTTCAACTGTGTCCGAACTCCAAGTGTCCAACTGGCAACTCCTAACCATTGTCAAACGTCCACTTATAGAACATTACAAACCGCTTCTCAATATCATAAAACCATAGCTCTCTCTCCAAAGTACCTCGCAAACACCAACTGACCATCAATATGAATTAAGGCAAGCCTGTTCTACAGCAAATATCCCAACTGTAATCTCAACATATATACCATACACTGGACAAAGCATCGGCGGGTAGAGCAGTAGCCCTAAATATATCTAAGGCTTTTGACGGTATGGCGCGATGGTATTCTCAGGAAAATCAGATTATACGGTACCACTGGATGAATATGTAACCTAATTAAATCCTTAGGTAAGAGAAGAATCCAGGTTGTCCTCGATGGCCGTACATCTAAACAATATGATATAAATGCAAGTGTACCCAAGATTAAGCTTGTTTCCTTTAATAAACCTTCTTAACCACTAATAGCTAAAGATACATTACTTGAAAGTACTTCTTTCAAAATCCTTGGCTTAACATTTACGGGGAATATGAGTTGGGACAGATACATTGAGAGCATTGCCAGGGCTGCTGCGAAAAAGGTGGGCTCTCCCTACCGTGCTAGAAAGTTACTTACGCCTGTATGTATCTTGTAGCTTTACAAGGCCACCATTACTCCCATGTATGGAGTATTGGTGTCACATTTGGGTTGGTGCATCTGCTACTAGCCTCACTCCTGAACAGGGTTCAAAAGAGTTGTCAACCTGATAGGTCCTGAACTGTTATCTAAGCTTCAACCTCTGTCCCATTGACAAAATGTTGCATCCTTCTGTTCTACAAATATTTTAATGGTGGATGCTCTACAAGCCCTGTTTGCCATGCGAGATATTTTAAAATATTTTTCTTTCCACTGCTGCGTCTGCAGCTCAACCCATGACGTGGTCTTTTGACCAGTTTTTTCTTCGGAGTTTGGATTACATCTTTTTAAAAGTTTCTCTTGTACTAACAGGTTTCCAACTCGCTTGCCATGTGGTATTTTTTTTTCTTTTTTCTTCCTCTGCTGTGACATCACCTTGCAAATCGGTTTGGTCCTTTGCATATGTGAGATGCCACTGCTACACATGCATCAGCGACAATCCTTTTTTGTTAGTCCTTGCAACAACTCGATTAAAACCCCCACCTTAGCTCTCCTTTGTCTATGTTAAGGAACTAATTCTAATCCATTGTCTACTAATAAACTCTATTTCTTATTTATTTTATTATATTTCTTTATTTTTTTTTCTTTTGGGGTGAGGGATCAACGTCGACAGTATCACATACTAATTCAAAAATAGTTTTTAATGTCAGTTACTTCTTGTACAATTTTCCCTCTCTCCATATGTAAATAAAAAAAACAATTAACCAAAGCAATTTTTTTTTTCTAAAAGAGTCGTGGAGGATATGAACCAAGACAACCAGGTCCAAGATCTTCTGAACCTCGTCCAAACCAGGGTCAGGGTCCACCCAGAGCGTCAGCTTGGAATACACCAAGGCAGCCACCGCCACAGTCACAACAGTATCAAATGCCAGCCCCATTGCAAGTGCAACAGCGCCATGCTGCTCCAGCAGAGCAATCTAAGCATCCTGAAGTGATGGCTCCCAAAGCTGGTGGTGATAGTAGTGCTTCTTCGGTGCCACCAGGTATGGGCCGTGCCGCTTTTAGGGGTGGAGCGACTCAAGCTCAACCCGGTGTTGATAAACTTTCTTCAGAATTTTCAAAACTTTCATTCAGGCGAATGAGAGATGAAAATGTCCACTCAAGACCAGAAAATATTGCTGTTTCTGATAAACCAGGTAAGAAAATGAGTGTCTATAGTTTTCAATCTCGTCCCTCCTTTAGTTTTCAATCTCGTCCTTTTTTCTTTTGCTTTTTGCATTCAATTGTATAATCTTTATTAATTATTCTAGGTACTTCTGGAAGGACTCTTAATCTTTATTGCAATTATTTTGATATCCTGACAATGCCTGCCTATAGTCTACATCATTACCATGTGAACTTTGCCCCAGAAGTAGAAGGGAAAAGAGTGAGGAAAGCTCTCCTTGAACAGCACGCCAATAAATACTTTGGACCAATCTTTTTGTTTGATGGCATGATGTTGTTTTTGCCAAAAAAATTGCCAGATGTAAGTTTATATTTCTCAATATCTTCATATATACTTTTGTTTTTCACTTTCTAAGCATCTTCGATATTTTTATGTATTCATTCAAATTAGTTTTGTTTTTTTACTTTTACATTAGACCGCAAAGTGTTTGGTCAGTATTTGTTTTATAAATTACTAGATGTACCTGGTGTTGCTTGGTATTAAACGTAATGTTAAATGCCTCTTTTTTTCACGGTAAAATTTTGAATTTGATTCAGACATTCACGGATGTGCCAGAAGAAGACAAAACCTTTTGAGGCTTTTTAAAGAAAATACTAAGATCTATTTTAGATGAACTATGAGGACTGAACAAACACTAAAAAAGGTCTGCTTGGTTTTAAGGAAATTGGGGGACATTGAACACAGCAAGTTTATCAAAGAAAACAAGCGAATTAGAATTCTTGGGAGTGATTAAACTTTCATCCAAGTTGTTTAGTACAAATACATTATTCCACAAAAGATGGTGTTTTAACTTATATCAAAACAAGATGAGGACTTTTTAATGTTCACTTCCGTTCTGAACAAATGCATTCTTACATGAACTATTTGCTAGATTTGTAGTGACAATTGCATGCAATTCATGTTGAGAATTCAAGTATTTTGCAACAACTTCCAAATCAAACGCATAACACTGCAATACCATCATATAAGTAATGGCAGGCGGAGAGATTTATAGACAAGCTCAAGCGAACATTAAAGAAAGTTTTAGTAACGCCCACCTACAGCATTACAGCAGTTTCTACAAGTCTATCGAATAATGTCCAACCCAAATATACCATCAACTGGGTCATCACTAGAAATCATGTTTGGCAGAAAAGTGAGGACTATGTTTGACAAACATGGATCTCACTTGACAAGCAGTCAAAAAATACTAAATGATTTTGTTTTTTCCAGATCAAAAAATTTTTTATTTTAAAAAGAATATGCAGTATGTGAAAGACATGACATCTACTTGTCTACGAATTTTATCTGATGCTGTTTGCTTTGAAATTTAGGTACTACTTTAGTTTAAGCACGACATAAAAAAATGTTATGTACCTGTTTTGGAATTAAGGTCTCATTAAAAAAAAAATTCCACTCAATTTGATAAAGTATTTTTTTTTTTTTTTTTTAAATAAAAAATCAAATGAGATTGATCATATCTCGGCCATCTTGCTTGCCTTTGAATGAAAAAGGGATTTAAAAAGGACAGAAACTCTGTAAAATAAGTGAAAAAAAACCTAAAATATTTATCTAGGTATTTTCTCTGACCATGTTTTTAAATGGAGTTATCTCCCTTGGTGACCCCCCCCCCCTTCCTCATTCCTCGTCCATGAAATAGTCCAGATGGTGGGATACAATCGATCTCATTAAAATTTGATTTTTCTCTGTAAAAGAAAAAAAAGATACTTAATTAAATTCAGTGAAATTTTTTATGAAAACTTAATTCCATAATAACAATTTAATTTTTCATTTTTTTAATGTCTTAAACTAAACGCTGAAATTTTCATAATTTCATTATCGCTATCACAGCTAACTTTTTAAAATTATTTTATTTATATTTTGATAATAAAGTGATTGTCACAGTTTTCTTTAATAAAAATTCCCTTTTTGATGTTTTCATTCTTTGTTTTAAAGAAATTAAGTAGTATTTTCTTATTTCTCAAAGTTGCGTTGCTTTTAGCGTCCTAAATTCTCAGATGTAAAAAATGAATCTTTTCGTAAAATATATAGTTATCACCCTCAGCTTAATAACGAATTCTAGAAGAGCGTCCTTTATATAGTGTGCTCATGACAACTCTTCCTGTCTCTCTCTCCCCCCTGACATTCCTCAATTAAAGATGGCTTCTTTGTTTTATAGACCCTGGAACTTGTGTCACGTAGTGATATGACCGACACTGTTTACAACATCACAATCACCTGGCGATGCAAAGTGATGCGGACGTCACCAATCATCATTCAACTGCTCAACATTCTCTACAAAAAGTAAGCCATAAACCAATTCCATTGATTTCTGTTTGAACAAAACTTTTCTCCCAAAATTCTCATTGAAAGAGATCATGCTTATTTCTTTCCTGACTTTATTTTTCTTTCTTTTTTTTTTTTTTTAGAATTCTGGTCTCGTTGAATTTAGTACAAATCGGTAGGAATTATTATTCTGTTCCGAAACAATTTGATCAAGATAGCAAATTGGCAAAAGTCCACCGGTAAGATGGCTTTTTTAATTACCTCCTTTTCTTTCCCTTCTTTAATTTAACCCCCCCCCCTCTTTTTTTATTATTATTAATTTCTTTCTTTTTTCTTTGTTTTTTTTTTCTAGTCTGTCCATTTTAGATGGTATTCAAAGCAGCATCCTTAATTATGAACGAGGTGCTATGTTGTGCGTGGATATTTCGCATAAAGTAATGCGATTGGATACTGTGGCGGACATAATGATGTCCTGTAAAATGAAAATAAATTCTCCAGGCTGGAAAGAAGCCATTTTGCGTCGACTTCTCGGAAGAGTTGTACTCACGAGGTAAGTCGTGATTTTTTTTTTTTTTTTTTTTTTTTTTACCGCATGTGTGATGATTTGCTTGATTTTCTGATTCTTCTTGATTAACTGCCATGAAATGTGAACATCCATATATGATTGGAAAATTGTCGCCACGAGATGCTGGGAGGAAAAGCAAATGTAAATAAACAAGTTGAATAATGTAAAAATTAAGATGAGATTTATGGACATTACATGTTTCATGGGTGGAAATTCTGGGTCAAACCAGTCACGTGTTTATTTTATTTTTAT